>NC_082687.1:16886113-17202071 GCF_949987515.2 Delphinus delphis
ACAAGGGAGGAGAAGGAAGCAAAATAACCCAGTAAATGTGTGTAAACTCATGAACATTGAATATATAAAATAATAAAAATAATTCACTGTGAAGTTTAAAATGTATATGTGTATAATCTAAAGTACACCACAGAATGAGTGTATAAATCTGGAGGGAGGTAAGAGTAGTTAAAGAGTCCCAAGACCCTTGTACTACATGGAGGAAAGTACTATTAGATTCTGGTGAATAAATGATTTCAAATTTTAAGGTGAACTAAAATAATTTTTAAAACCAGTGTGTAACTACCAAACTAATGGAAGGATTTATGGAAAGATTTTTTTTGTTTTAATACCCCATCAATCCTAATTAACAGAAGAGCAGAGAGAAAAGGGAACATGGAACAGGGGGTAAAAATAGGGCAGAAAAAATCTGCTAGATTTATGACACAGTATTTCATTAATTACATTAAATGTATGTGGCCTGCATGCTTTAGTTAAAAGACTAATCGTTAACTGATTTTTAAAAAACCAGCTTTTTTTTTAAACAAGCAATGCTTCTTAAGTATGAGGAGATATAAAAGGTTGAGATTAAAAAGATTGGAAAAAATATACCATTGAAACCTAAAAAAGGCTGAGGTAGTCATATTAATATCAGATAAAAGAGACTTTAATATTAAAAGACTTGGTAGAGATAAAGAAGGTGACTTTATCATGATAAAAGGTCCAATTCCTGGAAGCTATAAAAATGTACATTATGTCAAAAGATATGAAGCAAAAATATTCAGAACTATGAGGTACCCTAAATATCCACAAAAATCATTATAGAACAAAAATTAAAAAATAGGAATATAGAAAATGTGGGCAACATGATTAAGAAAATTGATTTAATGGACGTATTTTGGAACACTGCACCCTGCTTCAGAGCCCTTTCTTTTCAAGTACATATGAAACATTTAAAACATGTATACTGATGGGAAAAATATCAAAGGATTGCAATCTTAGAGTATGTTCTCTGATCTAAGTGAATTACAATAGTAACTAATAATAAAAAGATAACTAGGAAATCCCCATTTGTTTAGATATTAAGAAATACACTTCAGATACCTTGGAGGTCAAAGAAGAATCATGAAGAAAATTAGAACATTTTTCTAATAATGAAAATGAGAACACTATCTCAAATCTTGTGTGTTGCAGGTAAAGCCATACTTAGAGGGATTTTTTTTTTCACTTTAAATGAATATAATAGAAAAGGAAAAAGCTAACATCAGTGAGCTCAGTATTAACCTCAGGAATTGAGAGAGGGAAAACATAAATGAAACCCAAAGAAATTACAATAGAAGGAAGGAAATACAGGAACTGAAATTAATAAAATAGAATATATGTAATGCAATATAAGCATATACTTGCCTATGTTGAGTCTGAAAAGACATCATAAAACTGGTAAATCCCTAGTAGGATTAATCAGGAAAAAAAAAAGAGAGAAAGCACAAATAACCAAAATCAAGAAAACAGAGATCTCACTACAGATCTTAAAGATATTCGGAGAATGTTATGAAAATTTGATGCCAATACATTTTCAAGTATGGGTGATATAGAATAGAAAAGCTGAGTAATCTTATCTTAATTTTTTTCCAGAATAGGAAAAGCAGATATACTCACCAATATATTTTGTGAAGCTAATAACTAATAAAATACCAACAAAGACAATACAAGAATAAAAATTAAAGACCAGTCTCACCATGAGCATAGGTCCAAAATTCCCATAAACTTTAGCAAACAAAATCCAATAATATATTTAAAAATTAATCATCATACCAAATTGGATTTATTCTAGAAATATAAAGTAGTTTAGTATTCCAAATGCAATCAATATAATTCATCACATTAAAACTTAATAAAGGAGAAAAAATCAAATGATCTTGTCATTTAGAAAAAGCATTTTAGAAGATTAACCATCCTTCCATGATTTTTAAAAACTCTTTGCAAACCATAACTAGAAGAGAATGAAAAGAATATATAAACAGAAGCCTATAGAAAGCATCATACTGAGTGGTATAACAAAAAGCATTTCCTTTTAAGATTGGGAATAGGAAAGGTCATCCCCATTTTTATTTCTTATTGTATTGTAGGAACTATCCAGTGCTGTAGAGTAAAAAAGAAAGAAAAGATATAGGAAAGAAAGAAATAAAACTATCATTATTCATAGATATGATTATGTATATCAAAAATATACTGGTGGTGCAGTGGTTGAGAGTCCGCCTGCCGATGCAGGGGACACGGGTTCGTGCCCCAGTCCGGGAAGATCCCACATGCCGGAGGGGCTGGGCCCGTGAGCCATGGCCGCTGAGCTTGCGCGTCCGGAGCCTGTGCTCCACAACGGGAGAGGCCGCAACAGTGAAAGGCCCACGTACCGCAAAAAAAAAAAAAAAAATACATATATATATATATATATATATAGATAGATATAGATTAATTTTTAAAATTAGAATTTGGTTGGGTTGCCAGGCAAGACAAAGAAAAACATCTAAAAACCAAAGCATTGTATTTTTACATACCAGCAAAAACAGAAAATATATTTTTTAAAATGGCACTGTTTAAAAATGAAGTATAAATAAATAAATAAATACACTGTATAAAAAATGAAGTATTTAAGGGAATTCCCTGGCGGTCCAGTGGTTAGAACTCCTTGCTTCCACTGCCAGGGACCTGGGTTTGACCCTTAGTCACGGAACTAAGATCCTGCAAGCAGTGCGGTGTGGCGAAAAAAAAAAAAAAGGAATACTTAAGAATGGACTAATAAAAGATGTGTAATCTAAACAAGGTCTCTCTCTTTGTAGCCTTCTTCCTTAGCTCTTCCCCACCACTGTCTTCCTCAGGCACACCATTTACCAGAGGATTCGACTTTAATGCATGTAATAGATGTGTTTGTGTATGCTTATGTGAAATTGTATTGATATAGTTTCATGAATGTATCTGTTTATAATTTATACAAGTGACATTTTTCTATAAGTTTCCTTGTATTCTTAACTTTTGTTGCTCAACAATATGTTTTAAGAGTTATGCATAACATTCTGTTATATAAGCCTACTTCACTTTATTTATTCTATTTATTCTTAGTTGTCAACAACCCTCATATCCAGCAAATACTGGATTTCATTGTTCATTTCTTCTTTGCTAGTTGTTTGAAAAGCAAGTGTTTCATTTGATTGAACCTACAAATGGAGAGATGACCCATAGTCATTATCCCAGACAGCATTCCAATTCTGCAGAAACCAATACTGACCCAGACAAAGAAATTATTGAAGCCATTGGGTAAAACACATAGATCTGTGTGCCATTTCTTTATGAAGATACCACATTTTGGATTTCTCTTTTTGTGAAATCTAGAGGTTGTGTTGCAATTTCAAGAAGAGGGTGGGACTGTATGAGACAATGACAGTCTTTTAACAGATACAGTTTTGGTGTTATTCTTTTTTTTTTTTTTTTTTTTTTTTTGCGGTACGCGGGCCTCTCACTGATGTGGCCTCTCCCCTTGCGGAGCACAGGCTCCGGATGCGCAGACCTAGCGGTCATGGCTCACGAGCCTATCCGCTCCATGGCATGTGGGATCTTCCCGGACCGGGGCACGAACCTGTGTCCCCTGCATTGGTAGGCAGACTCTCAACCACTGTGCCACCAGGGAAGCCCATTTTGGTGTTATTCTTTTTAAAAAAACTTTTCCTGTTTAAGCAATAAATGGTTAGAATTGTTACTTTTTAATGTCATCTTGGAAATACCATCAAATGAAATTTGAAAAAAATAAATAAATAAAAAATGTGTAAGGAAACTGTAGAAAGTCATCAAGAGAAATTAAAATCTAAATAAGTGCAAAGCTATATCACTTCCATAGATTGGAAACCTTGATTTTGTAATGATCTTATATCTCACCATATTGATCTTATGGCAGTTCTCATCAAAATCCCAAAGACCAAGAGTAGCCAAGATACTGTGAAAGAGACTAAGGTAGCAGAACTGATTTTATTGCATAACAATAATAAAACTTCATTCTGATAAAACTGTAGTATTTAAAAGACAATGTGGTATTGGTTCAAAGATGGACAAGAAAACCAGTGGAACAGGATAGCCCAGAAACAAATGGATGCATTAGTAGATGTTTATTTTACTAAGAAAAAAAGGTGTCACTGCAAAACTATATTGAAAGGACAATCTTTTTAATAAACAGTGCTGGGAATGGAAAAAAAAACTGTTGGAGACACTCATACAATCCCACTTAATACTATTTTTATTCTTTAAATTTTAAAAAATTTTTATTTTTGGCTGCGTTGGGTCTTCGTTGCTGCGCATGGGTTTTCTCTAGTTGTAACGAGTGGGGGCTACTCTTCATCGTGCTGTGCAGGCTTCTCATTGTGGTGGCTTCTCTTGTTGTGGAGCATGGACTCTAGGTGCGCAGGCTCAGTTGTGGCTCGTGGGCTCTAGAGCGCAGGCTCAGTAGTTGTGGCGCATGGGCTTAGTTGCTCAGCAGCATGTGGGATCCTCCCAGACCAGGGGTTGAACCTGTGTCCCCTGCATTGGCATGCAGATTCTTAACCACTGCACCACCAGGGAAGTCCCAGTACTATTTTTTAAATTTCACTTCAGATAGATTATTGACCTGAATGTAAAAAGTTGAAACAAGAAAGTTTATCTTAAAATATGAGATAGGAGAATATCATCACAGCCTTGGAGTACAGAAAGTTTTCTTAAGTCACAAAAAGCTGTAACTATAAAGGAAAAATTTATAAATTTTGTTATTTTAAAAGGAAAAACTTTTATTCCTCAAAGGACACCATTAAGAGTGAAAAGCATGACAGTAGATGAGAATTTATTTACAACACATGTAACCAACAGAGGGCTGATGTGTACAATATAT
This sequence comes from Delphinus delphis, assembly GCF_949987515.2. NCBI lineage: Eukaryota > Metazoa > Chordata > Mammalia > Artiodactyla > Delphinidae > Delphinus > Delphinus delphis. The sequence continues at coordinate 16,891,002 of NC_082687.1, forward strand.
AGAAAAACTCCCTCAAATCATTAAGAAAAATGTAGAAAACCCAGTGGGAAAATGTGCAAACGATTTAAGAAGGCAAAAGATAAAATCCAAGTGGCTAATAAACACATGAAAATATGCTCAGCTCATTAAAAATTAGGAACTGCAAAATAAAACCACAATAAAATACCACTGTATACTTACCGGAAAGTGATAATACCAAGTGTTGATGAAGGTGTGGAACAGTGGAAACTCATTAAGTGCTGATGGGAGTGTAAATTGGTACAATTTAGAGAACAGTATCTACTGAGTTGGAGATATGCCTTCCCTGTGAGCCAACAATTCCGCTGTTAGGTGTGTACCCAGAAATGGGTACATGTGCACCAGGAGCCATTACAAGAATGTTCATAACAGCATTATTTATAATAATGAATAAATGGAAACAACTCATATCCATTAACAGTAGAATAAATAAATTATGGTATATCCATATTATGGAAAAATACACAGTTTTGAAAGAATGAAGACAGCTATAACCAATAGTGTAGATGAATCTTATAAACATTAAAAGGAAAAAGCCAACACTGAAAAATACATATTTTATGATTCCATTTATATGAAGTTACAAAAAAGCTAAAATTAACTATAGTTTTTAGGAATGATTATTTGGTGAAACTATAAAAGTATGGATGTGATTACCTTAAAAAGCATGGTGATTTGAAAGGGAGGGATAAGTGATAGAAAAAAGTAAAGCACAGAGGGGCTTCCAGGGTTGTTGGCAATGAATTTCTTGATCTAGGTGATAGTTACACAGTTATTTACTTAGTAATAATAATTGATTAAGAGTAACGTATATTTTATGCACTCTGCGGCATTTGTGGGCTTTTTTTCACCACTTAGAAAAGATTTTCAAATATACATTTATACACATATACCTGTACATATATATGATACATGTATGTACATATGTGTACGTATATATGCAAACGGTGGTGATAAAGATAGATGTCCTTGGGCAGAATGGTATTGATCAGTGTGTGCTGGGCTGTCTACTTTGGCAGAATGCCGCATTTATCCTTTTTAATAAGGCAATTTAAGCCTCCCACATATATATGTGATTACAGTTAAACTGTTGAGAGGAAAGATCTGTAAACTTTAATCCTGACACATTTTAAATCTTCTGAATGCCTTAGATCTTATTCTTTAGGAAGAAATTTATTTTTCCTCTCATTTGTTGGTTTGGCCAAATAGGAAATTTTCATTGTGACCTTCAGTCAGTTTTATGCCAGAGAATGACCTGTACCCTTCCTTGCAATATTTCAAAATAACAGTGTTTTTCTCTCTTATTTGTTTTGTCCTCCACTATTTTCACTTGTGTTTTATAACTGTGTTGTGGACTGAATGATACTTTTGAAAACTTGTTTCTGGACTAGCCTTAGCATATCATCCTTGGTTTTCCTTGTATGCAAAGGAGAGTGATTCCAACATTTAAACTGGGATTTGTATAATTCAAGGTTTTTTGTATTTTTAAGGCTTTTTCATTGTGGCTTTCAATTCTAGTCGCCACACATTTCTACTTATGTCATTCTGTAACCAAGGAAACTCCCTACTTTGAGCATGGCACAGTGCAAGTATACCTTTTAAAAAAATATTACAGGTTGAATATTCTGTGTATTCTGAAATAATATGCTAAAGAATATCAGCGATACTAGTGATAGAAAAAAGCCAAACTTTTACACATTAAAATTGTCTGAAAGAACAAGTCTTAAGTATGAAAACAGTCTTTCCAAATAAAAAAGTTTCTTCCAAATAAAAAACTTGAACTGCCATTGCTGTAGATATGTGCATATACGGCTTAGGGAAACTGAAGACTAAAATAAAATCCAACTAGAAAATAAAATTTAAATTAAAAAATTTATGTGTAACAAATGTATTTCTGAGGTCAGTTGATCAGCATTTATCTTAAGCAGTATCAAATATACCCAAAATATTTAAGTAGGCCAATTTAGGTTAAAACACAAAGATGAATGAGGTATATTGGGGGAGACAGATATGGATGCAAATATAAAATCTTCAACGAAGTAAGTTCTATAATGAAAGAATAGTTAAGATATTAGTGGTACAAACAATATCGATTTGATAGGCTCACAGAGTTTGCTATGAAGATAATTTTAAAAAATATAATTGGTATGTAAATTCTGTCTCTAAAATTCCTTAGTTTGTTATCCATTAGAAAACTTGAAAGATATTTGTTTCTTTCAGCTTTTATTGTGAAAATTTAAAAACCTATTCAGGGGCTTCCCTGGTGGTGCAGTGGTTAAGGATCCACCTGCCAATGCAGGGGACATGGGTTCGAGCCCTGGTCCGGGAAGATCCCACATGCTGTGGAGCAACTAATCCCATGCACCACAACTACTGAGCCTGCGCTCTAGAGCCCACGACCCACAACTACTGAGCCCACGTGTCACAACTACTGAAGCCCACGCGCCTAGAACCCATGCTCCGCAGCAAGAGAAGCTACCACAATGAGAAGCCCGTGCACCACAACGAAGAGTGGCTCCCGCTCACCACAACTAGAGAAAGCCCGCACACAGCAAGGAAGACCCAACGCAGCCAAAAATAAATAAATAAATAAATTTATTTTTTTTAAAAAAACAACCTATTCAGTTGTAGAGAGATTGTAATATAATGAACCACCATGTACCCATCACCCAAGAAAGCTTCAAATTAATGAAAACCTGAAACGCTTTTTAAAAACATGACTTTCAAGTTCAGAAAGTTACAAATTAATTAACTGCCCTAGAAAAATAACATCTGTACAAATATGAATCCAAATGTAAATACTTGTGATATACTTTGAAATTCACTAATACCTCTTTTTAGTATCTTTGTATTCAAACTCCATTAGTGAATGTGTTTTAACTTTAACAGTTATGTGTGTTTTATTTTAAACAGTGTGCAGTATTTTATAGTATTGCTTTTAAATGTGAGCATAGTATCTAGAATAACAGTAGAATGATATTACTTACCTTCAGTGCTGAGAATCAATTTGTTTAGTTGCTGCCAGACATTGTGAAAAGTGACATCATATCAAATAGAAATGAAATAAAGCTTTTGTGTATTTAAGCTGCACTGTCAGATACTCCCATTTGAAACTCAAATCTTCAGAGGTGTGTGATCTAAATCATGCACTTTTTTGGTTTTTTTTATAATTCTTTACATTAAATTGCTTATACCAGAATTCCTATTTCATCTCAAATTTTGGTTATTTTGTTCACATTATTCTTTAGATGCTATTAAGCTACAGCTGGTTGAAGCAGGCCTGGTAGAATGTCTACTAGAGATTGTTCAGCAGAAAGTGGATAGTGACAAAGAGGAGGATATTGCTGAGCTCAAAACCGCTTCAGATCTAATGGTTTTATTACTTCTTGGAGGTGAGTTGTAATTTATGCCAACGAAAGAACATGACTGTCAGATATTTAAAAATTTATCGTCTCTTTTATAAGTACTATATTAGGCATTTTCTCATTTTCCTGTCACATTTAATCCTGTTGATTTGTTGATTTTGAAACCTTAAATACATCTTCCAGTATTTAAAGAGCTGTCATATAGAAGAGACAGCTGTGGCACCAAAGGACTAAAAGCGAGATGGCTACTTGGAACTTAGACTAGAAAAATTCTAAGCCCTTTTGTCCAGTCTCTGCTAAAAGGTTATTAGAAAAAGGGTCATTACTGAGACTTCCCTGGTGGTGCACTGGTTAAGAATCCGCCTGCCAATGCAGGGGACACGGGTTTGAGCCCTGGTCCGGGAAGATCCCACATGCCGTGGAGCGACTAAGCCTATGAGCCACAACTACTGATCCTGCGCTTTGCAGCCTGTGAGCCACAACTACTGAGCCCACGTGCCACGACTGAAGCCCGTGCGCCTAGAGCCCATGCTCTGCAACAAGAAGGCACCGCAATGAGAAGCCCGTGCACCACAACGAAGAGTAGTCCCCACTCACCACAACTAGAGAAAGCCTGCGCACAGCAACGAAGACCCAACGCAGCCAAAAATAAATAAATTTATAAATTTATTTAAGAAATAGAGTCATTACTTTTCCCTTTGTGAATTATAGATTGTAAAGTATCTATGTGATTTCCCAATTGGGTATTCAGTTAAGAATAGGGATATGTTACTTCTAAGTATTTTCCTCTTACCTGTTGCATTTACCTCTAGATGAGTCCATGCAGAAATTATTTGAAGGAGGAAAAGGTAATGTGTTTCAAAGGGTACTGTCTTGGATTCCATCAAATAACCACCAGCTACAGCTTGCTGGAGCATTGGCAATTGCAAATTTTGCCAGAAATGGTAAGCATATGAGTTCATCCTTATTAAATCAGACCTTCTGTATTTTTAAATTTTGCTTTGCCATAAGGTACACTAAACCTAAAACAGTTCAGAAGCGTGTGCAGTATCTGTGTGTAATACTACCTTAATTTTTCAGAAATCTGAAATACTAATATTGACTTTTCCAACAAATTACATATTTTATGCAATTCAACTAAGTTCTAATAGTTTGAAGGTCATGAACAGTGATTATGAAGTCTTTCTTTTGAGTACTGTATACTTCAGAGATGAATAAACTTGAGTCCCTTCTAATAAACATCTGATCTGGGAGGATATACTTTTTTGCCTGGTGATTTTATTTTGGATTTAATAATCTGAGTATTCATTATTGTGCCTCATTTATAGTGTTACACCTATAAAATCTAAGCATGGGTAATCCTCTGGTTTAAGATAGAATATTTACTTAAATAAAATTTCAGAGGCACCAGACCTCCATGTATATTTCTGAAGTCTGACACTTCTGCTATTCCCTCTAGAAACTTATACTGTGTCTAGGAAATACGAGTTATTTTTGTTTTTAATTTGATTTTATTTGAGTATTAACTGTTGTTATAGCATGTTATAATAGATGACTTATTCCATTTTTCCTTCCTTCCTTCTGGGGACCATCATTAACTCCTTAATGATGAAATTAAGACTGGCAAAATATTGATAATTATTGAAGCTAAATGGGGGGTAAATAGTAGTTCATTATAATATTCTCTCTGCTTTATAAATGTTTCAGAAATTCTGTCTTTAAAAAATAATTTAAATATCAGCCATGATGACAAAATGTAGAGTACTGTCACTGTAACGTTTGCAGAACACTGGCATACTTCACTATAAATGGAAACTATTGGAGGACATTTTAAGCATGTGGTTTCTACTTACTCATCTTCTGATATATTATCAGGAACTCAGCTAGAGACTTTTGGCCAGTTTTTAAAATTTTGGCCAGTTTTTAAAATTTTATCTGTTTTAAGAATCTTATAATCGGATTCTCAGTCAGTAAACAAACAAAAAAATCTGTAAATCTGATGTAAGAAGGAGATGGAATTCATTTTATTTTCCTATAGCTCCATTTTCCCTAATGTAGATAATGGGCAGGCATCAGTTTTACAAAATATTTATAGATATTTGTAAAGAGGGAAAAAATGTTTTTTGTTGTTATTTAGATGGAAATTGTATCCATATGGTAGACAATGGAATTGTAGAAAAACTTATGGATTTACTGGACAGACATGTAGAAGATGGAAACGTAACTGTGCAGCACGCGGCCCTAAGTGCCCTCAGAAACCTAGCCATTCCAGGTAAGACTTAAGAATGGGAGCCAATGAGATTTATTCTAAAAGTCATCTATGAGATGGGTGCTTTGAGACAGTTGTATCGGTAGCCTCTTTATTAGCTCAAATGCTTTTATCTCGTTCTCAGTGCAGTCCAATATTTTAATCTATTATTTAAATGAAATTCGTGGTTTCAGTCATAGAAACTGCTCTGAAACAACATCAAAGCCAAGGTCAATTAGCTCAGAAAGCAATAGTGCCTACTGTACAGCACAGGGAACTCTACTCAATATTCTGTACTGACCTATATGGGAAAAGAATCTAAAAGAGAGTAGATATATGTATATGTACAACTGATTCACTTTTCTGTAAGCAGAAACTAACACAACATTGTAAATCAACTATACTCCAATAAAAATTAATTAAAAAAAGAAAGAATGGGAGCCAACTGTGTAAGAGATAAAGATCTGTCGTTTTGGGAAGATATTTATGTGATTTGTGGACCTGCCCTGACCAAGAAAAGAAAAACAGTCTTCAGATTGCTTACATTTTTCTTACTAATAAATGGAGATCATATGTTAAAGAAGTTTTCTGAGACTATACAAGCATAATCTTCCTTTTTCAGATTATTCAAATATTCTATTACTTTTTGTGAACTCCTAGATTTTCATCATATTGTATAGTTAAGATTTTTTAAGCATCTTCAGCTGAGGTAAGATAATGGTATCAATTAACAGACTCCCTTAAAGAATGACTTTTAAGAATTCTTTTTCCCTACGAGCAGACGTACAATTTTTTTAAATAGCCTTAATGTGCCTTTTTGGATTACAAGGCTTTTGAAATCACATTATCACGGGAACTAATACAGGATATAGTTGAAACTATCCTTTTATTCTACTTTCTAAAGGTAAATTTCTGATTAGGTAAAATAGTATAACTATATGAAAATGCAATCTATATAAAATCAATTTGGCTCATGTAGCAGATTAATATTGTTTATTAATGTCTATAATATCTATATTAACAGTTGGGTCCAGGACAGAGGTAAAAAGAAACATTTATTAAAGTTGAGGAATTGTGCTTTTCATAAATAAGAAGGCAACATTATCAGATTTCCTTTACAAATTATTAGTTTATGATTAGATTTTAAAAGCAAGTAAGTGTGATTTTGTATGTTGTGCTCCTGTAGACAAATAGGATACTTATCCCCTAGCCCTCCCATTCCCAGTTCCATTCTTAAAATTAACAGAAAAGTAACAATGTTGCTTTTAAGTAGACAGATATAACATGGGGCCTTAAGATAATAAGACACTCAAAAAATGTATATTGAATTGGATGATGATCATCAAAAATGCTATCATTTTAACCAGTGTTTTTTTTTTCTCTCTCTCTAGTTATAAATAAAGCAAAGATGTTATCAGCTGGCGTCACAGAGGCAGTTTTGAAATTTCTTAAATCTGAAATGCCCCCAGTTCAGTTCAAACTCCTGGGAACATTAAGAATGTTAATAGATGCACAAGGTAAGAGAAATGCTTTCTCAAGGTGCATTTTTGGTATAATAGTCTTAATGTGCCTCTAGTGGAAAAAGGACCTGTTTTTAGCTTTCAGAATTATGTAATCATAAAGATAAGTAGCAAATAAAAGGCAAAAAGAGATTGGTTTTGGAACCCCCATTCATTAATTTCCATGCTTGTTATAATTGACTTTCAATGGAAATTATATTGCATTTCTCTTTATTAGTACATATAATCTGATTTTAGGTTAATTTATTAGTGGTTCTTGAGGGGTTTTTATGTTCTGGCAATTTTTATACCCTTTCTTATTACCTTGTAAAATTATCAAGTTGCAATACAGTGACAGTCAAAATTTTTTTAAATTTGTTTTGCAAACAGGGAGATCATTTTTCTGTTTACAGAAACAATAATGAAAACCAATCCTTGGGATGAGTTACGTTTATTTACTTCCTTCTAAATTCTAAACCTTCTCTATACTGATTCCTTAGAGTACTGCTAAAAATTCTTCGGTACAGTTTTCCAAAGTACTAACACACTGCCAGGCTGAGCCAAAAGAGTATAAAGTTGTTTATTTTGTTTTTGTATAAAAGTCCACAACTGAATAGAAAATCTCAATAGTCCATCAGATACGGAATATTTGCAGTTCTTGCTTTAATAAAATTGTTGTGTTCTGTTTTCAGACCTGTAATTTTCCTTCACACTCTTACATCTTTACCAGTTACTTCAGTTGATTGCCTATCAGTGATTCATTCCTTTGTGGTTTGCCTTCTTTCCTATAGCAGAAGCTGCTGAACAACTGGGAAAGAATGTTAAATTAGTGGAGCGTTTGGTGGAATGGTGTGAAGCCAAAGATCACGCTGGTGTGATGGGGGAGTCAAACAGACTGCTCTCTGCCCTCATACGACACAGTAAATCAAAAGTAAGTCCTGGAGGAAACCGTTCATTTATTTATGAAACAGATTAAAAGAAGATGGCAAGAGAAAAAGCTTGAAAGTAAAGGTATTCCTTGACTTGTGTAAATCTCCTTCGTATAAATAATTGACTTCACCATAGTAACTGTTCCAGCTGGTTGGCCACAGGAATGTTCCTCCCCGTCAGATGCTACCTCTTGGCATCTTTCCCTGCAGCAAAAGCAGCTGTTAACTTGGACCTTCCTACTACCTGTCTCACCTATAGCAGCCTAAAATCCCATCCATTTTCACTGACACCAGTACAGGACCAAGTATATTGTTGACAAGATGGAAAGTATGAAGAAAGCATAGCAAAATGAACTCCTGTGGTAGTCCTTTTACCTCTTCATCATAACTGCTCTGTCAGGCCCATTTGTTCATTTCACAGTCAACATTTTGGTACTTACAGTGTAAATATTATAAAATATAGTATGACTTTCAAGAATTAACGGTCCAGTGGGAGGGCAGATATAAAAACAGCATTAAAGCCACAGACTCCAATTCAGATATAACTTAGAAGACAGAGAGACCAACTGTCTGGGCATCACAGAAGGGGTCGTGTTTTAGATGTTAACTGGGAATCTCTCAGGAGGAGAGTGGGAAGAGAAAGCATAGAAAGGCCTCCAAGCAAAGACCACAGTGTGTCAGCAGCACAGAGGTCTACAACAACATAGTCCAAGAGGAAAACCGCAAGTAAAGCAGTATTGCTGGAGCAGAGTGTGTAAAGACAGTGACCAGAGAGGAAGAGAAGAGGGGATCAAGATGAATTATGTGCCAGCTTAAGGCGTATGAATTTATCCTATAGAGAATTAGGAAGCTCCCAAAGGATTTTAAGCACCAGGGTGCTATTATTTGGTTTTCATTAGAAAGACGACTCTAGGGCTTACTAAGGGCAAGGAAAACATAGTTTTTCAAAAATATACGTGCGAGATGACAAAGGCCTGAATTAAGGTTTTGGGTTAAGCAATTTGAAGTTGCTGGTATTCAACCATTTTGACACAGAGAAACAAGTATCATATGGTTCAACCTAATAGAAGCAGTGAGGATGGAAAAGAAGGATTTGAGAAAGATATGAGTGGCAGAATTGACAGAATTCAAAAGTGGGGTCCAAGGAGAAGGAGGTTTTAGAGAGAATTCCAAGTTTGGGGCTTAGCACCAGGTGGGGTAATCATGCCATTCATCAAAATAAGAGACTATGAGAAGAACTGACATTCCCTAACTTGCTTACTGCCAAATCACTCTTCTATCCTTTTCAGAGTCTTTACCTAATTCTTTGCTCCATTCTAGGAGAATTCTTACCAGTGGTTTCATTTAGGCAAACCATAATTCTGTTAACTAGATTGCAACAAACAGAGCCATGTTTGGGCATCTGAATTTAGAACTCTCAGGTAAATTCCTGTTACTTGTGGTGGTTAGGCCAATGAAGACTTGATTAATCCATAATATACCTTAAGTTCACTAACAACTAACAGAATTGTATAACCAAACCATTAGTGGACACAAAAATGTGTGCACAGGAAGATAACGTTCCATCATCTTAAATAACCCAATCTTGGAACCAAAGCTCTTCAGATGCTGTAATATTGAGATCTGAGGGTTTTGAGGCTTTTCTGTGGGTTTCATTATCACAGATTCCCTTTCCCTTATCTAATACCATACTCCCTCCCCCCAAAAGTTTTCAAATAAAATACCCATTAAGCATCCATCACCATGTAGGTTCTTTGAAAAGACTTATGAGAAATATGGGATGGTACCTTTCTAGGGGTGTGTGTGTGTGTGTGTGTGTGTGTGTGTGTGTGTGTGTAATAAAAAACAATTTGAAATGATATGGGATTGCAACTTTATAGTTACATTATAACTTTTTTACAATTCAGTACCAGGTAGGCTACTTTTTCCTTTACATATGTTTCCTACAACTGAGATTATACTGCTACTAAGAGGCAATAGGAACCTTGATTCATAGACGTTAATGATTAGAATACAAGGTGTGTTATCTGAGCTCTGGATTAGAATTATTAATTTAAATTATTTTTAAATTTAACAAACATTCAAGGAATAGATGATTCTGTTTGAACAGCATTTCTCAAAATATGTTCTATCGAATAATAACCCCAAGAAATGTTCCAAGAAAAGGGGTTTCATGGTCAGAGTAGTTAGGATAATAGTGCATTCCCTTTACTTGCCTTTAGAATTCTGTAGAAGCTCTAAAGAAACTTCCTTAACTTTAGCTATTTAACTGTGGGTCTTTTTTGCAAGAGGCATCTATTAACATTCCACTGGACATACTTTGGAAAATGCTGCTCTGGAGTAAGTTTTTAAAATAATTAAACACTAGGTACAAATTTGTTACATTCCTGTATATCCTTAACCAACTGTTGTGAATCACAGCTCTGTCCTTATGTTATTCTTAAACTTTGAATATTCTACTCCTTTTAAAGTCACCCTGAATTCTACCTTAGAGTCCAGTCCTCCAAAAGTTTGCACTGATTCATGGGGTTTCATGCTGGCTTAGGCCTTTCAGCCATGTATGGTGTATCCTTGTGCTTATGCCAATAGGTAAAGTTACATCTTCCCTCTAAAGAGTGCCCTAGGCTACGACTCGTAACCAACTAGCTGGACCTTCTGACTGCAGATATCAAAAACAGAGAAAGAAATATAGTTTGCCTCTACAATAGGAAAATAAAAATTCCCTTTTATCAAAGTAGGCACTTTTCTTTAACCTGTAAGAGTAAAACATTCTTCATCAGTATCAGCTAAAAACTTGTTTAAACAAATGTACTTAGTCATTTGCTTATTCATCCAACATTTACTTAAACCTATACTGAGAGCTTTGATGATACAATATTAAAAAAGAAAATTTTTGGTAGGTGATTCAGTAGCTACACCAGCCTACAGTCTTATAAATCGATTATCTCAAATTCAAGCCTATCTCAAACCATTCCATTGTAACAACATTGTTATACAATTTTCAACAGTCTTTAGCTGGATTTATCTCAACAGTTAAGAACAAACTGACCATAAATGCTAAATATGTGAGACTGTTAACATAGATAATTTGCCTTAGTTATATATGTACCAAAATTTAGTTTTCCATAAGAAAACTCCTTGAAAAATAGGATTATGAAATAAAATATTGTTTCAGACTTTGTAAAGCATTATAAAATACTTCCAAAATTCTTAAAGACTCTCCAGAGACATCTAAGGTTTAGAAGGATTACCCAGAGAAAACGTCTCATTATGTATATCTACAGTTTACTTATTATAAATGAAATGGTTTCAGAGAGGTTAAAATAATCTCTGGATTAATTTTAGAAGTGTATTGGTTAAAATTATTTTTAATTTTCCAGATGAACGTTCTTGCTCTATGGAGTGGTGCTAATATTCTTTTTTTTTTTTAATCTTGAAGTTAAAAATATAACTTTAAAATACATTCATAGAGCCCCTTCAAATCACATTAAATGACTGCCTCTGCTTGGCATTATGATGAATTCAGTGTGTATGCTTTTCCATAGACCACAAATGGTTAAAAACAAGACCTAGTAGTCAAACTGCCTGGATTGAATCTTGGCTTTTTACCATTTAATCACTGTCTGATTTGGGGCAAATTCCATAACTTAATCTAAGCTTCCATTTCTTCATCTATAAACTGGAGATAATATCTAGCTAGTGGGATTTTCTGTGAGGATAAAAATGAGCTACTATCTGTAAGTTACCCAGTGTATAAGTGTTGTCCAGTGTATAGGTGTTTCTCCATACAGGGTAGCTGTCAATAGTAATAATCCTCTTTTGTCATATGACACAAGTACAATGCTTCATTTATCTTTTATCCCCCATTCTATCGGGCAAAGTGATTCTGTAGAGTAGCTACTCAGTAAGCATTTATTGAAGTAGGAGGAGAGAGGGCAGGCACTTTAAAGGACAGTACTCAGATATTCGTTCCAGAAAAATGAGATGGAAAAGAAGCTACGCTTTGATTTAAGGTGTCAGGGTGGGCGGTGGTGATTTTTGGTATTTCTGATGTGCAGATTTTCTTCATTCATTCATCCCTTTCCCTTCTTTCTACTACAGTGGGCTTTTGAGGGTGAATCACAAAAGAGAGGATGAAATGACAGCCCAGGAACCTTCCTAAGTGACTGCATATGTATCTTGTGAATCTCTTTTGATCGTTTTTACTCAACAAGCTCCTTTGTGATATTTATAAAATTCTTTACTAATTTTAAGAATTCTTTATCAGTTTCAAATAAACTGCCTCTGAGTAAGCAGTATAAAGCGGTATATAGTCATCCTCGTCCCTCGGTATCTGAGGGGGATTGGGCACCCTCTCAGATACCAGAATCTGTGGATGCTCAAGTCCCTTATATAAAAACGGCATAGTATTTCCATCTAACCTACACACATCCCCCACAGACTTTAAATCATCTCTAAATAACTTATAATACCTAATATGATGTACATGCTAGTAGATCGTTGGAAATACAGTGTAACTACTAAATCGTTGCCAGCGCACAGCAAATTCAAGTTCTGCTTTTTGAAACTTTATGAAATTTTCTTCCCCAAGTATTTTCAATACATGGTTGGTTGAATCCATGGGTGCAGAACCTCCAGGTACGGAGGGCTGACTATATTGGGAGGCTTTCTTTTCATTAGAAAAGGCTTTAAAAGGTAGTTTCTCACTTTCTAAAAAAGTTGATGCAAAAAGACATTAAATGCTAGAACACAACTGCTGTAAAAACTCAGAACTTAGACTCTATTTGATTTAGAATGTTTGCTCACTAAACAAGTTTGGACTCAAAGCAAAGATATTGTCTATAACTAGTTTTCTTAAAAATTTACATAAGGTAGAAGCATAAACCCTTTTTCCAATATTTTAGCAAATTAATTTGAAAATATTTCTAATTACAGTTTTGTACCATTGAAGCTAACTTGGACAGGCTACTTAAAATATTCAGTGCTTACTTCAAATTACTAAAAATAGTGAAAAGTAGTAAAATTACTTTTTAAATATTTTATAATTGAGGCTTTCTACTAAATCATACTTAATCCAACAAAACCCTAAGTGAGATGAAGACAAAAATGAGTACTAGAAGTAAATGTACCCATTTCTTTCTATCTAGCCTTTGCTGTATACTTTTATGTGTGCTCTTCATGTAATAACTTTGTAATTATAACAAAAACCTATGAGATATACACTTACATTGTCTCAGTGTTATAGGTGAAGTCTCTGAGATGCAGAGAGAGTCAGTAGTTTGCTCAAAGTCAGTGGGATTTATTGAGTCTGGAGCCCACTGCCCCTCTGCCGCTGGACAGGACAGAGCTGTAGACACCATGAGAAATGAGGGAGACAGAATTTTGATTTAAGTTCTGCTCAAGTCCTTTTGTATGTAATCTAGTTTTGTTAGACCCAACAAAGGTTTTAAAAGGCTGCATACATACACGTATACATGCACACATACATAGGTAAAAAGCTTCACCTGATGCATCTGAAAAAACTACCTGGTGTTATAATAAAAATCTGAAAGGAAGAACTTTTTACATTATTATTATTCCAAGATTTATTCTCTTTTGTTGATCTCGTGGTAAGTCTTCATTTGGGGCAATGGCACTTTTATTTCTTTGACTTTGTTAGCTTCTGGGACTCTCCGTTCCTTGATATGAACTGCAGTGGTCTTTTTTGCTTAGGTAATTTAAGTTGTCATCTTTTGATGAATTTATTTAAAGGTAAAAGCTTTTTCCTTCTCTTCTGTGAAGAAGAAGAAATTATGGTTAAATGTAATGATTCACAGGGACACTGTCAGAAAACCACTCAACAGTGAATTGACTGACGGTAACGCAGTTTTTTTATGTTTAAAAGTAAAGTTTATAATTCTGTGATATTAATTTATTGTAGGATGTAATTAAAACCATTGTACAAAGTGGTGGCATCAAGCATCTAGTTACCATGGCAACTAGTGAACATGTAATAATGCAGAATGAAGCCCTTGTTGCTTTGGCACTAATAGCAGCTTTAGAATTGGGTAAGTACCCCAGTGATAAACTTATTTTCTCCTGTTTTTATCTTGGATGAAAGGAAGCCACAGGAGTGGAATAGAAGTCACACAGGACCTTGACTAGAAGCATTTTGCCAGTGTGTTTCTGTACCCGTCTGGATCTGAGTATATGGAAAATCATATTCTATAGATTGTCACCATAGCTGTCCTTTTTGGTTGTCCTTTTGGTAACATTTTTAGGGTAATGCTTTAAGGTTAGTTTGACTCTTAAATGATACCTCAAAGTTTAGGCACTTAGGGAATACAGAAAACATTTTCAGCAGACCTCATGGAGAAGTGAAACAATACTTAAAATACAACAAGTTCAGGGTTTGCTACTCTTCCAGACATCCAGACCTTCCCTTCCATCTCTACTACTGATTCTCTCTTACTAACCTCCTCCTCTCTATCACCATGGTTTCTGTTGCTTTACAGCATTGCCTTCATTCTAAATTCTCACCTTTTATGTCACTCTTCTGTGTATTTACATTCAGGATTCCCCCAAAGCAGAGTCTAAATGATTCAGGTAGTTTCTCTCTAGCAGTAGCATTCCTGTTACTCAGAATTCTTCAGGAGAAGCTAGCATCTAGTTTATGGGTAGCAACTTTGTCTCCGGAACCAAACTCTGATACATAGTCAGCTGGGGACAATCAAAGTCACATGGCCTGTGGTAAGGCCTGAGGTTGCCTTACATAAAGGAGGACTATAGACTTGGTAGGCATGTCCTGTTCGGTTCAAAACCATTCGGGTAAATACTGTTAACTGATCACCTCAGTTCCCAGTGATGATTTTTGCCCATAATTCTCACACTGGGGCAAGTGGACCCACCAACCCTTATCCCAGGAAGGAGAAGCCAAAAGATAAACATGGTATATCTCCTTCAGTGTCAGATTTACTCAGATTTCAGGTATGAGAGATTTGAATTTTTGTCCTCTTAAGGGGACAGTTAAAACAATTTATAATTTTTAAAAAATCAGGTATAAGTAGGATGTAAAATTTTCTTGAATTCTAAAGAAAGAAAACATCCAGAAAATATATGTGGCTTTGGTCACTAACTTAGGTTAAAGATGCTGTGATTTCCTCCATGGTTTGGGTAGATTATGTGAGTCTGTCCAGAGGTCCAGACACCTTTAAGAGGGGAAGCTATGATGAAGAGGTGAGAGTTGGTGAGGACATTGAATACCAAACGGGGTTCATGGCTTGATTTTTAAAAATGGCTTAAAGTGATAGAGCAATTTCAGAATATCCTTGACTTCCTATCCTGGGCTGAATCTGGTCTTGTGCCCTTCATAACTAGTATCTTCTAAATAGGCTTTAATTTTGTCTGCTTCCTGATAGCTGAGCATTTGCCTGAGTCTGTTTACCTTACCACAGAACTATATAAAATGACAAAACATAATCATATTTGTTGTTGGTTGTTGTCACCTAGTGTTTCCTAGGCTCTTTGAGCCTAAGATTTAGAAATGAGGTCTTACTACCTTTTTAATATAAAATACACTTTGAAAACCGTATTTTTCCAAACTTGTATCCTTACAGGCTTTTAGATATTATTAAGGAATTACTATAAAATTTTTGTACGATAATAGTATTGAAGCAACATTTTAAGAGTCCTTATCCTTTTTTTTTTTTTTTTTTGATAATTGTACATTCACAAGCAGTCGTAGGAAATAATACAGAAAAATCCCTTGTACACTTTGCCCAGTTTTGCCCAGTGGTAACATTTTGCAAAACTAGTGTAACATCCCAACCACTGATACAATGTACCTATCTTATTCATACTTCCCCAGTTTCACTTGTACTTACTTGTGTGTATGTTATATTCAGTTTATCACCTGTGTAGGTGTATCTGAGCAGTTCTAATACCACAAGGATTCTCCATTTATAACCACATTCACCTACCTCCTACACTGCTCTTAATCCCTGGAAACCACTAATCTGCCCTTCATTTCTAAAATTTTTTTCATTTCAAAAATATATAAATGGAATCATATCGTATGTGACCTTATGGAATCGGCTTCTTTTGCTCAGCATAAATTCCTAAAGAGTCATTGATTTGTGTGTCAGTAGTTCATTCCTTCTCATTCCTGAATAGTATTTTGTGATATGTATGTACCACAATTTGTTTAACCATTCATGTATTGAAGGACATCTGGGCTGATTCCACTTTGGGATTTTTAAAAATAAAGCTACAATGAACATTCATATATGGGATTTTATGTAAACATAAATTTTCATTTTTCTAGATAAATGCCTACGAGTTACTAGATAACTCCTGGGTTGTATGGTAACTTCATGATTGATATTTAGAGAAACTGACAGACTGTTTTTCAGAGTGGCTATACCATTTTACATTCCCGCCAGCACTGCATAAGTGATCTAATTTGCTCTGTACCCTCACCAACGTTTAGTATTGTCCCTGTTTTTTTCTTTTATTTTAGTCAATCTGATAGATATATAGTGATATCTCATGCAGTTTTAATTTCCATTTTTCTAATAACTACTGATGATGTACATCTTTATGTGCTTATTTGCCATCTGTATTTATTCCTTGGTGAAATGCCTATTTAGATCTTTGCCCATTTTCTAAATTGTTTTTAACTATTGAGTTTTGAGGATTATTTATATTCTGAAAGTCCTGTAGTTTTACATTTAACTCTGTGATCCTTTTTGTATTAATATCTGTATAAGATGTGAGGTTTGGGTCAGGGTTTCTTTTTTTTGCCTATGGATGTAATTGCTCCAGCACCATTTATTGAAAAGGCTGTCTTTCCTCAACTAAATTGATTTTGTACCTTTGTCAAA
Source organism: Delphinus delphis (assembly GCF_949987515.2). Lineage (NCBI taxonomy): Eukaryota > Metazoa > Chordata > Mammalia > Artiodactyla > Delphinidae > Delphinus > Delphinus delphis. The sequence continues at coordinate 16,907,922 of NC_082687.1, forward strand.
AATCAGTTGCGCTTACGTGTGTGGGTCTACTTCTAGGGTCTTCTTTCAGTTCCTCTGACCTATGTGTCTGTCTCTCCACCAACACCACACTGTCTTGATAACTGTAGCTATACAGTGACCTTCATATCAGGTAGAGGAATTCCCCCCACTTTATTCTTCTTTATCAAGATTGTTTACCTCTTCTAGGGCCTGTGGCTTTCCATATAAATTTTAGTATAAGCTTATCTATTTCCTATGGAGAATCTTCTTGGGATTTTGATAGGAATTGCAGAGTCCGATTCTCTTAAAGATACATGCTGAAATACCTGTGGAGGAAATTACGTGATTATAGGATTTGCTCCAAAATAATCTGGGATGGGTTAGAATAAGTGGATAAGACTAGAGATAGAGGATACACAGTTGGCCATGATCATTTTTGAAGATGGTGATAGTACATAGTGTATCATACTATCTTTTCTGCTTTTGTGTTTAACAGTTTTCATAATAAAGGTTTTTAATTGCCTCATATTTAAAGGAATGTTTTAATATTGAATTTTAGGCCTAAACTCCTGAAATATCTACTGAATTTTAGATCTAAATACCCTTTTAACAAGGTCTAAATTTAATATTGCATATCTATGTCATTATTATTTATGAGTCCCGTTTGAAAGGTTTCACATTATCAGTTTCTAGAAAGGGAAATTAGTATTTAGCCAGATTGTCCCAGGTTCATACCCAGTGAATATAACTGATACTTGGTTTCATGTTCCAGGCACTGCTGAGAAAGATCTAGAAAGTGCTAAACTTGTACAGATTTTACACACACTGCTAGCAGATGAGAGAAGTGCTCCTGAAATCAAATATAATTCCATGGTCCTGATCTGTGCTCTCATGGGATCTGGTACGTATTTCCTCTGTCATTTGATATTCATCAACATATGGTTGACATTAAATATAAAATAATAGTAAATGGTGGCTTTGGGTTTTAAAAGCATTAGAAATTAGTTTATGGAAGATACAGGATTACTTTTACACTGCAAATACTCCCACAAGATTCTTAATAATGAAAAGTGTTATATAGCAAATATAGGCAAAAGTCAGTGTTAAAAAATTAATACCTTTAAGTTTCATTAACCCTAAAATATTTTATATAAAGAACAAATTCTGATTTTGTATACCATGATATTAGCTAAGGAGTTTGTTCAAGAAATCATTGGCATATCTTGTTATACATTTCATGGACCACTTGAAAAGAACATGTATCCTGCTGTTATCGAGTGGTGAGTTCTATAAATGTCAGTTAGATCCTTTTGTTTGGTAATGGTGTTTCTGTATTCTTGCTGATTTCCTACTCGGTCTGTCAATTATTGAGAGAAGGGTGTTGAAGTCTCCAGCTATTATTGTTGATTTGTCTGTATCTCCCTTCAGTTCTATCAGGTTTTGCTTCATACATTTTGCAGCTCAGTTGGCAGGTGCATACACCCTTCCTAGTGGATTTACCTTTCTATCGTTATGTAATGTTCCTCTCTGTCTCTGGTAGTTTTCTTTGCTCTGAAGTCTACTTTATCTGATATTAATATAGCTACTCCTACCTTCTTCTGAATAACATTCACGTGATCTTTTTCTACCCTTTCAGATTCAATCTGCGGTATCTTGTATTTGAAGTGTAGGCAGCATATTGTTGGGTCATGTTTTTTAATCCACTCTGTCATCCCCCCACCTTTTTTTTTTAATGCTTAAAGATTACATAATTTCATCCACGAAGTTGGTTATCATTATTATTACTACCATTGGTTAGACGAGGAAGCCAAGACAGTGAAGGAAGTGAGCAGGGACATTGCAGTGGTGCTGGGTGAGGAGTGGTGAACATAAATTGTCCTGTCTGGTTAGTGACAGGCACTTTCAAGGTGATGGTAACAACCCAAATGATGGGCAGTAGAGGGGGTGGGTGTCGGGAAAGCACCTCTGGTAGTGAGCCTTGATGGGCAGAGTTGCGATTCTAGGTGGACTTTTTTGTGCACACACCAAGGGTGGATATGACTCCTGGGGCAGGCTCACCTTATCCAAGTACAAAACCAGAATGTTAGTTTACTTATATATAATGAGAAGTATGCCTGCCACTGATCTCAGAACACCCCAGGTGCACGTGTCTGGCTCATTGACTCCTTCAGGGCAGACAGGCATCAAGGGTTGCTTGATGAGCTTTGATCAGAACAAGGAGAATTAAATGAATGGACTGTGTAATGGCATCAGGTCACAGTGGTTTGATGCATCTGTCTCTGCAGTTGCATCAGCTTTGCTAAAGGAACTGGAAGCATGGAATCCCTGGGCTTGAGGCTCCATCTTTTTGGATGTTGCTGGTATGGCTCTGTCTGCATTACCCACAGTAGTGTTTTCTGTTCTATGCCGCTGTACTGACAAATGCCCCAGTAACCTCTGCTTTGCTTGCATTCTTTGAGGTAATTGTTGATCCTTTCCACAAATCCTGCTTGGGCAACCCCTCAAATGTTAAAATTCTCCTTTACAAAGAGTGCATCCATTCTCAATTTGACCAATAAATAAATGGTCAAGACACTCTTGTGTTAAGTCTTTAGTTAAGGAAGTATTTCCTTTGGTTATTTTCTGAATTTTTCCAGGGCCAGTATTTTTAGTGATGCACTGTTAGAGAAAAATAGAAATATTATTTGGGTAACCGGTAAGATTTTTTTTTTTTTTAATTTTTTTACTGTAATATGGTACCCAAGTTGGAGAGCAGTGGGAAACAAAAAGTTTGTGTGTTCTTTAATCGGTAAGCAAAAATCATTTACTATTTCTTTGGGTTTTTTATTATTATTGCAGTTTTTAATATTTATTCCATTTATTTAAATTAATTTTTAAAAGTTCACCCATTTCTCCCAACCCCAATCCCTGTCCCCTGCAACCACCAATCTATTCTTTGTATCTATGAAGTTGGTTTTTAGATTCCACATATAAGAGAGATCATATGGTATTTGTCTTTCTCTGTCTCATTTCACTTAGAATAATGCCCTCAAGGTCCAGCCATATTGTCACAAATGGCAAGATTTCATTCTTTTTATGGCTGAATAATATTCCATTATATACACACACCATAATTTCTTTACTCATTCACGTATCCATAGACATGTAAGTTGCTGCTGTATCTTGGCTTTTCTAAGTAATGCTGCAATGAACATGGGGTGCATATGTCTTTTCAAATTAGTGATATTTCCTCTGTATACATTTAGAACCACATTAGTGTTATAATTTTTGTTTTCAACCATCAAACATAATCCAGAAAACTCTTGATAAAAGGAAAGCCTATTGTATTTATCTATATGTATTTGCTATATCTGTTCTTTCTGATGTTCCAAAATTCCTTTTATTCCCTTTCTGTTTAGAGAACTTCCTTTAGCCATTCTTTTAGGTTAGGTCTGTTTGTGACAAATTCTCATTTCCTTTATTATTCCTTATTTATTCATTTTCGTTGAGAATATCTTGATTTCTTTTTCATTTCTGAAAAATATTTTCTCTGTGTATAGAATTCTGGGTTGACAGTTCTTTTCTTTCAGAACATGAAAAATGTTGTGCCACTTTCTTCTGGCCTCCATAGTTTCTTATGAGAAATCCACTATCTCGCTGTTTTTTCCCTTGTAGGTAAGGTGTCATTTCTGTCTCAAGACTTTTTTCTCTTAGTTTTCAAAAGTTTGAATATGATGTGTCTTGGCATAGATTTCTTTAGGATTATCCTGTTTAGGGCTTGCTCAGCTTCTTGAATCTGTACGCTATGTCTTTTGCTAAATTTGGGAAGTTTTTAACCATGTTCCTTCAGGTACCTTTTCAGTCCCACCTTATTTTTCTTCTCCTTCAAGGCCTCTTATGACATAAATGTGAGCTCTTTAGTTATATCCCACAGGTCCCTGAGGTTTTGTTCATTTTTTTTCCAGTTTATTATCTCTCCGTTGTTCAGATGGGGTAATTTGTATTGCTTTATTGCTTTGTATTGCTTTAAGTTCACTGATTATTTCTTCTGTCTTCTCTGTCTTCTCTTCTTTCTTCTGTCTTGATAGGCTTATCAAGCTTTTTGTTGCAGGTACTACAGTTTTGAGTTCTAAAATTTCTATTCTCTTCTTTATATCTTCTGTTTCCTTGCTGTGATCTCATTTGTTTCAAGCATGTTCATAATTGTTCAGGCATTTTCTTAATGTAAAATATACATATAATTTGCCATTTGAACCATTTTAAGTGTACAGTTCAGTGGATTAAGTACATTCATATCACTGTGCAACCATCCCCACCATTCATCTCCAGACCTTTTTCTTCTTTCCAAACTGAAACTCCATACTCTTTAAACAGTAACTCCCTAATCACCCATCTCCCCAGCTTTTGGCAACCACCATTTTATTTTCTCTCTTTATGAATTTGACTACTCATGGTACCCCATGTAAGTGGAATCATACAATATTTTTCCTTTTGTGTCTGGCTTATTTCCCTTAGCATAATGTCTTCAAGGCTCATCTATGTTGTAGCATGTGTCAGAATTCCATTGCTTCTTAAGGCTGAATAATGTTCCGTTGTTTGTATATATTACATTTTGTTTATCCATTCATCCATCAGTGGACATTTGGGTTATTTTCACCTTTTGGCTATTGTGAATAATGCCACTATGACCATGAATGCACAAATATCTGTTTGAGTTCCTGCTTTCAGTTATTTTGCTTATATACACAGAAGTGGAATTGCTAGATAATACAGTAATTCTATGCTTAATTTTTTGAGGAACCACTGTACTGTTTTCCACAGTGTCTGCACCATTTTACATTTCCACCAGAGGTGCACATGGGTTCCAGTTTCTACATCCTCGCTAATATTTGTTATTTGTTTTGATAGTAGCCATCCTAATGGTTGTCAGGTGGTATCTTATTGTAGTTTTGATTTGCTTTCGCCTGATGATTAGTGATGTTGGGGATCTTTTCATTTGCTTATTGGCCATTTGTATATCTTATCTTCTTTGGTGATATGTTTAGTCAAGTGCTTTGCCCATTTTTTATTTGGGTTGTTTTTGGAAAAGTTCTCTATATGTTCTGTGTATTAAATGCTTATTGGATATATGATTTGCACGTATTTTCTCCTATTCCAAGGGTTGCCTTTTCACTGTTGTGTCCTTTGATACACAGTTTTTAATTTTGATAAAGTCCAGTTTATCTGTTTCTCCTTTTGTTGCCTGTGCTTTTCATGCATATCCAAAAGATCATTACTAAACTTAATGTCATGAAGTCTTACCCCTATGTTTTCTTTCAGAATCTTACAGTTTTAGCTCTTATGTTCAGGTCTTTGATCTATTTTGAGTTAACTTTTGTATGTGATGTAAGGTAAGGGACCAACCTCATTTTTCTCCTGTGGATATTACCAGCACCATTTGTTGAAAAGACTGTCCTTTTGTCATTGAATGGTCTTGACACCCATGTTGAAAATTATTTGACCATATATGTGAGGGCTTATTTCTGGGCTTTCTGTTCTATTCTGTTAATCTCTCTGTCTTTATATCAGCACCACACTGTTTTGATTATTGTAGCTTTGTAGTAAGTTTTGAAATTAGGAAGTGTAAGACCTCCAACTTTATTCTTTTTCAAGATTGTTTTAGATATCTGGAGTCCCTTGAGATTCCATCTGAATTTTAAAATGGATTTTTCTATTTCTGCTAAAAACGTTGGTTCTGGTTTCATTTTTTGTATTTTTGTAGCCTTTCCACTATGTTTATTTTTATTTTATTACGTTGTAATGAAACTGATTATTTTTATTATTAGTTTTACCATTATAGTCTATTAGTGAATGTTTTATTTATTTTTTAAAATTTTAATTTTATATTGGAGTATAGTTAACAATGTTGTGTTAGTTTCAGGTGTACAGCAGTGTGATTCAGTTATACATGTACATGTATCTATTCTTTTTCAAAATTTTTTCCCATTTAGATTATTACAGGGTATTGAGCAGAGTTCCCTGTGCTGCACGCTAGGTCCTTGTTGGTTATCTATTTTATATATAGTTGTGTGTATATGTCAATCCCAAGCTCCCAATCTGTCCCACCCCCGCCTCCACCCCTGGTAACCAAAAGTTCATTCTCTAAGTCTGTGAGTCTGTTTCTGTTTTGTAAATAAGTTCATTTGTATCTTTTTTTCCTTTAGATTCTGCATATAAGCAATATCATATGATATTTGTCTTTCTCTGTCTTATTTCACTTAGTATAATCTTCAGTCCATCCATATTGCTGCAAATGGCATTATTTCATTCTTCTTAATGGCTGAGTAATATTCCACTATATATATGTACCACATCTTCTTTATCCATTCATCTGTCAGTGGACATTTAGGTTGTGCTACGTCTTGGCCATTGTAAACAGTGCTGTGGTGAACATCGGGGTGCGTGTATCTTTTCGGACCATGTTTTTCTCCAGATATATGCCCAGGACTGGGATTACTGGATCATATGGTAGGTCTGTGTTTAGTTTCTTAAGGAACCTCCATACTGTTCTCCATACTGGCTATACAAATTTACGTTCCCACCAACAGTGTAGGAGGGTTCCCTTGTCTCCACACCCTCTCCAGCATTTATTGTTTGTAGACTTTTTGATGATGGCCATTCTGACTGGTGTGAGGTAGAATCTTATTGCGGTTTTGATTTCATTTCTCTAATAATTAGCGATGTTAAGCATCTTTTCATGTGCCACTTGGTCATCTATATATCTTCTTTGGAGAAGTGTCTATTTAGGTCTTCTGCCCATTTTTTGATTGGGTTGTTTTTTTTTTTCTGATATTGAGCTACATGAGCTCTTCGTAAATTTTGGAGACTAATCCTTTGTCAGTCGCATCATTTGCAAGTATTTTCTCCCATTCTGTGGGTTGTCTTTTCACTTTGTTTATGGTTTCCTTTGCTGTGCAAAAGCTTTTGAGTTTAATTAGGTCCAATTTGTTTATTTTTGTTTTTATTTCCATTACTCTAGGATATGGGTTGAAAAAGATATTGCTGTGATTTATGTCATAGAGTGTTCTGCCTATGTTTTCCTCTAAGAGTTTTATAGTATCCAGTCTTACATTTAGGTCTTTAATCCATTTTGAATTTATTTTTGTGTATGGTGTTAAAGGATGTTCTAATTTCATTTTTTTTTACATGTAGCTGTCCAGTTTTATCAGCACCATTTATTGAAGAGACTGTCTTTTCTCCATTGTATAGTGTTGCCTCCTTTGTCATAGATTAATTGACCATACATGTGTGTGTTTATTTCTGGGCTTTCTATCCTGTTCCATTGATCTATATTTCTGTTTTTGTCCCAGTACCATACTGTTTTGATGACTGTAGCTTTGTGGTATAGTCCGACGTCAGGGCGCCTGATTCCTCCAGCTCCGTTTTTACTTCTCAGGATTGCTTTGGGTATTTGGGGGTTTTTGTGTCTCCATACAGATTTTTAGATTTTTTGTTCTAGTTCTGTGAAAAATGCCATTGGTAATTCGATAGGGATTGCATTGAATTTGTAGACCGCCTTGGGTAGTATCATCATTTTGACAATATTGATTATTCCAATCCAAGAACATTGTACAATATATCTGTCCATCTGTTTGTGTCATCTTCAATTTATTTCATCAGTGTCTTATAGTTTTCAGAGTACAGGTCTTTTGCCTTCTTAGGTAAGTTTATTCCTATGTATTTTATTCTTTTTGATGAGATGGTAAATGGGACTGTTTCTTTCATTTCTCTTTCTGATCTTTTGTTGTTAATGTATAGAAATGCACCAGATTTCTGTGTATATTAATTTTGTATCCTGCAGCTTTACCGAATGCACTGATGAGCTCCTTGTCTTGTTCCTGATCTTAGAGGAAATGCTTTCAGCTTTTCACCATTGTTAGCTGTAGGTTTGTCATATATGGCCTTTATTATGCCCACTTTGTAGAGAGCTTTTATCATAAAAGGGTGTTGAATTTTGTCAAAAGCTTTTTTCTGCATCTATTGAGATGATCATATGGTTTTTATTCTTCTACTTTTTGATGTGGTGTATCACAGTGATTGATTTGCATATATTGAAGAATCCTTGCATCCCTGGGATAAATCCCACTTGATCATGACGTGTGATCCTTTTAATGTATTGCTGGATTTGGTTTGCTAGTGTTTCGTTGACGATTTTTGCATCTCCGTTCATCAATGATATTGGCCTATAACTTTCTTTTTTTGTGGTACCTTTGTTTGGTTTTGGTATCAGGGTGATAGTAGCCTCATAGAATGAGTTTGGGATTGTTCCTTCCTCTGTGATTTTATTGGAATAGTTTCAGAAGGATAGGTGTTAGATCTTCTCTAAACGTTTGATAGAATTTGCCTGTGAAGCCATCTGGTCCAGGACTTTTGTTTGTTGGGAGTTTTTTAATCATAGCTTCCATTTCAGTACTTGTAACTGGTCTGTTCATATTTTCTGTTTCTTCCTGGTTCAGTCTTGGGAGATTGCACCTTTCTAAGAATTTGTCCATTTTATTGGCATATAGTTGCTTGTAGTAGTCTCTTATGATCCTTTGATTTTCTGTGGTGTCCATTGTAACTTCTCCTTTTTCATTTCTAATTTTATTGATTTCAGCCCACTCCCCTGTTTTTTCTTGATGAGTCTGGCTAAAGGTTTATCAATTTTGTTTATCTTTTCAAAGAACCAGCTTTTAGTTTCCTTGATCTTTTTTATCATTTTCTTTGGCTCTATTACAGTTATTTCTGCTCTGATCTTTATGATTTCTTTCCTTCTACTAACTTTGGGTTTTGTTACTTCTTCTTTCTCTAGTTGCTTTAAGTGTAAGGTTAGGTTGTTTGTTTGAGATTTTTCTTATTTCCTGAGGTAAGATTGTATTGTTGTAAACTTCCTTCTTAGGACTGCTTTTGCTGTGTCCCATAGGTTTTGGACTGTTGTGTTTTCGTTGTCATTTGCCTCTAGGTATTTTATGATTTCCTCTTTGATTTCTTCAGTGATTCATTGGTTGTTTAGTGGCATATTGTTTAGCCTCCACATGTTGTGTTTTTTTACAGTTTTTTCCTTGTAGTTAATTTCAAATCTCATAGCGTTTTGGTTAGAAAATTTGCTTGATAAGATTTCAATTTTCTTAAATTTACCAAGGCTCGCTTTGTGGCCCAACATGTGATCAGTCCTGGAGAATGTTCCATGTGCACTTGAGAAGACTGTGTATTCTGCTGCTTTTGGATGGAATGCTCTATAAATATCAATTAAGTCCATCTGGTCTGATGTGTCATTTAAGGCCTGTGTTTCCTTATTGGTTTTTCTGTCTGGATGCTCTGTCCATTGATGAAAGTGGGGTGTTAAGGTCCCCCACTATTATTGTGTTACTGTCAGTTTCTCCTTTTATGGCTGTTTGTTAGTATTTGCCTTTAAGGTGCTCCTGTGTTGGGTGCATATATATTTAAAATTGTTATATCTCCTTCTTGGATTGATCCCTTGATCATTAATTACATAGTGTCCTTCTTTGTCTCTTGTAACAGTCTTTATTTTGAAGTCTATTTTGTCTGATATGAGTATTGCTACTCCAGCTGGTTCTGGTTTTATACCTCAGTTTTATCAAAATAAACACATCAGTTTGAGGGATGCTAATTACATTAAACTTACCGGACTTAAGAGGAATCCTGTATTTTACTGTAACTGAAGTTAAATAGAGCAAGAAAACCAGAAAGAGGAAGATATAGTAGGCTCCTTTTTAGACTTCCTATCACAGAAATTTGTTGAAAGGATGTGAGGTAATAACCTTTTTGTTTGCCACAAAATTAATTTGAAACAGATCTAAGATTTTTCCGTAAGTATTGGACTTCATATTTGAACTGATGATAGGGTTAAGTTAGGAGTGTATAACTGAACCTTGAAATCATACAATGAGCTGTGTTTTAATTATAACTCATTATTTTAATCAACCTTTGACTGTAGAACTTGACATATGATTTATTTTTATAAAGGGTTTCTGATTTTTTTATTCTAACATCCCTAAAAAAGACATTTCTAGGCTACTGCTGTGTCTTTTTCCAGAATTGTTTCTAGTTTTATAACTCGGTATCATGTAAATGAGCATTTTGGGTATATGTTTTAGGTCGAGTGTATAGTAAGAAAGATTAGAACAACCTAATAGAAGCATACCTGGTGCCTTGTTTTTGTCTTCCAGAATCTCTACACAAGGAAGTACAGGATTTGGCCTTTCTAGATGTTGTATCCAAACTTCGCAGTCATGAGAACAAAAGTGTTGCTCAACAGGCTTCTCTCACAGAGCAGAGACTTGCTGTGGAAAGCTGAGAACTACCCCTCCCTGATACACCCCTCATTTCCCCTTTGTCCTCCATCCAGCTGCCTCTTCTGCTTCATTCTCTTCCATATCACTTGTGCATGCGTGTAATGTTCCAATGCCAATTGAAGAACTGCTGTAGGTACCTTCCCACTAAGATTTCTAAACCCATAGTTAGTTAGTTAGTTAGTGTGAACATGAATTTGTCAAAAACAAGTCTCCACCCCATAACTGTTTCCTTGTATTCCTGTTGCTTGAGCTACATTAAGTAGAATGTGCATGTTGTAGTCCTATGATGATGACGTAAACTTGGTACTACACAATGACTTGCTCCTTGTCCTTGGTAGACTACATAATAATGTACTGGTAAATTAATTAGAAACAAATGAGAATGCAGCAGGATCTGACTAGCTTATGAAAGATGGAACTGAATAGTAAAAATAGCTCCATTTCTTGGTGCTTGGAAAGCACAGTGACCAAAAAACCTGTATGGCTGCTTATTCATTAGTCTTACCTGCTAATGTCAAACCCATGGTACCTAGAGTTAAATAAAGTCCAATGCTCTCGCTCTTTACCCTCTGGTTTCTTCTTCTTCCTTTGTAGACTCTTGAAACTGCCACAAACTTGGCAAGACTTTCTAAGGTTTTCTATGTCATATTTAACTGGCCGTCATCAGTAGCCTGATGCTGAAAACATTTGTAGTTTTCAGCATGAAACTAAGGGGTTGAAGAATAGTACACTAGTACATCTTGTTTTTTGCCTGTATTTTAGATTCTGATACATGTACAGTTTCACCTCAGAATTTCTTCTGTCAGTTAATCAACACTGTTCACCACATCTCTTTAAAAGTCACTTGGCATTTGTTTTCAACTGAGAAAGTTGAGTACAGCTCTTTAGAAAATGGATTTTTTTTTTTTCCTGTTTTTCACCATTCAGCTTGAAAGCAAGAAGTTTCCTTGGTCTTTTAACCCTTTTAAATTTTATACGAGAACTAGCAGGGCATATGAAAAAAGATTAAGAAGTGTTTGTCTAGACTAAAGAAAGGAAGGTCATAAAAGCCATAGTAGCCAGTCCAGTTCATTCTGCACATGGCCTCATCCCAGTAGCTGTTAGAGTTTCCCACCTCCACTTTCCACAGAGAACTGCAGTGGATCTTAAAGCCTATCGGAAAGTGACAGTGCCAAGTGCCAAGACTGAAGAGGTCAGAAGCCCCCTTGGCAGAATGTAGTACACTCTTCACTGCTACCACCACACCAAACGGGTCTTAGAGCTTTGAAACACATGAACATCCCTGTGACATACCTGCCTTCTCCGAATGCCCGTGTTTGACAAATACTGGCTGAAAGGTAAGGTGGGCTCCTTGCTCTCCAGAATTGATGCTGCGCATCTCTATGGGGTGATCGAAGTTGGACTTCTGACTCTGAAATAGCTGTAATTCGAGAAAGTTAAAACCCCAGTGGAGGTAAAGAACTTTTTGAGTGACTGTTCCCTCTGATGTCCAAGCAAAGGACGGTTATTGTGAGCGCTTTTGCTACATTTACTGTAAGAACGATCTGGTTCATTGTCTTCTCCTGGGCTGGATAGTGGACTATATTTTATTTTAGATTTTGAAAGACATCTGTAATGTTGCATAATAGGCTGTCCATATTAATAACTAAATAAACAGTATATAAACTGTAATGACATCATTTGGTTTATTTGTATATTTTACTTCTATTTCCAGCTCCTAGAACAGTGCCTGCTCATTGTTGGTGCTCAGTAAGTATTTGTTGAATGAATCCCTACTTCCATGAAACTTCCAGAGTGCCTGAACTATTTCTAGATAGATTGATAGAGAAATTGAGATGTAGGTATTTGTCTGACTTCAGAGAATTTTCCTTTTTTGATAGTAAGATCTGTCTGTATTGAAAAGCATTATATAGAAAACTTCGGAACAGAAGCGTCCAAAAAGCACGGACTTGAGGAAAAAAAAAAAAAAAAAATACTGTCTGGGCCACAGCTGCCAGCAGTCAATTTGCTGATATGCTAGGAGCTCTCATCTTCAGCAAAACAAAATGCAATTCAAATCACCAGTTGTTCTGCGGCGTGACCAGACCAGAGGCTGTGCCCTTATGATAACAGGGCTCCACCAAACTCGGTGATGCGCTGCTGTGCCAGGGCAGTGGGTGGGAGTCCACAGACAACACCATGCCTCTCCTACTACTTGGTCTTAGTTTTAGAGACCACCTTTACGTTAGTTTGCTACTCACTAAGAGTGCATTCTAAGGGAAAGATGGGAGGAGCCGCAAAACAAAACTTTCATTACCACTTTGTGCCAGGACTAGAGCACAGATGAAAAGCAAAAAGGCCAAAACTTAGAGGGAAGGAGATGTCTGAGCGAAATGCACTGGAATGTCCTCCTTTCCTCCCTCCCAGTCCCATTAGCTCCTTGGAATCTTGCTAACCACCCACCCAGAGTGTAACTTCACTGTGCTCAAAGCAAAATTGATTAAATACTGGCCCATAATCCTGTGTCTTCCTTGATAAAACATGCTTTGAGCATACTATCTGATAACAGTGGAGATGTGGAACAAAATTTTTCAGTTCTAATACAATTTCCTCTTGGGTGGAACAGAATGCTCTCAGATATAAGCATTAGGGTGAAGTGTTCTGAGAAACCCCTGCATGTGAAGATTTCAAAAAGAAATTCTCCTTGGTATCATTAGAAGGCTTATCATCTAATTCTGTTGAACATAAGGGGTGAAGATGTCTATTACTCAGGTAAGCATTATCCTTTGTATCCAGCTGTTACTATAATCAATAAGCTTAAAAGACACTTCTTAACTCTAGGAAGCCATACATTTGAATCATACAAGTGTCTATTAAAAAGCACTTAATGAGGGGTTTCCCTGGTGGCACAGTGGTTGAGAGTCCGCCTGCCAATGCAGAGGACACGGGTTCGTGCCCCGGTCCGGGAGGATCCCACATGCCGCGCAGCGGCTGGGCCCGTGAGCCATGGCCGTTGAGCCTGCGCGTCCGGAGCCTGTGCTCTGCAACGGGAGAGGCCACAACCGTGAGAGGCCCGCGTACCGCAAAAAAAAAAAAAAAAAAGCACTTAATGATATCTGGGGTGAATCTTCATGGCTGTAACCAGGAAAATTGAGGGTTTTTTTTTCACAGATGTGATCTCTTAGTTTACATACAAAGATACATCATTATATGTCATGTGGCGTCACAGATGTGTTTTAAAGGTCTGTCTTACTAAAATGTTGTGGAAACTATTTGAAAAGTGTGATAAGTGGAAAGAGTAAGGTCTCTGGATACTGCCTCTTCCGTAGTCACATCCTGATTCTATTACTTACTACCTATGTGACCATTGCCAATTACTTAAACTCTCTGGGCCTGTTTTCTCATTGAGTTTAATAATTCCTCCTTCCCAGGGTTTTTGTGACAGTTCAAACTTTCGGGGGTTGACGGTAAAGCTGGAGGGAACTGTGACATCTTATGGCCTAAACTATATTCCCCACCTTCCCCCTACAGGATTCCTGGCTAAAGGAATTCAAAGAACAAAAGCCAAATAGGAGAATTAGTTCTGGAGAGATCGATAGAGAAATTGACATTTAGATATTTGTCTGACTTCAGAGCATTTTTTTTGATAGTAGACTCTGTCTCTATTAATAGTGTATTAATAATGTATTAATAGTGTCTATTAATAGTTTGAGGAGCACCCAGTTATCCTCCATACAGAGTGTATAACCTCTTACCTCCTTCCCCCTGAAACTAAGATGGCCAGGTGGGCAGAGAAGGCCTTTCAGTGTAGCTCCCACTGTAGTACTTCCTCTTCCTGTCTCAGACCTCTTCATCTGTAAAGTGGGAATAACAGTACTCGCTCAGTGATATTAGCTTTTATTAGTATTATTACTAAGTCAATATAGATAAAAGCTATAGTACTGAGTTTTTCCTCAGTATAGAAACAAAACAATCCCCCCTTCCCATTTTCAGTGCTGCCAACTTTTTATCAGTACATATAAAATACACCTTTTTAATATATATACTTCTCATATGTCTTTCATCTTTTCTTATGTATAAATGCTATGTGTTTTGCATAAAGGTTTATGGTAACTGTGCTCTGAATCCTGTAATAGAACCCACTCATTTATCATTATGCTTCTTGACTAGACAGGCAGAGTCCCTTGTTGGAGGTTTCCAGGGGTAAGTTATTAGTTCCTTGTATGCCATGAAGTATTTGAAGTATTTCCTTCAAATACTGTAAGCTACAGTATTTGAAGGAAAAAGTGAGCTTTGCATGGAACTTATGCTCCTAAGTTCAATTTATTTATTCTTTCCTTCTCAGTTGACTTTTTGAAGTTCCTTATCCTTACTTTGTTTCTTCCCAGAAAAACAAACAAACCCTTTTACCAAATTGAGCTTTTTCGCCATGGCCACAGAGATTGTAATCTGTCATCATTTCAGAAATGGACAATATGCATCTGTCTGCTATTTATAACACTGGATAGACATTTAATATGGCAACAATTCATTTACATACTGGAACCAACTATAATTAGACCAAACTTAAGCCAGGTAGGAACTGATGCCTGGGTTCTCCTGACATTCGTTTCCTCAGTCCCTGGCTTTTCTACTGCCTGATGTCACATTTGTCCAAAGAGAAATGTAGAGCCTCCGACTTCCTAAGCAAACTGGAGGATCAGGGTGATGTCTTCTCCCAAGTGGTTTTAATGGTTTCTCTGATCCCCAGCATTATGAATGCAGCTTTTAAGGAGTAAAAATGGAGCAAGTAGGATGGTTAAGTCATGGACACAGGGGCTCAGGGGAGAAGTGACTTGATTCAAATACCATCTACAATCTAAAAAAAAAAAAACTTCATTTTCATATTCACCCCCAACCTCAGAGTACATTCTTAGAACTTATCCGTGACTCAGAGATCTGTGGTTTTGCTGGTAGGCATGTGTGCAATCTTACATTAATCTGCTTAACCATACGAAGGTAAAACCACATTCAGTGGTGTGTGGAACTTTATAGTGTTTTGGTGTTGGTCACATATATAGAGAATTTTCTGTTTCAGGATTAGGTTTTAAGAAAATTAACTAGCTAGGTTTTTTAATCTTCATCAAGCAAGTTTAAAGCCTAATCCTGTCATACTTTGAAGCCTCTTAGTCTCAAGTTTGGGATTTTTTTTAAATTAAATAATTCAAAACATCTTTATTAGATTTCTGTTATCTCAAGATAAAAAATTTTAAAGCTTTAACCCAGATTTCCAGTATATAAACTTTATACATATTTTTAGAAGATCTAGGGTTGGATTTAGTGTTCCTTGAAAAATTTAAAATAGAACTACAATACAATCCAGCAACTCCCCTTCTGTGTATTTACCCAAAGAACACAAAAACACTAGTTTGAAAAGACATATGCACCCCTATGTTCAAGATATGGAAGCAACCTAAGTGTCCATCAATAGGTGAATGTGTAAAGAATATACAGTGGCGTATGCAGTCGTACCTTGATATCCACTGGGGATCGGTTCCAGGACCTGCCTCAGATACCAAAACTCCATGGATGCTCAAGTACCACAGTTGGCCCTCTGTATCCATGGTCCTGCATCTGTGAAATCAACCAACCACAGATTGTGTAGTACTGTAGTTTTTATTGAAAAAAATCCACGTATAAGTGGACCCGTGCAGTTGAAACCTGTGTTGTTTAAGGGTTAACTGTATTTACAATGAAATATTACTCAGTCATAAAAAAAGAGTGAACTCTCAGCATGTGCAACACCGTGGCTGGATGTAGAGGATATTATGCCGAGTGAAGTAAGACAGAAAGACAAACACCATATGATTCACTTATACTTGGAATCTAAAAACAACAAAAACAAAACAGAAGCAGACTCACAGATACAGAGAACAAACTGGTGGTTGCCAGAGGGGAGAGGGGTGTATAGCTGGATGAAATAGATGAAGGGGATTAAGAGGTACAGATTTCTAGTTATAAAGTCACGGGGATGTGATACACGGCATAGGGAATATAGTCAATAATATTGTAATAACTTGTTACTAGACATGGTGATTATTTCATAATGTATTTAAATGTCAAATCACTATGTGGTACCCTTGAAACATTATATTGTACATCAACTGTACTTAAGTTTTTTAAAAAATCTGATTTTCAAGTATACTTGACAGATATCACTTACTATTGCAGTAGTTATTTTGTCATTTATTGATTCCCAGGAATCCTGAAGGAAAGAAACTCAAAAACTATACCCTCAGATTACTGTCAAAAATAAATTCCTATATGAATTCTCACTTTGAATTTTATAACCATATCTACTTTAAAATAGGCCAAGTTTCAAGTTGGGGATTTTCTAGCCAAATGGTGTTTTTGTGGTTTCTTTGGTTCATTTTTAATGAACTGTCATACAAAGAACAGAGCTAAGCCTGCTGGGAAGCTGGCTACACCCCTGCCCTTAGGGTGTCCGTGCCCTCAGATGAAAAACCCCTGCTCCTTTGAGGACATCTCACAGAGCTCTCGTGCGGTCACCATCACCCCACCACCAGGACCAGAGAAGGTCAGCTGCCTTTGACCTTGAGCGCTCTTCAGGGGTGTCTGCTCTGCTTCTCAGCGCTCCGTTCTTCCCCGTGTCTAACATAAGCACATCAGATGAATACCTGCGATTACCTAGAACTTATGAAGGAGGTAAAGGTTGAATCATACTCTTAAGATTGCAACCCAACAGTAAAAGATAAAGTGCTGCCCTAATCAGAGGGAACCACGGGGAGGAAATATTAACCAGAGCAGCTTTGATTTTAGACTCATCTCTGCAGGAACCCAAAATAGTCCCTAACTTCAGTTGGTGCCGACTATCCGTACACAGTTCCTTCCCCCTCACCCTCCGTTTTTTTATGGTTCTAGAATGTATCCCACTCTCCACCATGCCTCTCCTATAATGACTTCCCTTTTCGTGCAGGTAAGTATGGAAGGAGTTATTAATGACTCATATTCCACTCTTTTCACCCACACCCCTCATCCCCTGGTGCCCAGTAGAAGTTAGGGGAAGTGACACAGCAAAGTGACCACTGAGCTTCAGAATAGCACAATCTACACAATCTGTTACATCCTCTGCTTCCCCCTCTCCTACCCCTTGCCCTCTTGTTCCCCTTATCAGGGGCACTGTGAGACGCAGGGCCTTCCCCTGCACTGACCAAAGAAAAGCAAGAGATGGAAAGCAGAGATTACCTGTACCTCTGGGCGTTTGTAACCTGATTTGGTGGGCCCTTACTCTGTAAAAGGCAGGCTTCATCTGAGGCAGTTTCGGAAGGGTGTTCTGGCTCTCCACAGCAGTTGCCCTGTATGCCTGCATATTTTACATAGTTGAAGTGTTATGCCACATGCAGCTACCTCCTTTTTTTTCCATGTACACAATAAGCATTTTTCCACATTACTAAGAACTGTCTCATAACCTCATTCTTAATGGCTGCATATTCTCCAGTTATATGGAAGCACCGTAATTTACTTAGCCGTTTTCCCACATCTGGACATTAGAGACATATTCCAGGTTTTGAAAAACAAACCTCACATGCTAAGTCGTGAGCATTTGCAGATGCTCAACTCAAAACATCTGACCTGTAAGTCCCCTCTGCTTTCTGCCCCTAATCCTAAATTTAAAACTCCATTCCTTTCTTCTTCAAGAGCCCTTATCAATTTCTCAATTCGGCCTCCTCCTGATCCACTTGTACGTGTCACCTCCTGGACGCTCTGCTCCTGCAAAGTGCTTGCTAGTCTCCTAAGGGGACCCACCACAAGGGGTAGTGGCGTCACAAGGGTGGGGTGGCCGCACCTCCCTCCTGGCATCCGGGCCTTAGATCAGCTACACCCACGCACCCTTCACCAGCGCCGCTTACCAGATGTATCAGAAAGGGCCTCTAAAAAGAGGTGGCACAGGGCACACCTCCAAGTACCCACTGGAGCTGGTGTTTAGCTAATTGGAGTCTAATTGCCTCTTAGCACTGTCATCCACCTCTCCCAACACTTCTGCACCTGTTGCCAAGCCTGTGAACCGCCGTTCTGATTGGTTCCAAGTGATGAACACACTCCAGGCACCACTCACATGGAGAGAGGAGGGAGGGGTGCAGGGCCTCTTCTTCCACAAGAGTCCTCATTTAACACTCCTGAGGCATCTGTGACCTGGCTAACCCAGTTCTTCCTCTAGAGACCACGGCAGACTGGGGGCCTTCATACATCTGTGTTTGTTCCACATGGTATTTTGAAAAAGAAAGAAGAAAACAAACAGCTGTAAACACTGAAATTTTGGATGATTTTACATAAAAATCTAGTTATTTGACTTTTCTTTTAAAAGGGGGAGAGCTGGCAACCAGGCATTCTGCATCCCAGGAGCGCGGTGTGTGGCTGTGACCCTGTGCCTTTGGGCAGGGCGTACGTCTCCAGCCTGTTAGAGGCCCCACCTGGCCCACCCCGCCCTGTTCCCCTCAACTCCAGAGCCCCCGGAAGCCTGCGTGGCTTGACCCTGTGGAGACCTCGCGTGTAGTCTGTCTGCTTCCAGAGCAGAAGGGGTGGGGATTTTTAGGGGAAGAGAAGCAGCGCCATGGGAAGGGCCTTGTCAAACAGAGGTCCAAATACTTGACCCCAGGGCATGTTTATGACCTGTGCAAACTTGGATTGTTTTTATCCCCTCAGAGAAAAGACTCGACATTCTGAAGGCCAGTGACAGCTGCAGTCTCACTGTCAAGTGTCAGGAATCTTGGAAACCCAAACAGCTGTAAGCCGTACCCACGCCCGTACCCAAGCCATCCTGCTGATAGAAGTGGGCTGGGGCTGGCAGCACCCTGAGGGGACTGTAGGAATTTAGGACATCCTTTCTTGGCTGGATCAGGAATGCAGCCCTTCTCCTGAGGCCAAAAATATCCTCCCCACCCCCTTTATCCCATGATTCAGGAGCTCTTATGGAATACACGACCCTGCTAACCCAAGCGATTACACTCTGCTCTTTGAGAAGCAGAGAATTCTAACACCTGCCAAACTCCCGGGATAACCTGATCAACCACGATTTCCTCTTTGTAGCCAACCCTTCAGCTATGAGTCTTCTCATTTAAAGAGGCTCAGAGAATTAAAAGTTTCAATCCACTCAGCGGAAACACCCCTGAAGAGAAACAGCCTGCTCCTAAATGTTTCATTGATATAACGCACCAAAGGAGAGCATGTTCCTCACATCCCCCAGCGTGCGGAGGCCCAGGTAAGTCTCCGCGCCTCAGACCGCCAGGGAATGCACAGACCAGGAGCTAAAGTGCGGCTACAGCACAGGAATGGTTGCCAAACCTTGTTTTCTCTAGAGGTGACTAACCCAGGACCAAAAAATGCCGGAACTCCCCACCTCCCTGCCATGGTTGAAGAGGAATATAATATCAATAAGAGACCCAAACAAACAAACAAAAATGCCTTCAGTTTCTGAGAAGACAAGGCAGAGCATGAAAGGGAAAGAGGAAGGAAAAATCATTCAGGACTCAGGACATGAATGTCCACAAAGTCATCGGACACAGGAACAGTGGGCCTGGGCAAAAGCTCACGTTGGTAGGACCAATAAATAAAGAAACTACAGATTAGCAGATGGAAAGTATTACGTATATGTATAACTGAATCATTCTGCTGTACACCTGAAACTAACACAACATTGTAAAGCAATCTGTACTTCAATGAAATAAAATTTTTTAAAAAGAACAATGCAAAGACAAAAAACAATACAAAGACAAAAAGAAAAGGGACATCTGTCTTTGGGGCAGATATTGCAAGTTATTTACCCAATATCCAGCTACCCCTTCTGCCCTATTTACAGAACCCAATTTTGTTCAGGAGGACAATGTACCAAGCTTAAAATACTCCAATTCCCTGGCTTTCGAAGTCGGTGTTACCACTCTATAGAAGTTCATGGGAAGGGCATCCGTTAGTAAACAAAAAGGCAGAGACCTGCTGGAAGGCCTTTGGCCCTTCACCTTTTCATTTTCTTCCTTTTCCCTACCTCAGATGTTGCTATGGGCCCCAGAAGTGCAGGAGCCCTCTTGCAGCCAGGAAGTATGAGCATGAGAATGAAAGCCTCCACATTAAGCGCAGTGGAGCAGAAAGGTGGAAAGAACCTGGATCCCACAATGAACCGAAGGATCAGCCCTGTACTGAGGAACCTCAGATAATGCAGGGGACACACACCTACCTGTTTAAACCCCTAGAGCAAGGTATTCTGTTGTTTGGATTGGAATGAAATCTTGATTCACATGGCTAGTCACTAAAGCATCAAGACCTCCCTGGAACAACTTTTTATGCTTACAGGTTATGGCCACAGAACTCAGGAAAACAAAGCCCAGAGGACTGAAACAACTGGGGCTGCCAGCTTTAACCCTCAAAGTTCAGAAAAACCCCAAACAGCCTGACTTGCTGACCTAGCAGCCTTCCTCACTACACAAAGATCTACTGAGCACATACTGGGTACATCAGGCACCATGTTGGACTATGGATAGAACAAGGAGATAGATAGGTTCCATTGGGGGAGAAGATGAGAAACATATTTATCTGACTACCATAGTAAAGCAAACAAGTAAGGATATTAACTGACGTATAAACAGAGTCATAGGGGTTCTGTAGAGAGACGACTCAGCTCCGAGCATCCTGGAGCAGAAGCTACCTGTGAAAGCAGAGTAGAAGTAAGAGATAGGGAAGGAGAAATAGAGCAGAGCAGACCAGATGGGATGGGGCCTTAGACATTTTAACTTGTTATTATGTAGTGGAAAACCAAAGTTTAAACAGACGATCGGCATATTTGCTTTATGTTTTGATCTAGAACCAGAACTATTGCTAGTGGAAGAGAGACTAATAGCAGAGATTCATAGGTAATTGTGATGAGTTCCTAGTGTCGGGAGACAATTCTCCATGGGTGTCTCATGTTTCTATACTTCTGTGAAGAGCTTTCATCTCAAACTATCTCTTCGAGGATGTTTATGTAACAGCCTTGTAAGATAGAGATAGGGTCTCCTTCTGAGGGCAGGGGCATACTTTTGTATTGTGTGAGATAATTAAAAACACCTCCCTCGGGGCAAAGTTTGGTCGGGATTGTTTGCAGACTCCTTAGAAAGTTGGGGGATACCTGGGAATTCCCTGGCGGTCCAGTGGTTAGGACTCCAGGCTTTCACTGCTGAGGCCTGGGTTTGATCCCTGGTCAGGGAACTAAGATCCCGCAAGCCAGGAGGCGCAGCAAAAAAAAAAAAAAAAAAAAGTTGGGGGATCCCTGAGCTCAGTGCACCTTGCAGCAGAGACAGTGTGTGTGCAGTAGCCACCTGGGTCACTGTCCTCTGAGGGACTAGGGGCTCAGGAACTATCACAAACATGAAGCTCACACCATCTGCAAGGCCGTCCTTTGTCTCTGACCCAGAAGTCTCACGCCTCCTGCGAGCATTGGTGAAACCGAGGCAAGCTAAGCAGTTAGCCTGCGAGAAGGTAAAGCCTCTGAGCCTTCACAGTTCTTGGTACTTGAACTAGGACTAGAGAGACGGCGAAGGTCTAAGATATGTGTGTGGGGTGGAGATTGGAATCAAAGATGATTCCCAGGGCCTCCCTGGTGGCGCAGTGGTTGGGAGTCCGCCTGCCGACGCAGGGGACATGGGTTCGTGCCCCCGTCCGGGAAGATGAGCCATGGCCGCTGAGCCTGCGCGTCCGCGGCCTGTGCTCCGCAATAGGAGAGGCCACAACAGTGAGAGGCCCTTGTACCGCAAAAAAAAAAAAAAAAAAAAAAAAAAAGATGATTCCCAAATGTCTGCGCTGGGAGACAGGGCAGTGGCGCCGTGAACTGAGAGCAGGAACAAAGGAGGAGCAGCCTCCTGTAAAGGAACGTGAGCTGGGCTGAGGTGCTTAGGGACCTTGAGGAGACGTCCAGGGGGCACTTCCTCATTCCAGCTGAGCCTTCACTGCAGGTGCTGCCCCACACACAGGCGGAGCCCCTCAGCCCACAGCCCTCCCTTCAGCGCTTCCTAATTCACATGGCATTGTGTCACATCGGAGTCCCCAGGAGACACCAACAGACCCCTCTAAGAAAAGAAAAAGGGGTGATTTACCCAAAACTTACAGAATCAAATCTTTGGAGCTGGAGCCTGGACATCTGAATTTCTTAAAGCTCCAAAGGTGATTTCCAATCTGCAGCCAGAATGGAAAAGCATTGTTCTATTAGAATGAAGGGCAAGCAAACTTTCCTTAAAGTCCTCAGAGAGAGGCTGACCTAGCCAACAAAAGGGTCATCATCCTATTTGGGCAAGCAGGTGGCCGTTTACTGCATCAGTAACCCAGGATTACTATTCTACTTCCATCCTTTTTGAGGCCCCTCACTTCTGACCCAGGGACCCATTATCACTTGCCAAGTAAACTGCTGCACTTAGAGCAAGCCAACTTCCTGAGCTGTTCAACTCCAGATGTGGTCTATGGTAGACATCTCCCAGAATGGTACCCTGAACTACCTGGAATCTATGCTGCCTGACACATCCTCTGGAGAAGTCACCTGGATACCCTCACGCTTGCTTAGTCTTACTGGGCACAGCCCGGAAACAACCATCCACCACAGCAGCCTGTCCTCCATCACCCTGATGGAAGGCCCGGGCGTCAGGAGCCTCTTGCTGATAGTCTGGGGCCCTGAGCATCTAGAGAAGGCGAAGGGAGTTGCTGCATTCCTGAGGGGCACAGAGCCTTCCTTGTAAGCTTTCCATGTGTCCAAGTGACAGCCTTACAGTCATGGCTGACTCATGACTTCCGCTTGTCTTGGAAAGCTTGGTCTCCCTTTGCCCTGCAGGACATGAAGGGTAGCCACCTACTCCAGCACATACACCTTTTTTTAAAAAAATTTATTTTCGGCTGCACTGGGTCTTCGTTGCTGTGCGCGGGCTTTCTCTAGTTGCGGCGAGTGGGGGCTACTCTTCGTTGTGGTGCGCGGGCTTCTCATTGCAGTGGCTTCTCTTGTTGCGTTGCATGGGTTCTAGGCATGCGGGCTTCAGTAGTTGTGGCTTATGGGCTCAGTAGTTGTGGCTCACAGGCTCTAGAGCGCAGGCTCAGTAGTTGTGGCTCACGGGCTTAGTTGCTCCATGGCATGTGGGATCTTCCTGGACCAGGGACCGAACCTGTGTCCCGTTCACTGGCAGGAGGATTCTTAACCCCTGCGCCACCAGGGAAGTCCTCCAGCACATACACTGTTACTACTGGTTGAACCTAAAAGCATGAGATTCATGAGGGTCTCAATTCAGTCTGGCAGTCCTGCATGAGTTTTTCTCAGCTTAACTGTGATCCCACCTCCTGGCAACATAGCTCTTTCAAAAAATGTTGAGTTCAGAAATCCTGCAAGCCTGGAAAAAACTCAGAATTCATTAGCAAAATAATGTCTTCCAAGGCTTAATCCTTACCCACCTTTGCCTTTCCTGTTTGATGCTTAAACAGGATTGGTGGGCGGGGGAGATGGAGGTGCCCTGGGAGGATTAGGCACTTGCTGTACTCAGTGCACAGGCCTGAGCCCATCCAGGGTTGGCTGACAGATGCCAGGGTCAGTTCCTCTTTGAAAAAGCCATATTACAGGAAAATAGAAATAGTTTTCTTTTTCAGAATAAAAGTCCATCCGTTAGGTGAGCACATACTCTCTACACAGAAACAAAGGTATGCTCATCCCCTTTGGCTTGCTCAAAGCAGTAGCCTGGTCTGGGTGCTAGAGACATAGAGGTTCCTGATTCCACGGAAAAGAGATGCCAATCAGGTAAGTTCTTCCAGAGAGGATGCTGCAGGAGCACATCTTGGTGTGGAGAGGAGGGGGCTAACAGAGCTCCCTGAGAAAGCTGATTTAGGTGAGATCTGAAGCATGAATGGGATTTGGGGAAGAAGGGCAGTTCGACACTTTTCATCTTTGCAACATCCCTGTGGTATAGGCATGACTATCTCCATCTCATGAGGGAGGCTCTGAGGATAGGAGAGAGAAAGTCACGTGTCTAAGGTCACACCCACACTATAACCAGTGGCTAAGCTCTGAGTCCAACCAGCACACACACTGTCTGTGACTTTCTTACTTTGCCACGCATGGGTTTCCTTTGCTAAAGCAACCTGAGGAGCTTTTTCACTGAGTACAGATTGTACGATATTCTTCAGGCTTAGTGACTGACCAGCCTCCTAGGTTCTCCCCAGAGACCGAGTCATTAAGGCATTTGTTCCCATGTCCAGCTTGACTCCAGGTCTTTCCCTGACAGAGTCAATAAAGGAATCAAATCTCCTCCAGCCTTTGCTCTGCACTGCAGTGAAAGGAGTAAGCCCTGCCTTACTCTTCGTTCTGGTTTTAGTACCTCCCGCTCTTCCCTCTCTCGCTCTAGAACTTAGTAGAATGTTTGATATACGTGAGGCTCAAAAAATGTGCACTAAGCTTGAGAAACAGCAGACACAGGGAGAGCTCTGGGACTCCCCCTTTCTACCTAAAAGCAGGACATGAAATTTCCCCTGAGAAAGGTGCCCTCCCTGTACCAGGAAGAACATTCATATCACCAGAGACTGGGAGGCAATGCCGAAATGCACCTGTACAAACACACCTACTAAAATGACCTTCCATTCGTTTCCCGCATTTAGCTGCTAGTGACTGTCCCACAATATACTGCTCATAGCACCAGCCCCTCTGTCTTGTCACATCCCCACAATTTATTGTTCGCTGTGTAACGAGGTATTTAAGCTTTTGGTCCTAATGACTTCTGGTCTTCATTTTCCTGTTGAAGACTCCCATGTACATGCCAAAAAATTAAATTTGTATGCTTTTTTTCTTGTTTAAAAAAAAAAAGTGTGCTAAGAGTCCTCATTACCAATTAGCATCAGTAGAAATTAAATTAGAACATGAAGCCAGAGTCCTGAGATGATCTTTCCTAAAATGGCCTGACAGAACCTTGAGAGCCGTTTTCTCATTTAAGTTCTCACACTCCAAGCAGAAGACAGGGGTAGAGCATGCAGCTCTGCACTCCAGACACCACAATGGTAATTAAATACCTCCATTGCAACAGGTCTGGGTTTGTGGTGTAACTGGAATTCTATTTTTGTTACGTAAACAAAAATGCTAATCTGGAGACATTAATCTTTCCTCTTGATTTGGGTGCAAATCTTGACTTAAACAATTTTCACTTTAAAATTTAAATGTCTATGGTAAGGTATTCATTTAGTGCCACAAATGAGATGTTTTTAATCCTTTGATCCAGTCATTCCACTACTAGGGCTCTATCAATGTGCAAAGTATAAGAAATATATAAGAAAGTTCACTGTGGAGACTGGTTCAAGATGGTGGAGTAAAAGGATGTGCACTCACTCCCTCTTGAGAGACACCGGAATCACAACTAACTGCTGAACAATCATCAAAAGGAAGGCACTGGAACTCACCAAAAAGATACCCCACATCCAAAGACAAAGGAGAAACCACAATGAGATGGTAGGAGGGGCGCAATCACAATAAAATCAAATCCCATAACTGCTGGGTGGGTGTCTCACAAACTGGAGAACAATTATACCACAGAAGTGAAGGTTCTGAGCCCTGCATCAGGCTTACTGACCTGGGGGTCTGGCAATGGGAGGGGGAATTCCCAGAGAATCAGACTTTGAAGGCTAGCAGGATTTGACTGCAGGATTTTGACAGGTCTGGGGGAAACAAAGAGTCCACTATTGGAGGGCACACACAAAGTAGTGTGCACATCAGGACCCATAGGATACTGAACCAGACCTACCTGTTAGCGTTGGAGGGTCTCCTGCAGAAGCAGGGGATGACTGTGGCTCACCGCGGGGACAAGGACACTGGCAGCAGAAGTTCTGGGAAGTACTCCTTGCTGTGACCCCATTAGCCCCACCAAAGTGTCTGTGGGCTCCAGTGCTGGGTCACCCAGGCCAAGCAACCAACAGGTAAGGAACTCAGCCCCACGCATCAGCAGACAAGCGGATTAGAGTTTTACTTAGCTCTGCCTACCAGAAAAACACCCAGCTCTACCCACTACCAGTCCCTCCTACCAGTAAGCTTGCACAAGCCTCTTAGATAGCCTCATCCACCAGAGGGCAGACAGCAGAAGCAAGAAGAACTACAATCCTGCAGCCTGTGGAACGAAAACCACATTCACAGAAAGATAGACAAAATGAAAAGGCAGAGGACTATGTACCAGATGAAGGAACAAGATAAAACGCCAGAAAAACAAATAAATGAAGTGGAGATAGGCAACCTTCCAGAAAAAGAATTCAGAATAATGACAGTGAAGATGATCCAGGACCTCAGAAAAAGAATGGAGGCAAAGATCAAGAAGATGCAAGAAATGTTTAAAAAAGACCTAGAAGAATTAAGGAACAAACACCTAGAAGCACTAAAGAACAAACAAACAGAAATGAACAATACAATAACTGAAATGAAAAATACACTAGAAGGAATCAATAGCAGAAGAACTGAGGCAGAAGAACAGATAAGTGATCTGTAAAACAGAATGGTGGAATTCACTGCCACAGAAGAGAATAAAGAAAAAAGAATGAAAAGCAATGAAGACAGCCTAACAGACCTCTGGGACTACTTTAAATGCACCAACATTTGCATTATAGGGGTCCCAGAAGGAGAAGAGAGAGAGAAAGGAGCTGAGAAAATATTTGAAGAGATTATAGTAGAAAACTTCCCTAACATGGGAAAGGAAACAGCCACCCAGGTCCAGGAAGCGCAGAGTCCCAGGCAGGATACCCTAGGAGAAACACACTGAGACACATAGTGATCAAATTGAAAAAAATTAAACACAAAGAAAAATTATTAAAAGCAACAAGGGAAAAATGACAAATAATATACAAGGGAATTCCCATAAGGTTAACAGCTGATTTCTCAGCAGAAACTCTACAAGCCAGAAGGGAGTGACATGATATACTTAAAGTGATAAAAGGGAAGAGCCTACAACCAAGATGACTCAACCTGGCAAGGATCTCATTCAGATTCAATGGAGAAATCAAAAGCTTTACAGACAAGCAAAAGCTAAGAGAATTCAGCATCACCAAACCAGCTCTACAACAAATGCTAAAGGAACTTCTCTAAGTGGGAAACACAAGAGAAGAAAAGGACCTACAAAAACAAAAACAAAACAATTAAGAAAATGGGAATAGGAACATACATATCGGTAATTACCTGAAATGTGAATGGATTAAATGCTCCAACCAAAAGACAAAGGCTTGATGAATGGATACAAAAACAGGACCCATATGTATGCTGTCTACAAGAGACCACTTCAGACCTAAGGACACATACAGACTGAAAGTGAGGGGATGGAAAAAGATATTCCATGCAAATGGAAATCAAAAGAAAGCTAGAGTAGCAATGCTCATATCGGACCAAATGGACTTTAAGATAAGGAATGTTACAAGAAACAAGGAAGGACACTACATAATGATCAAGGGATCAATCCAAGAAGAAGATATAACAATTATAAATATATATGCACCCAACACAGGAGCACCTCAATACATAAGGCAAATGCTAACAGCTATAAAAGAGGAAATCGACAGTAAAACAACAATAGTGGAGAACTTAACACCTCCTTACACCAATGGACAGAGCATCCAGACAGAAAATGAATAAGGAAACACAAGCTTTAAGTGACACAATAGACCAGACAGATTTAATTGATATTTATAGGACAGTCCATCTGAAAACAGCAGATTACACTTTTTTCTCAAGTGCACATGGAACATTCTCCAGGATAGATCACATCTTGGGTCACAAAGCAAGCCTTGGTAAATTTAAGAAAATTGCAATTATATCAATTTTCTGACCACAACACTATGAGATTAGAAATAAATTAGAGGGAAAAAAACGTAAAAAGACACAAACGCATGGAGGCTAAACAATACGTTACTCAGTAACAAAGAGATCACTGAAAAATCAAAGAGGAAATCAAAAACTACGTAGAGACAAATGACAATGAAAGTACGATGATCCAAAACCTATGGGATGCAGCAAAAGCAGTTCAAAGAGGGACGTTTATAGCAATACAATCCTACCTCAGGAAACAAGAAAAATCTCAAATAAAAAATCCAAGCTTACGCCTAAAGGAACTAAAGAAATAGGAACAAAAAAAACCCAAAGTTAGTAGAAGGAAAGACATCATGAAGATCAGAGCAGAAATAAATGAAATAGAAACAAAGAAAACAACAGCAAAAATCAATAAAACTAAAAGCTTGTTCCCTGAGATGATAAACAAAATTGATAAACCTTTAGCCAGACTCATCAAGAAAAAGAGGGAGAGGACTCAAATCAATAAAATTAGAAATGAAAAATGAGAAGTTACAACGGACACTGCAGAAATACAAAGCATCATAAAAGACTACTACAAGCAACTCTATGCCAATAAAATGGACAACCTGGAAGAAATGGACAAATTCTTAGAAAGGTATAACCTTCCAAGACTGAACAAGTAAGAAGTAGAAAATATGAACAGACCAATCACAAGTAATGAAATTGAAACTGGGATTGAAAATCTTCCAACAGGGCTTCCCTAGTGGTGCAGTGGTTAAGAATCCACCTGCCAATGCAGGGGACACAGCTTTGACCCCTGGTCTGGGAAGATCCCACATGCCGCGGAGCAACTTAGCCCGTGTGTGACAACTACTCAGTCTGCCATCTAGAGCCCACGAGCCACAACTACTGAAACCCTCATGCCTAGAGCCCGTGCTCTACAACAAGAGAAGCCACGACAATAAGAAGCCTGCATACCACAACGAAGAGTAGCCCCCACTCACCACAACTAGAGAGAGCCCACGCACAGCAAAGAAAAACCAATACAGACAAAAATAAAAAAATAAATAAATTTATAAAAAAAATCTTCCAACAAACAAAAATCCAGGACCACATGGCTTCACAGGTGAATTCTATCAAATATTTAGAGAAGAGCTAACACCTATCCTTCTCAAACTCTTCCAAAAAATTGCAGAGGAAGGAACACACCCACACTCATTCTACAAGGCCACTATCACCCTGATACCACAACTGGACAAAGAAACTACAAAAAAAAGAAAATTACTAATATCACTGATAAATATAGATGCAAAAATTCTCAAAAAAAAATACTAGCAAACAGAATCCAACAACACATTAAAAGGATCATACACCATGATAAAGCAGGATTTATCCCAGGGATGCAAGGATCCCTCAATATACACAAATCACTCAATGTGATACACCATATTAACAAATTGAAGAATAAAAACCATATGATCATCTCAATAGATGTAGAAAAACTTTTGACAAAATCCAACACCCATTTATGATAAAAACTCTCCAGAAAGTGGGCATAGAGAGAACCTACCTCAACATAATAAAGGCCATATACGACAAAGCCACAGCAAACATCATTCTCAATGCTGAAAAACTGAAAGCATTTCCTCTACAATCAGGAACAGGACAAGTATGCCCACTCTTGCCACTATTATTCAACATAGTTTTGGAAGTCCTAGCCACGCCAATCAGAGAAGAAAAAGAAATAAAAGGAATAGAAGTTGGAAAAGAAGAAGTAAAACTGTCACTGTTTGCAGATGACATGATACTATATGTAGAGAATCCTAAAGATGCTACCAGAAAACTACTAGAGCTAATCAATGAATTTGGTAAATTTGCAGGCTACAAAATTAATGCAAAGAAATTTCTTGCATTCCTGTACACTAAAAACCAAAGATCAGAAAGAGAAATTAAGGAAACAATCCCATTCACCGTTGCAACAAAAAGAATAAAATACATAGGAATAACCCTATCTGAGGAGGTAAGAACCTGTATGCAGAAAACTATAAGACACTGATGAATGAAATTAAAGATCACACAGATAGAGAGATATACCATGTTCTTGGATTGGAAGAATCAATACTGTGAAAATGATTATACTGCCCAAAGGAATCTACAGATTCAATGCAATCGCTATCAAAATACCAATGACATTTTTTACAGAACTAGAACAAAAATTCTTAAAATCTGTAGTGAGACACAAAAGACCCCAAATAGCCAAAGCCATCTTGAGGGAAAAAACTGAGCTGGAGGAATGAGACTCCCTGACTTCAGACAATACTACAAAGCTACAGTAATCAAGACAGTATAGTACTGGCACAAAAACAGAAATATAGATCAATGGAACAGGATAGAAAACCCAGAGATAAACCCACACA
This sequence comes from Delphinus delphis, assembly GCF_949987515.2. Taxonomy (NCBI): domain Eukaryota; kingdom Metazoa; phylum Chordata; class Mammalia; order Artiodactyla; family Delphinidae; genus Delphinus; species Delphinus delphis. The sequence continues at coordinate 16,938,410 of NC_082687.1, forward strand.
CCTATGGTCAACTAATCTATGACAAAGGAGGCAAGAATATAAAATGGAGAAAAGACAGTCTCTTCAATAAGTAGTTTTGGGAAAACTAGACAGCTACATGTAAAAATATGAAATTAGAACACTTTCTAACACCATACACAAAAGTAAACTCAAAATGGATTAAAGACCTAAATGTAAGACCAGACACTATAAAACTCTTAGAGGAAAACATAGGAAGAACACTCTTTGACATAAAGCACAGCAAGATCTTTTTTGACCCACTTCCTAAAGTAATGGAAATAAAAACAAAAATAAACCAATGGGACCTAATGAAACTTTAAAGCTTTTGCACAGCAAAGGAAACTATAAACAATACGAAAAGACAACCTTCAGAATGGGAGAAAATATTTGCAAGCAAATCAATGGACAAAGGATTAATCTCCAAAAAATATATGCAGCTCAATGTTAAAAACACAAACAACCCAGTCTAAAAATGGGCAGAAGACATTTCTCCAAAGAAGACATACAGATGGCCAAGAAGCACATGAGAAGCTGCTCAACATCACTAATTATTAGAGAAATGCAAATCAAAACTACAATGAGGTATCATCTCACACCAGTTAGAATGGACATCATCAGAAAATCTACAAACAACAAATGCTGGAGAGGGTGTGGAGAAAAGGGAACCCTCTTGCACTGTTGATGGGAATGTAAATTGATACAGCCACTATGGAGAACAGTATGGAGGTTCCTTAAAAAACTACAAATAGAATTACCATATGATCCAGCAATCCCACTACTGGGCATATACCCAGAGTAAACCATAATTCAAAAGGACACATGCACCCAATGTTCATTGCAGTACTATTTACAATAGCCAGGTCACGGAAGCAACCTAAATACCCATCGACAGACGAATGGATAAAGAAGATTTGGTACATATATACAATGGAATATTACTCAGGTATAAAAAGGAACGAAATTGGATCATTTGTAGAGACGTGGATGGACCTAGAGACTGTCATACAGAGTGAAGTCAGAAAGAGAAAAACAGATATTGTATATTAATGCATATATGTGGAATCTAGAAAAATGGTACAGATGAACTGGTTTGAAAGGCAGAAATAGAGACACAGATGTAGAGAACAAACGTATGGACACCAAGGGGGGAAAGCAGGTGGGTGGCTGGTGGTGGGATGAATTGGGAGATTGGGATTGACATATATACACTAATATTTATAAAATAGATAACTAATAACCTGCTGTATAAAAAAATAACAAAATTCAAAAAAAAAGTTATTTAATGGGGAAGAGCCTAAATTTCTAATAGTGATGGGTTGGTTAATTAAATTATAGTTTATCTACACCAGGAGTTCCCAAACTTTTTGGTCTCAGGACCCCTTTACACTTTGATCAATGACTGAAGCCCCTAAACAACTTTTGTGTATGTGGGTTATTTGTATGAGTATTTCCTATATCAGAAATTAAAAGGGAGAAATACTTAAACACAGAAACGTTCAATACACACACATTCCATTAGCTGTCAGAGTGATGATATCACGTCATCGTGTAGTCTCTGAAAAACACCACTGTACACTCAGAAAGAATGGTATCAAAAAAGGGAAATAATGTCTTACAACATTATGAAATAATTTTGAGCTTATGGACTATCTGAGAGGGTCTTGGGAAACCCCAAAATTCCCTCGTCCACATTTCCACATTTTGAGGACCCCTGATCTATACAATAGAATACTATGTGACCACAAATTTTTATTGTGTAGAATATTCACTGACATTGAACATGTTCTGTTTTGAAAAAGAAAAAAAAAGAGCAGACTACAGAACATTATAAACAGTACTATACAATTTAAAACAATCAAAAAAGTAATGGAAAGACACACACGAACATACCTCTAGATGATGTATACCAGCATAGGCCTCTAGATGGTGAAAATACATGTTATTTCTCTTTCTGTTTTCCTGTGTTTTCTGCATTAAGCACATTTTTCTTTTGTAATCAAAATAAAATGTATCTAACAAACATATACCCATTGCCTATTTATAATCACCCTGTATTTTCTTACCCAGACTTGAAAATTTCAGCTTAGTAGTTTTAGGAAAGATATCACCCAGAAATGTCAATAAGGTATTAATTTTGCACGGTTCTAAATAAGGCCTACTTGTAGATTGTCCTTGCCTCTCAAACTGTGTTCTGCAGATGACATCAGTGTCACCTGGGAGCCTGCTGGAGCCTCAGACTCTCCAGCTCCGCTTAAGACTGGCTAAATCAGACCCAGATAATTTAAAATGAAATATGACCCAGGTGAATTAAGACCCAGGCGATTTATATATATTGAAGTTTGAGAAACCCTGGTGGCACATTAGAATTACCTGGAAGCTTTAAAAGGGGGTGGGGGGGGTGGGGAAGGGCTGCACAGTGGTTTGTTTGTGTAATGCTCCCGGGTGATTCTCATGGGCATCTAGAGCTGAGAACCACTGTCAAACGCAAGGACCTGGTCACCTCCAACCTCTACCTGCTTCAGGGCAATGTCCCCTGCTGCAACATGGTGAGCTCCATGCCAGCCCCCAGATCATAGAAATTTCAGAGGCACACTGGAACTGGGTGGGGAAAAAAGTGGATTCCAGAACAAGGATAAAACACAGCATTTCCTGTGGCCTGTAAAGTTATGGTGACTTCTTTAGAAGGCCTGGGGTGTGGCAACTGGCACTTTGCCTTCCACAGAATGCTTTGATAGACAATTCTGGCAGACTTTTTGGAATGATTTTTTAAATATTCCCAGATGGCAGGGGGGTTGCACCTGCAGACACTGACCAGCTTTACCCTAATTTCTACTTTGCATCAGTCACCTCTTCATTCATACCCATCACCTCAATTATCTCAACTCATCATTCAGCAAGTTTTTGAGTGCTTGGCATGGGCCAGAGACTGGCCACAACTCCAGCACTCTCTGTACCTGAACTTCTCATGGCTTACCTGCACTTCTCCCCACTCCTGCATTGTGGAAGCTCTGGGGCCTCCCCATCTCCCCAGTGGCACTCACCTCCTCATTCCTCCACTCTCCCTGAGGGCCCAGGTCAGGCCTCTCTTCTTCCTCCAGGCCTTCTTCCATTACCCGTGATCCTCCCATCTCAGCCAGCACCACTTTGGAGAACATGCTTTTGGTGAAGTTTATATTTTCCACGAATGTGGGTTTTTTCTCTCCTGCAGTTTACATTTCCTCAAAAATGTATGCAGAGTGCTTATAGCACAGTGCCTGGAACACAGTAAACTTTCAGTGAATGTTACCTGTTATGTCAAGGGATGGATGATGCATTCACCTCTGGTAGCTGGCTTGCAGCAGGGGTTGGTGAAGTAGTGGACTGATTCGGTCACAAACTAACAAGACTAAAGGAAGCAGAGTCATGGAAATTAGCTGTTTTATTTGTAAGACTTTAATCACTCACACAAGTTGCATTTAAGATGGTTTACTTCAAAGAAATACATACTGCACTGTGACCATTTTTTTTTTAAGTTTTATATATTTTATTTGTTCAGTGCCAAATTGTTTTTTTTAACATCTTTATTGCAGTATAATTGCTTTACAGTGTTGTGTTAGTTCCTGCTGTATAACAAAGTGAATCAGCTATATGCATACATATATCCCCATAACCCCTCCCTCGTGTCTCCCTCCCACCCCTCTAGGTAGTCACAAAGCACCGAGCTGATCTCCCTGTGCTATGCAGCTGCTTCCCACTAGCTATCTATTTTACATTTGGTAGTGTATATATGTCACTGCTACTCTCTCACTTCATCCCAGCTTACCCTTCCCCCTCCCCGTGTCCTCAAGTCCATTCTCTTTATTCCTGTCCTGCCGCTAGGTTCTTCATAACCTTTTTTTTTAAGATTCCATATATATGTGTTAGCATACAGTATTTGTTTTTCTCTTTCTGACTTAATTCACTCTGTATGACAGACTCTAGGTCCATCCACCTCACTACAAATAACTTAGTTTCATTTCTTTTTATCGCTGAGTAATATTCCATTGTATATATATGCCACATCTTCTTTATCCATTCATCTGTCGATGGACATTTAGGTTGCTTCCATGTCCTGGCTACTGTAAATTGTGCTGCAGTGAACACTGTGGTACATGACTCTTTTTGAATTATGGTTTTCTCAGGGTACATGCCCAGTAGTGGAATTGCTGGGTCATATCGTAGTTCTATTTTTAGTTTCCTAAGGAACCTTCATACTGTTCTCCACAGTGGATGTATCAATTTACAATCACACCGATGGTGCAAGAGGGTTTCCTTTTCTCCACACCGTCTCCAGCATTTATTGTTGGTAGATTTTTTGATGATGGCCATTCTGAATGGTGTGAGTTGGTACCTCATTGTAGTTTTGATTGGAATTTCTCTAATGATTAGTGATGTTGAGTATCTTTTCATGTGTTTGTTGGCAATCTGTATATCTCCTTTGGAGAAATGTCTATTTAGGTCTTCTGCCCATTTTTGGATTGGGTTGTTCGTTTTTTTGATATTGAGCTACATGAGCTGCTTGTATATTTTGGAGATTAATCCTTTGTCAGTTGCTTCATTTGCAAAAATTTTTTCCAATTCTGAGGGTTGTCTTTTCGTCTTGTTTATGGTTTCCTTTGCTGTGCAAAAGCTTTTAAGTTTCATTAGGTCCCATTTGTTTATTTTTGTTTTTATTTTCATTACTCCAGGAGGACGGTCAAAAAGGATCTTGCTGTGATTTATGTCATAGAGTGTTCTGCCTATGTTTTCCTCTAAGAGTTTTATAGTGTCTGGCCTTACATTTAGGTCTTTAATCCATTTTGAGTTTACTTCTGTGTGTGGTATTAGGAAGTGTTCTAATTTCATGCTTTTACATGTAGCTGTCCAGTTTTCCGAGCACCACATATTGAAGAGACTGTCTTTTCCCCATTGTACACTCTTACCTCCTTTATCAAAGATAAGGTGACCATATGTGTGTGGGTTTATATCTGGGCTTTCTATCCTGTTCCATTGATCTATATTTCTGTTTTTCTGCCAGCATCATACTGTCTTGATTACTGTAGCTTTGTTTTATAGTCTGAAGTCAGGGAGCCTGATTCCTCCATCTCCGTTTTCCTTTCCCAAGATTGCTTTGGCTATTTGAGGTCTTTTGTGTTTCCATACAAATTGTGAAATTTTTTGCTCTAGTTCTGTGAAAAATGCCATTGGTAGTTTGATAGGGATTGCACTGAATCTGTAGATCGCTTTGCATAGTACAGTCATTTTCACAATGTTGATTCTTCCAATGCAAGAACATAATATACCTCTCCATCTGTTTGTATCATCTTTAATTTCATTCATCAGTGTCTTATAGTTTTCTGCATACAGGTCTTTTGTCTCCTTCGGTAGGTTTATTCCTAGGTATTTTATTCTTTCTGTTGCAATGGTAAATGGGAGTGTTTCCTTAATTTCTCTTTCAGATGTTTCAACATTAGTGTATAGGAATGCAAGAGATTTCTGTGCATTAATTTTGTAGCCTGCTACTCTACCAAATTCATTGACTAGCTCTAGTAGTTTTCTGGTAGCATCTTTAGGATTCTCTATGTATAGTATCATGTCATCTGTAAACATTGACAGTTTTACTTCTTTTCCGATTTGGATTCCTTTTATTTATTTTTCTTCTCTGATTGGTGTGCCTAAAAGTTCCAAAACTATATTGAATAATAGTGGTGAGAGTGGGCATCCTTGTCTTGTTCATGATTGTAGAGGAAATGCTTTCAGTTTTTCACCATTGAGAATGATGTTGGCTGTGGGTTTGTCATATATGGCCTTTATTATGTTGAGGTAGGTTCCCTCTATGCCTACTTTCTGGAGAGTTTTTATCTTAAACGGGTGTTGAATTTTGTCAAAAGCTTTTGTCTGCATCTATTGAGATGATCATATGGTTTTTATTCTTCAATTTGTTAATATGGTGTATCACATTGATTGATTTGCGTATATTGAAGAATGCTTGCATTCCTGGGATAAACCCCACTTGATCATAGTGTATGATCCTTTTAATGTGCTGTTGGATTCTGTTTCCTAGTATTTTGTTGAGGAATTTTGCAACTATGTTAATCAGTGATATTGACCTGTAGTTTTCTTTTTTTGTGACATCTTTGTCTGGTTTTGCTATCAGGGTGATGGCAGCCTTGTAGAATGAGTTTGGGAGTGTTCCTCCCTCTGCTATATATATATATATTTTTTTTTGCGGTAAGCGGGCCTCTCACTGCTGTGGCCTCTTCCACTGCAGAGCACAGGCTGCGGACGCGCAGGCCCAGCGGCCATGGCCCATGGGCCTAGCCATTCCGCGGCATGTGGGATCCTCCCGGACTGGGGCACGAACCCGCGTCCCCTGCATCGGCAGGCGGACTCCCAACCACTGCGCCACCAGGGAAGCCCCTCTGCTATATTTTGGAAGAGTTTGAGAAGGATAGGTGTTACGTCTTCTCTAAATGTTTGATAGAATTCTCCTGTGAAGCCATCTGCTCCTGGGCTTTTGTTCGTTGGAAGATTTTTAATCACAGTTTCAATTTCAGTGCTTGTGATTGGTCTGTTCATATTTTCTATTTCTTCCTGGTTCAGTCTCAGAAGGTTGTGCATTTCTAAGAACTTGTCCATTTCTTCCAGGTTGTCCATTTTATTGGCATAGTTGCTTGTAGTAATCTCTCATGATCCTTTGTATTTCTGCAGTGTCAGTTCTCTGTCAGTGTCACTTCTCCTTTTTCATTTCTAGTTCTGTTGATTTGAGTCTTCTTTTTGTGCTTGATGAGTCTGGCTAATGGTTTATCAATATTGTTCACCTTCTCAAAGAACCAGCCTTTAGTATTATTGATCTTTGCTACTGTTTCCCTCATTTCTTTTTCATTTATTTCTGATCTGATCTTTATGACTTCTTTCCTTCTGCTAACTTTGGGGTTTTTGTTGTTGTTGTTGTTGTTGTTTTTCTAATTGCTTTAGGTGGAAGGTTAGGTTGCTTATTTGAGATGTTCCTTGTTTCTTGAGGTAAGATTGCATTGCTATAAACTTCCCTCTTAGAACTCCTTTTGCTGCATCCCACAGGTTGTGGGTCGTCATGTTTTCATTGTCATTTGTTTCTAGGTATTTTTTGATTTCTTCTTTGATTTCTTCAGTGATCTCTTGGTTATTTAATAGTGTATTGTTTAGCCTCCATCTGTTTGTATTTTTTACAGATTTTTTTCCTGTAATTGGTATCTAGTCTCATAGCATTGTGGTCAAAAAAGATACTTGATACAATTTCAATTTTCTTAAATCTAAAAAGGCTTGATCTGTGACCCAAATATGATCTATCCTGGAGAATGTTCCATGAGCACTTGAGAAGAAAGTGTATTCTGTTGTTTTTGGATGGAATGTCCTAGAAACATCAATTAAGTCCATCTTGTTTAATGTATCATTTAAAGCTTGTGTTTCCTTATTTATTTTCATTTTGGATGATCTGTCCATTGGTGAAAGTGGGGTGTTAAATTCCCCTGTTATGATTGTGTTACTGTCGATTTCCCCTTTTAATGGCTGTTAGCATTTGCCTTAGGTATTGAGGTGCTCCTATGTTGGGTGCATAAATATTTACAATTGTTATATCTTCTTCTTGGATTGATCCCTTGATCATTATGTAGGGTCCTTCTTTGTCTCCTGTAATAGTCTTTATTTTAAAGTCTATTTTGTCTGATATGAGAATTGCTACTCCAGCTTACTTTTGATTTCCATTTGCATGGAATCTCTTTTTCCATCCCCTCACTTTCAGTCTGTATGTGTCCTTAGATCTGAAGTGGATCTCTTGTAGACAGCACATATACGGGTCTTGATTTTGTATCCATTCAGCCAATCTATGCCTTTTGGTTGGAACACTTAATCCATTTACATTTAAGGTAATTATCAATAATTACCTATGTTCCTATTACCATTTTCTCAATTGTTTTGGGTTTGTTTTTGTATGTCTTTTCCTTTTCTTGTGTTTCCTGCCTAGAGAAGTTCCTTTAGCATTTGTTGTAAAGCTGGTTGGGTGGTGCTGAATTCTCTTAGCTTTTGCTTATCTGTAAAGGTTTTAATTTCTCCATCAAATCTGAATGAGATCCTTGCTGGGTAGAGTAATCTTAGTTGTAGTTTTTTCCCTTTCATCACTTTAAATATGCCCTGCCACTCCCTTCTGGCTTGCAGAGTTTCTACTGAAAAATCAGCTGTTAACCTTATGGGGATTCCCTTGTATGTTATTTTTCCCTTGCTGTTTTCATATTTTTTCTTTGTATTTAATTTTTGATAGTTTGATTAATATGTGTCTTGGCATGTTTCTCTTTGTGTTTATCCTGTGTGGGACTCTCTGTGCTTCCTGGACTTGATTGACTATTTCCTTTCCCAAGTTAGGGAAGTTTTCGACTATAATCTTTTCAAATATTTTCTCAGACCTTTTCTTTTTCTCTTCTTCTTCTGGAACCCCTATAATTCGAATGTTGGTGTGTTTAATGTTGCGCCAGAGGTCTCTGAGACTGTCCTGAATTCTTTTCCTTCTTTTTTCTTTATTCTGCTCCCTCTCAGTTATTTGCAGCATTTCATCTTCCATTCTTCTTCACTTATCCGTTCTTTTGCCTCAGTTATTCTGTTATTGGTTCCTTCTACAGCATTTTATTTTCAGTAATTGTGTTGTTCATCACTGTTTTCTCTTTTGTTCTTCTAGATTTTTGTTAAATGTTTCTTGTATTTTCTCCTTTCTGCTTCCGAGATTTTGGATCATCTTTACTATCATTACTCTGAATTCTTTTTCAGGTAGGTTGCCTATTTCCTCTTCATTTATTTGGTCTTATAGGTTTTTACCTTGCTCTTTCATCTGTAACATATTATTTTGTTGTTTCAATTTTTTTTTTTTTTTTTTTTTTGATGAGTGGTGCTGTATTCCTGTCTTACTGCTTGCTTGGCCTGAGACATCCAGCACTGGAGTTTGCAGGCAGTTGGATAGAGCCAGGTCTTGGTGCTGAGATGAGGACCTCCGGAAGGCCTCACTCGATTGATATTCTCTGGGGTCTGAGGTTCTCTGTTAGTCCAGCGGTTTGGACTTGGACGTCTTCCCACTGGAGCTCGGGCCCGACATCCGGCCTGGGAACCAAGATGCCGCAAGCTTTGTGGAGCGGTAAATTAAAAAAAAAAAAAAAAAAAAAAAGGAAGAAAGAAAAAAAAAGGAGCAGTACAATATCGAGGAATAAAAAACTAAATACAAGTAGAAAAATTTACAATATATTAGGAACAATAAAACTATAATTGAAACAACTGCAACAAGGTAAAATAAAACTACAACAGAGAAAAGAAACAAAAAAGGGTGAGGGGACAAGCCAAAAGGAGAGAGCAATAACAAATTATAGAGAATAAAATAAAATTAGAAAAATAAAAGATTTGTTAGGAAAAATAAAAAATTTAAAAGAATCAACAAGGTAAAACAGAACCCCAATCTAAAACAGGAACAAGAAAAAAAAAAAAAAAAAAACCTTGGCTATGGGGGTGGAGTTTAGGCAGGGGGGTGGAACTTAGGCAGGGGCAGGGTTTTGGGTGGGGCGGGACCCAGGCCGGGCGACATTCAAGCATGGGGCAGGGCCTCTGCTTAGGACCTCCGGAAGGGGAGAGGCAGCACCTGGAAAGGAGGGCCTCTGGGGTGTGGAGGTCCAGACTTTGGAGGTAGGACCCTGAGTGAGGGTGTGTGGGTGGGGTTTAGGCCCAGCGCCTTGGAGGGGGTCTCCAAGTGAAGAGGTGGGGTCCTGGGTGGGGGTGTAAGGGTGGAGCTTGGGCTCTGCGTGGCAGGAGGGAGGCTCCGAGGGCAGAGGATTAGGCCCAGGAGCCAAACAGGCTCCCTGGTGCCTAAGTGGACAGGGAAAGCACAGGCCACGTACCCTTCTGTTCCTTCGCATCCCTCCCCCACTGTCTCCCACAGGGTCTCCCCTGTCCCCACTGGACCCCTAACCGTGGGTGGGTCCCGCTGGGTGTAGGAACTCCTCCCCTGCCCCAGCCACCCCTCAGAGGCGCCAGTCCCATCCCTCCTCCACTTCTCCTCCCCCCTCACTCCCCCCACGCCCCACATCCTACCCGGTAGCTGGGGGTTCCTCCTGTCCCCTTAGGTGTCCGTGGTCCCCCACTGGTGCCTGGTAGGTGCCCTCGTTGGAAGGAGACGCAAATTCTGCATCCTCCTAGTACAGCGTCTTGACTCCACCCCAGTGTGACCATTTTTAATCATCATGTAATAAAGCATCCCTTGTTTTAAATGCCCCACAAAACGTATCAAGGCTGTTTTCAAAGAGCTGAAAGCAGATACAGAGAGCAAGTCCTTAGCCATGTTCGGGTGCATCCACTCAAATAATAAGAGCCACATACACATTCTATCAGCTAAAAGCAGCACATGGTCCTACCATTTCCAGCCTGAAAGCCAGCAATAGCTGCTCAAACTCTATTAGGTTCCTAATAAGCCACAATGTAGATGGCTTAAGGCACAGAAATTTATTGTTTCATAATTCTGGAGGCTAAAAGTTCAGGGTTGGCTCCTTCTGGAGGCTCTGGGGGAGGGTCGATTCCATGACTCTCTCCTGGCTTCTGGTGACCCATTCGCAGTCTTTCGCATTCCTTGCCTTACAGATGCATCGCCTGATCTCTGCCTTCACGTTCATATGGCTTTCTCCCTGTGTGCATGTCTGCGTCCAAGTTTCCCCTTTTTATAAGGACAATAATCTACTGGAGTAGGAACCCACCCAGTATGACCTCATTGTAATTACGTCTGCAACAACGCTATTTCCAAATAAGGTCACATTCTGAGGTCCTGGAGGTTAGGACTTCACATGAATTTTTGGAAGACGCAATGCAACCTATAACAAACTCCTAAAACACAAGTTACAGTCAGGAACACTCTACCAGTCTTCACAGCCTTTAAAATCAAGGTTGCAAATTCTCAGATCAAAGCACACTCCACAGGGGTGCTTTTAGAGGGAATACAAGGAATAGCTAATCTTTGTTTCAGGAGACTTGCTTGTCTTGAAGAGGAATACAGATGCAGATCAGGACACTGGGGCCTTGTGTCACAGAAGCCTCCAGAGTGCCAGTGGAGAGTAGGGGCGAGCTGGGAGGGAAAGTGTAAAAGGTCAGTGCACCTCCCCTCCTCGTTGGGCATTTTGACCGAGGCAGTGCCTCTTGCCTGGTAGATTAGCAGTTTCAGACTGTCTCCACCCCGTCTAGAAACTTTGTCTGAGCCTAGGCAGGAGGACAGGGCCCAGCTTCAACCTGTACACATTGCTACAGTGACCTGGAAAGTCCCAGCCATAAGATTGGGACTTAGATGGTGAAGGGAGCTTAACACCTGCTCCCTAACTTTCCAAAACAAACTCTGTCATGTCATTTTTCAGGAGTGTCAAAGGAATAAAGCACCTACCCACCCTAAGCAAGCAACATACAGCTGTACACCCTCAAGTTTCTCCAAAGAGCAAGGGCCTCTGAATAGACTGTAGTGACTCTTCCAACTCAAGTCAGGAGTGGTTCTACAAGGTCGCCACTAGAGGGCAGGCTGTTAAAACGTTCCTTTCAAACCAGTCGTTCTGCAAAAGCAAAAGCTAATACAAGCTGACAAGCTCCAGGTTTAAAAGGCGGCTTTCTAGCTGGTCCTCTCCTACACGTAGTTCAGTGGAGCGCAACACCATGCGAAGCACCACCTTGTTTGCATGCTACCATTTTCTTTTCAGAGTAAATTTATAGAGTAAAGCCCAGGAACGAACCTGCTCTTCCTTCAGCTTTCCTTCTGTTGGGGGTTCCTGGAAGTGAAGGAATTACTGGCCAGGGCAGGTCCTGAGGAGTTTGGTTTAGGTTAAAGGATACCAGGATGAACTCACTCAGGCACCCATCCTCTCCTTGGTGCCAAGCTTACAAGAGTACTACTCAGCATGAACACTCCCCAAAGGAAACTCTATTTAATTCCTCAAAGAAGTCTTAAAAACCATAATTTTATAAACTCTTCTGTCACAAACTCTTCCAAAAAAAGAAACGCTCAAGTCTACAGATGGCTTCGGTCCCGTGCAGAATTTGGCTTCCCTTCTCTGTCCCCTACCCACACCTAGATACATCTGTCTTGTCTGTTGTCGTGTATAGACTTTATCATGTCACCATGATAAGGCCCAAACTAAAGTATTTCCAAACAGTGCATTTTCCTTCTCATTCAAAGACTAGGCCTCCTACTGCTGAAAGGGCATCACTTAGAAACAGCCCCCCGGCCTCCCTGGAGAGAGCTGGCCACCAACCTCATTGGCCAGCGTTTATGGAGAGCTTCCCAGTTCTTCCTTGGAGGTCTCAACAGGATTTCCCTAGAGGAGGAGGGCTTCGTGGAATAAATGACAAAGAGCTGGGGAAGGCCTGCCAGGTCGCTGGGCTCAGGCTTCTCATTGTTCAGCCCACCGGCTTCCCAGGGCTCTGGTCCAAGGCCGCAGAACCAGGAAACTGCAGAATTAGTGCATCCACCCACCCCCGACACACACACACACACACACACACGCACACGCACACGGCACGGAGGAGGAAACAGTCTGCATAAGAAGAAGCCAAGAGACACTTCTCAGCACCCCCTTGAGAGAAGGCTGACTGAGACCTGGGGCGGGAAGAAAGCTGCAAGAGAAGCAGAGGTTTATTCTTTGCGAGGAGGAGGGAGGACAAGGAAAGGCACTTCTATTTCAAGTGCTTCATGACACGAAATTCTGCTTTTGAATTCCTGCATTCATTTCAAAAAAAAAAACTATCAGATATTTTTAAATCATAGAAACCAATGATGTTTGTGGGAGCTGGTCAAACAACGGAGATAGAGAAATTTAATAATCATCCCCTTCTAAATATGGAAGAAACCTCCTGTAAGTTCTGAGTTTTGTAGACAAAGCACTTTGTTACCTCTGAGCTGTAACATTTCTCCTTTGTTGGCCCAGAGTTTGCTCTGAACAAGGAGGGCCAATTACCTCACGTGCACAGATCATCTCTACAGCACAGCTAAGAAAACTCAAGAAATAGGGATTAGTTACCTCCAGTTACCCCCCTGATAAATTTCCTTATAGTCAAAATAACATTTCTGTCTTAAATATCCAGGAAAGTGAGGCACATTGTTTCTCAAACAAGTATTGAGACATAGTGTCAGGGTCTGAGAATACTATGTGAACCATAACATTTTGTTTTCTTTTGATCTTTGAAAATAGTCTTTAATAGTTTGAAAGAGGCTTCTGAGGTGATAGTTCACAATGAAAGGACATTTACATTGGCATTTTAATCTTAAAAACTTAGATTTTTAAGATTCCTGTTCTGAGACTGCTAGAAATTATTTTCTCATAAAAGGCCTGTGAATATTATTAAGATTTACCTAGGTCCACGGGTCCTAAATCTCACTGTGCATTAAATTTTCACGGGAACTTCTTAAAAATACAGTCTCTGGCTCTCCCACTCCAGAATTGCTCGGGGCAAGGTCTGATCTGTATTCTACGTGGTGCCCAGGTGATTGTGACCAGCAGACAATGATTTCAGAGACAGAGGTTTTCCTCCATCCCCAGCTCTGCCCCCGTCTCTCATCAGTCCGTGTCCAGCAGCACAAAGGGACCTTCCCCTCCCCAGCCACAAAATGTCCCCTCTCCTTTTCCCCTCTGAGAGAACCTGATCAGAACGGTGCCTTTCCAAGTGTCCTTCCCAGACAAGGAGCAACGGCGTCACCTGGAAACGTGTCAGCAATGCACATTCCGTTCTCAAGCTCCACCCAAGACCTACTAAATTAGAAATTCTGGGGATGGGCAGACCCAGTAACCTGTGTTTTAACAAGCTTTCCAGGTGATTCCAATGCACACTTAAGTTTGATCACCACTGGATTGGAGAATTTCACAACTGCAAGAGAGAATGAAGACAGACATAACTCCACATAAGGTAGAACCAAGTTTATTAATGACAACCTTTAATTACAACCACTCTCAAGTGTAAAAAATAAAGGGTGATTAATTAAAATTTAGAACTCACTTGGACTTGCTGTTTGGCCTTTCACTGGATGTGCCAAAGGGTGGGAAGCTCGCCTGATTCTTAATCAACTGGTCAGGTGGAGTTCACTGGAGAATGAGGTAACAAACAAGACAAGAGTGCCAACTGGAGAGCTCAAGTCTTCTCCATGTTGGAATGACAATACGGAATGACAACAGTGGTGGGGGCAGAGATGAAACAAAATAATCTTACAGCCAGAATATGGAACGAACATCTCTAACTACAAAGAGACACAGAAACACACACATGCAGAGTCATACACACCTTAACTCTGGAGCCTAGATTTTCAAAGAATTTTTGTCCTTTCTCTGAGCAGATGGACACATTCATCAGCCACAGCGATGCAACATGGGGCTGAAATGGAAAACCTTGCTAAGTTTCCACCAACTATGCTAGCTGGCTGCCCAGTTCTGTGTTGGTAAGTGTGTCATCACCGTAAAATACACCTGTGGTCTTCCCAGTGTTCCACAGACTAACATCTCCTCCCCAGGGGGTGCGACATCCTGGTGGACCTGGATGATTAAAATCTGGGGGCAAAACTCGTCCCTCCCACCTGGAATGGGGGCAGGTGGCAGTCTCTGGAAGTGTTTCCCACCTTGTGTCACAGAACACTCGCCCCATCAATGCTCTCCCCTCCAAAGAGTTTGTGCTTTGTTACCATCCTGAAGGTGAGTCTGTACTAAGAAAAGAAGGAGCTCTGGCCATGCACGCTGGGTTTTTTTTTGTTTTTGTTTTCATTTGTTTTTAATAAAAACGAACTAAAACCAGAAGAAAGAAACCATCAGAAGCTTTGATTGTGTCCACATCATTTCAGAATTGGGTTTAATTCCCTTCAAAGAGAAAGACGGGGAGGCTGCAGAAGAGGCCACGATGATCAACCGACACGGTTCAGAGAGTGTTGAGTCCACAGAAGCATTTGCGATGGCCCAGATGGATCCTTCGCAGACAGGGAGGACACATCTCTAAAGGCTGTGAACCCACGAAATCAATGCTGACCGAATAACGTTTTTAAAGGTTTGTAGAAAAGACGGCAGGTAAAGGAGTTGGTGGATTGATTCACAGGTCATGCAGGGAGATTATATAAAAAATTAATATTCGAGCTGAGTAAAAAAAAAAATCTTTAAAATTTAAGAAACTGTATCATAGCTTTCACTTTTGGAAGAAAACAAAAACAAAAAAACACCCACAACAAAACGAAACCCATAGTATTCCAGAGTTTCCAAAGAATCCAACGACTAATTTGGTAGGCTGCAGTATTTACTATCTCTTCATTAACCTCATTTTCTCCTTGGATTTCACTGATAAATAAAGCTCAGGCCTACTCAGAAGAGAGATCTGTCCTGCTAAAATTCAGCATCATGAAGTGTTCCAGAGCCCTGCTCAGCACACAAGGAATATCCAACTTCTCTTACGAGGAGAAACTTCAGGAGAGACCAGACGTGCCCACACAAGTTCCTTGTTGAACGCGGTCACAAAATCTGAACCCAAAGGCAAGCTGTTTTCTTCTTGGGACCATGGTTGTAGCAGTTCCTTGAAATGAAACCACAGCCCTCCCAGGTAAGGGGCTGAGTTTTAGAAAAGACGCACTTCCTCAGGCCATGGCACAGGAGGCAGCCCTCCAACTACCGAAGCAGAGAACAAGCCTTTTCCACAAATTCAGTGCATCTGGGTCTCCCACCCTCCCTTTTTTTTCTCATTTGGTAAGTATCCAACCGTCCAGAAATTCATGGCTACAATAGAGATTCACGGCGCAACGACTTTCATACTGGTTAATTTTTTTTTTTTAATTCTGTCAGTGAGCAGCATTTCCCGGTTCTACCCCCCCAAAAACTAAGTTCTGATGGCAGCTCCATCAGGTGGGATCGCAGGATGCCTCTGTGATTAGGGTCCGTGCAGCATGGGTATCAGTTGGGCGCAATGGAGGGTCAGGAAGGCGGGGTCTGTCCAGTGTCTGGAGGCAGCTGTTGCAGGCGCTCTACCAGCTAGCCCTGACAGCTTCAATATCACTCACCAGGTTCTGGGCCAGGCAGATCCCAAAAATCTGGGCAAGGAAGGAAAAGACAGTCAAACAGTAGAACTTTTAACTTTAGATTAGGCTTTTCTTTGGCCACTGAATTCCATTTTTTAAAAATCTTTGATTTTTAAAAATTGAGATCGAATTCACATCCCACAAAATTCATCCTTTTACAGTGTATAATTTATAGTGATTTTCGGTATATTCGTGAGGATGTGCAACTATCACCGCTATCTAAACCCAGAACATGTTCGTTACCCCAAAAAGAAACTCTGTACCCATGAGCAGCCATCCAGACCCCACCCCCATCCCGACAGGCCTGGCAACCACTAAGCCACATTCTATTGCTACGGACTGGCCTATTCTGGACATTTAATATAAACAGGATCATATAATATATGGCCTTTTGGGTTGGTCTGCTTTCACGTAGCAAAATGTTTTCAAGGTTCGTCCATGTTGCAACGGTAGTTCAGTCTCTTCGATGGCTGAATAACATTCCGTTATACGGATACACCACATTTTGTTTATCCATTCATCAGATGATGGACATTTAGATGGTTTTCACTTTTTGGCTATTGCAAATAATGCTGCTCTGAACATCTGTGTACTTTTTGGGTGAACATGTTTTCAGTACTTTTGGGCACATACCTAGGAGTAGAATTGCTGGGTCATATGGTCACTCTGTTTAATTTTCTCATGAACTGACAAATTGTTTTCCAAAGAGACTGCATCATTTTCATTCCCTTCAGCAATGTATGAGGGTTCCAATTTCTCCACCTCCTAACCAGCTCTTGTTATTGGTTTGTCTTTTTTATTATAGCCATCTTGATATGTTTGAAGTGGTATGTCATCGTGCTTTTGATTTGAATCTCCCTCACAGTTAACGATGTCATTACGAATAGCGAATGTGTATTTTCTTTGGAGAAATGTCTATTCAAATCCTTTGCCCACCTTTAAATTGCGTTTGTCCCCTTTTATTGTTGAGTTGTTCTTCATATGTTCTATATACAGGATCCTTAACAGATGTACTGATGTGCAAATATTTTCTCCCATTTTGTGGGTTGTCTTTTCACTTTCTTGATAGAATCATTTTCAGCACAGAAGTTTTTAATTTTGAAGAAGCCCAATCTGTCCACTCTTCCTTTGGTTGCTTGTACTTTTGGTATCATATCTAAGAAAACACTGCCTAATTCAAGGTCACGAAGATTTACACCTTTACTTTCTTCTAAAACTTTTATAGCTTCACCTTTTACATTTAGGTCTTTGATCTGTTTTGAGTTAATTTTTATTTTTTGGCCAAACCATGAGGCTAGCAGGATCTTAGCGCCCCCCACCCCCAACCAGGAATCAAACCCAGGCCCCCTGCCGTGGAAGCACAGAGTCCCAATCACTGGACCGCCAGGGAATTTTGAGTTAATTTTTATATGTGATGTGAGTTAGGGGTCCAAATACAATCTTTTGCATATAGATATCCAGTTGGTCCAGCACCGTTTGTTGAAAAGACTATTGTTTCTCCATTGAATGGTCTTGGTTTCCTGGTCAAAATATCAGCTGACCATAGATACAGAGGCTTTTTTGAACTTTCAGTTCCATTCCACTAATCTGTAGGTCCAACCTTATGCCAGTACGCTCTATCTCGATCACGGTAGCTTTGTAGTAAGTTTTGAATTGGGAAGTGTGGATTCTCCAACTTTGTGCTTGTTAAAGTTTGTTTTGCTATTCTGGGTCCCTTGAATTTCCATATGAATGGTAGGATCAGCTTGTCCATTTCTGCAAAAAAGGCAGTTGTAATTTTGGTAGGGGTTGCACTGAATCTGTACATCAATTTCGGGAGTACTGTCACCTTAACAATATTAAGTCTTCCGATCCGTGAATGTGAATGGCTTTCCATTCATTTAGGTCTTCTTTAATTTCTTTCAACCATGGCGCCTCATTTGTGACCCTCTAAGTTAAAGGTATCACATCACCATAAGATGCAAAGCCTAGCTCTTGGGACTTCCCAGGAGGAAAAGTAGGTGCTCTCTTCCCTCACAGCACTTTGGCAAGGTGGCCCAGAGAGAGAAAGGAGCAGAGCGTATCTGCGAAACTCCAAAAAGCCTTAGCCTTGCCACTGGGCAAGGCTCTACATCTGACCATTCCTGTCTGACCAGTTGTCACAATGCCACGTTACTGAGCCCACGGCAATGTTGGAATGCCAGCAGGCAAATACTGACCCAGTCAATTTCTCTTTCTTGAAAAGGAAAAAAAAAAAAAAAAAAAGGTTTCCTAAAGTCTTTCAGGACAGTAGCATCTAAAATCAGAGCTTCAATAAAATACAAACCAAATATAGTTGAGGTCTGTTCCCCAGCCCTCCAATGTGTCTTAAAAACTGTGAAATGATGGTGAATAAGCAAAGCTCCTGTCCTGGTGAGCGCTCTCCCAGGGCATCATTTCCCTGCGACATCCATCTTACCTGTAGCAATGCAATGCCTATGAAAATACCAGCCACAATGGTTAAGTTGTCCTGCAACCACTTCTCAAACTGGGGCACACAGCCTTTCGTGTAGATTACAATCTGCTGATCGACTTCCTTCAGAAGGGAAGAGGAGAGCACAGCATCACTAAGCAAGTTCAAAAGCTCCTCCAACACCCTTCGTGCTAAGCGACAAGATGAGTTTCCACTTACTGGTTTTTGCCTGGCATCATAGCCACACTGAGTGTTGATGACATCTTCCTGGTGGAGAAAAGAAACAGAAGAGTGAAATTCACTCTTGTCAGAGAGAAAGCCCACCTAGGGGTCAGCAGAAGACCCCTGTTAAGTGCTGGTCAGAAAATGTTTACTTGGGCACACAGACGTCCCAGGCACCATGTTAAACACCTTTACACATAATTCCATGGAATTATTATAACCATCCTCAGAAGTAGGTATTAAATATCCCTTCCTTTCCAAATGAGGAAAACTGAGACTCAGGAAATATCAGAAAGACTAGTAATTCCATTATGTGGAAGGCTCTAGATTCAAAGTTGATAATCTCAAGAAGCTTATGGGTTTAGGAAACTGGAGACATAAAAACCACAGTTAAAGGTTTCTTATAATTACTTTCATAATGACTATCTTCACTTATGATCTTTTGGGGGGAATTCTACTTTTGAATCTATATACTTGTATGTGATTTAAATGATTTTTCAATGAGAATGAATTATGTTGATAATTAAAAATGATACCCTGACCACACAGCACATGGACAGATGCCCTGAAATCTTACAGGCCTGATCAGAAACGTGGGTTCCGCTGCTCTAGGTTTGTTTATGTTTCCCCTCTGGAGGGTATGGGTGGATTTTATTAGCTTAGCATTTATGGAATGAGATATCTCTACCCAGAGGATCTGTCGTTGAAAGGGGGACACAACACCTAAGAATCTTCAGAATTCTTCTGATGGAACGGTAACTCAGGGCAGGGGCTGGAGACGGAGAGAGCAGGGCTTGCATCTACTGCCTGGGTGGGCGCCCTGGGCTCTGTGCTGGGCGCTCTCTTGCCTCCCAGCCTCCTCAGAGGAAAGGAGAAGTGAGCTAGTGGGAAAGGCTGGCGTTGCCGCTGAGGGCTCAGAGCAGGGCAGCGCAGTCCTCACCGACTCTGTCCCCTTCAGACCACCTCTGGTGGGCAGCCTACAAGAAGCTGTGCTTTGCTACCTCAGACCACTGTCCCCTCTTCTCTCTCTCTCTTTTTTTTTTAAATCGAAGTGTAGTAGATTTGCAATATTGTATTAGCTTCAGGGGTACAGCATAATGATTCAGTATCCTTACAGATGAACCACGCCCCCTTTTAAAGAGCCCCGCACCCCCCCTACCTTGCAGGGGAAAATCGGCCATGAACTCATCAGCGCCCACTCGGCTCTGCTCCTTGTGGGGAAGGGCGGGTCTGGGAGAGGACACCTGGGGACTGACCAGCCAGAGAGAGGCTGAAGAGGGCGGAAGGGCCAGGGGCACCTTCTCTCTCACATTCATTGTTCTAACCCTCAATTCTGGCTTTTAACTTACAGCAGGGGTGCTGCATTTTAAGCTGTTCTACCTACCAGGCACATGATTTGACTCAAAATACAATCAAACCTGTGGTAAAGAGGGTGGCTTGTGAACAGGTTTTATGTTTTTGTTTCTGTTTTTTTAAAAAAAAGAATGACTGTAGTCATTCTGGCCCAGAGTCTGGGCAGCTGCAGTCTTCCTGCAAGTGGTCTCGTCCTATCTTGTCTCAAACTCTTCTGCTATTCCTAGGATTCCTTCGGAGCTAAGTCAGCAAGAAAAGGGTTACTAACCCCAAGCAATGCAGAGAGCTTCCACACAAGCCCATCCTTCTCGCAAAGAAGGAATCACAGGCAACAGAGGCAGCTGCCTGAGTCTAAGCTCGGTTCCATCACTTGCCAGCAATGTGAGCTTGGGAAAGTGACTTAAACTCCACGGGCCTTGATTTCACCTGAAAAGGGAAGATAATGGTGGCATCTGCCAGCAGGGATGTTCCAAACTCAAGCCAACACACAAAAAGGCTTAGAATAGGAACCAGCACGTACTGCTAAATTAATGTCAGGGATGATTACTCCTACTGGGAAGATCTGAGCACTAACCCCCCTACAGGAGCTACAGTTAGGAATAAGAGGGTAAGAAGAGGTTTCCAGAAAAAACCCACTCTGCTCATCCCACACACGCTCTCGGTGTGACGCGCGGAGCAGGCCAACGGGTTGCTGGCAGCCACTTACTGCGGGGTCTTTAGTACAGCAGGAGAAGGGCACGCCGCATCGCTCTCGACTTGCATTGGAATCTGTGCAATTGAAGTAAATATTTAGGTTCCAATCATCAGCTCCAAAAGCCCCACAGCACTGCCACTAGAGCAAACAGGAGAGAATTAGAACATCTCGACTTGGAGGCGACCAGGTGCCTACACTTGCACCCGCCAGGACGACCCACACCCAGCTTCTGCCAGCTCTAACCTTCTCTGTATCTCAGAATTTATTTTTAAACCAACTGAACCTAAAGGGCTCCTGTAAAAGCTTCCAAGGTAAGGCTGAAGGTTTGTAAGGATGTGTTGGTGTGAGACTTAGAAAACAATTGATGAGACCCGTGGTGTTAGGTGGAAGACGGGCAGAGCCTGAGTTGTACAGCAGGGCCCAGTTAGAGATAAGCAAGACAGAAAACAGCGGTAGTGTCTGAAGGAGGCAGCTGGGGTTGTGGGTAGATCTAGAGGCTTACTTTTTTTAAAATTTCCATCTCTACACCTGAATGTTTTTTTTAAAAAATCCATTTTATTGAGGTGTAACTGACATACAATAAACTGCACATATTTAAAGTATACAATTTTATAAGTTTTGACACACTTATACATCATAAAACCATCACCACAAGCAAGACAGTGAACGTACTCGTTACCTTCCCCCAAGTTTTAGAGGCTTACTTTTCATTCTATATCTGTTTCTACTCTGAATTTTTATAAAAAAAGAGCGTGTATTTACATTTTCAACCTGAAAAAAATTCAATCATCTAATTAAAATATAATCCAACAAGATGTTCAATTCAGTGGGTCTTAAATGAGGCCTGATTCAAGGGCTGCTCCACCATAAGCCCCTTTGACACTCCCCATGCTGGACTAGCCCTGCTTCTCCAAGTTAAAGAAACATCAAGCCTTGACCATTTGAAGGGTTTCAAGACCAACAGCCACTTCCAAGTATTAAAGGCCATGAGAGAAAAGTGAAATCACATGAAATAACAGAATCTCCACATAAGGCAGACAGCATCTCAAGAGAACGTGTATCTGCACAGTCTTCCGACTCATCGAGTCCTCCGAGCGCTTGGGCTGTGCATCTCCAGTTTGCCTACAACGCTCCATCAGATTGGTCACGCAAACTAGTCGGCAATAATACTTGGCAAGGTATGAGCCTGCATCCATTATGACCCAACAAAACCGTGAAGCCTGCTGAGGAGATGAAACAGGGCTTAATTTCACACCCGAGGGACAGCAGGCTCCAGGACAGTCGTTGCTGTCACCGAACAAAGGCAACACAATTCAGCTCACTTCCGAGCACCTAAGGAGGGCAGGGGGCCTCCCTCACGGCAAGCGCCGATGCAGCCCTCTCCTCCCTTTATCAAAGGGACCCCAGCTCACTCTGGAAAACTGTCCAACCAAGAGACAGCCACTGGTCCGCTGAGTTTCTGCGTGCCCTCCAGTTCTGCCATATACGTGAACGTCACGGACACGGCTCTCCAGGTCTGCTCACCTTATCCAGGTTTCTCAGTGCATGCAAATAAACGCCTGTCAGTGTGTAGGACGATAACACCTGAAGCCTGATATAAAACCATTGTACGTCTTATGAGAGTGGCATGCTATCCCCGTGAGTTAAGTAGTTGCTACTATTATTCCCATTTTACTCTTGGGGAAATAGCTCAAGGTCCTATTAGCCCAAGGTCACTCAGCTAATCAGATTCTGGCACTAGCTGTGTCTTCCGAACCCTTGTTTATACCATTCTGCGCTGTGAGTGGAACAGGGCATCCGCTACTTCGTTCGCATCGCAGGGGCTGTCACGTCGTAATGTTGAGAAACCTGAGTGGGATGGCTCTACTCCACAGGTTCTTCACTTGTGAGAAGCCACCAAGGCTTGACTTTCAGTTTTAGCTGCGGGCGCTATAATAATATTTGGATAGGCACAATTCTAGGAACTTTGTGGATAAACATTCTATCGACTAAGTATATCATTATGAGCTATGAAGTGTGGAGAATGATCAAAAAGGGGGCCAAGGATAGGAAAGAACCCACATCTAACACCAAAGAACAGGGTTAAACCTACAGCAAAACAATCGTCTTCAAATGTCCATAGGAATGGGCACCTTTGACTCTAACCTTTTTGCCTAAGAGTTTTCTTCCTTGTTCTTAGTAGAAATTGAGGTAAGTGAAAATAAGACATTTCCCACTAGGGTACATATCGTGTACGCCCTAGAACAAGTCAGAAAATGATAAATACACAAGCAAACAGACAAAAACCCATGCAGAAAAGTCAGAGGTAGGTTCCAGCTGGCAGGTGCAGAAGCCAGGAGGAGTTTTCATTGGGGTCATCCTTCCGAGAAGGCTTTTAACTTGAAAATAAACCAAATTTAAACTTACATATTCCTGGGTGAAGTCTATGAGGTTTTGCAAATCAATGTCATCCCTGTACGCTCTGATGTTGTTGTTTATAAAGAAATACAGCTGGTCTTTGATCCAGTCTTTGAAAACGAATGCCAGAACCCCGGCAGTGAGCTCCAGGAAGAAAATGATTCCCAGGAAGACAGAAAACTAAAACAAAAGGCACACACACAGACAACAGTTATAAGGGCGATTTGATCCTGTACAGTCAAATGCTTCCTTCTAAAAAGCTGTATAATACCATTGGGTTGTTACCCACGGCCAAGGCAGATAACCTTCAGTTTCTTAAGATTCATTAATAGAATATTACACTCCAAGAAGGGATTTTTAAAAATCACTTCATAATCACATTTTAGGGGCTCTGGTGTTCCATTTGGTAATTAACCAACAAAGCCCGTAAGCAGACGTGGATACTAGGAATGCCTCATTAGACCCACATTAAGGCCTAATGAATTTCTCCTGATGAATGCATTCGTCAGACGCCTGAACAACGACCTGCTCCTACCTCTAGTAAGCTTTTGGAACGCTGAAAGATAAAATAGCCCAGTATTTTAAGATCGCCTGTCATTTGTTACTGTGGCCTTGATTCTGTATGCAATACAGTCCTTTTCTGGATTCAGATACCGTGTTAACTCCCCTTTGCACCTGCGACACGGGGCACAACAGCAGATGGGTTCATTTTAGGTGAAGAGGTCAAAGAGGAACTGGGTGGGAAGGAGGGGGCAGCTGTGACATGAAAATAATTTCCCATGATGCAAACAAAATGAAACCACTGGGCTGAGGGCTTTCTTGGGACAGCAAGCTGTGCTGGCTTTCCTTTGTGAAGCACCAGGCCCAGAATACTTTAAATAGCATCAACGCGCAGCCAGAGGAAGACTTCGGGCTGACGCAGACAACAGGAATTTAAAAGGAAGGCCGGAGACCATGGGTTGCAAGGTAAATTGCCCATAAATCTGCAGAAATTTCCCTTTCATCTAGAAGACCCAGAAGTGTCTCATCTTAGTCATATCAACGTCCCGCTCACGCCCATGGTTCTTTCCACTTCCTCCCACCCCCATGTTCTCACCCTTTTCAAACTATTTTGCTCAAGCCATTTACGAGAAATGAGGCTGTGAAGGACCAGAGGGTAAACGGCAGGCAAACTTCTGTGGACAAGGGCAGGAAGGGTGGCACTGGGGCCACCTGCTGAGCCGAGCTCCTGAGGGCTCCTGCCACCCAGGGAGAGGCTGGGGAGGTAGAGGGGCTACGGTCTGTGGTGCCTACATTCAGCGAGCAGACAGCATGCAGCCAACCAAGAGGAAAATATATTGGCGACGGGTGCAAAGGAAGCTACAGCTACTTACGAAAATAAAAGACAAAAATGGTTTATGCACTCAGCAAACACCTACTGAATGGCCCACAAGAGATCAGGCTCGGGCCTAGGTGGGCTTTGCAGAGGCAAGGATAAGTAGGACCACAGCTCTGCCTCCAAAGAGCCCACAGTCTTATGTGAGGGTAGGAAAGGACCGGGGGGTCAGGTCTTTCCACGTTAGATGTCAGTACATCTGGCAGTGTTTATCCAGGGTGCCAAGTGCCATTCTGGGAGGATGGCCATGAGGGAAGGGGTGGAAGGAAGAAAGAAATGCCTGCCAAAGTCTAGGACCCCAAGGTCTAGGTCCCAAATTCCAGACGCTCCAGCTCAGCCCCTCAGGTTCCACAGAGCTCCTGGTCATCTGTCCTTGATGAGTTCACTTTAGAAATAGAATCTAAACAGTTCTTAACAATCATCAGTAGTACCCATAATTTCAAAGTGAGCTTTCCTCAATCTAGAAAAAAGGAAAGAAGAAAAATCCTATCACTTTCACACAATGCCTACCCCCCCGCATAAAACGACTCCCTCCTTTATCGGGTACTACTCTACACATGTAAATACGACAGTTATCACACTGTAGAAATGAGAGAATCATAGCTAGTTCACAGGCGCGCACATGCAAAGTAGCAAAACACAGGTCAGGCAAAGGTTTTAATTAGATTTTTGTTCTCACCTCTATCAAGGTGAGGCCCAGTCACCCTGGTAAGTTTTCTCATAATGTTACATAATACATGTATCAGAAATTGAGTCCAAATTAAATTCTTATCAAATATTTGGCAGAAATCAGCATCCTTCGGGTCCTATGAGCTAATTTCCCCCGTTTCTGAAGGTGCAGAGACTGACTCCCAGGCTTCATCCAAGGGCCTCAGTCAGTCAGGAAGCTCCCGGATTTCCCCCCAGCAGTTCTCTTAGCCTTATGACATCAGATGTTTGAAGCTGTTTGGAGCCATGTTGACATTACTTCCTACTTCCTTCATAGCTCCTGCTTCAAAGCATATTCTAGGCCAGTTTTGACTGTTTGTACTAAATGGAGAGAGAGAGCATTTAAAATATTCTCCAAGACTTAAAAAAGCCAAGAAACAACACAGTTCTCTTCATTTCCAATGTGGGACTTCATAAATTAAGATGCCAATCTAGAGAAATGTATGTATTTCTGCCCGTTCAGTTAACTCTGGTATCTTCAACTACAAAAATCATCAACTATATTAAACAGGCTACCCTTATAAACGAAACTATATGCAATTAAGTCACATTAAAGGGGAGCAAGGAGACTAACGCTGATAAAATAGTGGCCAGTAGTAAGTATGATCTGTGGCCCAATGAGGCTACAGAAACGCTGAGTGAGGTGAGCTCAAGCATTTGGAAGTATCTCACACCAAGACGACTGGCAGGTTGTTAGGTCACAATCAGGGACAAAGCTCTCCTGAGGGCTCCAGAGATCAAGACTAGGTGAGGAATGAAGTAAGTGTGTGTGTGTGTGTGTGTGTGTGTGTGACAAATGGAGTCTTGGAAAACTATTCCCAACACAGACCTATGTATAAAGAACAGAGAACCAACTGCTCATTAAATTGTACACAGCACCAAGCATCCCTTGGTTTTCCCTGTTAGCAGGAGTCACATGAACTTTCAGAACAGCCTCCAGAACCTTGTCGAAGGCAGAGCTGCCCAAATGCAAAATGAGCTATAGCCCAGGGGGCCAGTGAGGGGACAGCGTCTGCTCTTCTTAGGGCGATTCAAGAAAAGATGCCAGAGATGCGGCGGAAGTGCGGGGGAAGGGAATCACATAGGGCAGGGCCGTTGGGACTAGTTCTGGTCAACGCTCTTGTTTCAAATGAAAATGCCGTTAGATGATGATGTGTCAGCTGAGGTAGAGAATGACCCTAGGAACAGGGGATATAACGCTAAGGCTGTTCTTCCAAAGTCCCACCGTCTTGCCTCCCCACAGGATGGTGGGGTTTTGAAAAATCATTTTCTGTTCTTGGAGAGGGGCGTGGATGCTGTCGTACATGGGGCTGTGAGACAGACGCTCACCAGAATGCCAAGCTCGAGACAGACAGGCACACTTAGCTGAAGGTGACCACTGGCTACACCTACCAAACTGATTTCAAACACACACAAGTAAACACAGGCCATTTTGATATCTTGAGGAAGGAATCTCCAAAGGAAAAGGCTTTTACTTTTCATTCTCGACATTTTTTTTTTTTTTTTGCGGTACGCGGGCCTCTCACTGTTGTGGCCTCTCCCGTTGCGGAGCACAGGCTCCGGATGCGCAGGCTCAGCGGCCATGGCTCATGGGCCCAGCCACTCCGCGGCATGTGGGATCTTCCCGGACCAGGGCACGAACCCGCGCCCCCTGCATCGGCAGGCGGACTCCCAACCACTGGGCCATCAGGGAAGCCCATTCTCGACTTTCAATACTTATCTACCCCCTGGTTAAACTCCTCCTCCAAAAATATTCATGCTGACAATGATCACACCAAATACCCCACAAGGGATCTAAAAATTATGCTGGTCACACAAAGGAGGCCTTTGCGCTGGCAGAGGACACAGGAGATATGCATTTACTGTTTCTCTTTATTCACCAGAACCTACTGCTTAACAGATTTAATCTGGACATGTCACAGACACTGTGCTTACGTCTGGTTTCTCTAAACCAACTACCTAAACAGCTTTCTATTGACTATGTGCTTAAAAGAGGGGGCAAAAAATCATTCAAAAGAAGAAAACTAGGTACCTAGATAGACCTACCTTAGTCCTAAAGCGATTTTAGGGATTGGAATGCAAACTCATGATATCCATGTACAAAGCCTCCACGGATGGCATGGGGAGGGGCCGGTGCTGATATTATTAAGGAGGCAGGGGCAGAGGAGGATGGAGGGTGGGTATCTAGAAAGCCCTCCTAAAAGAAAAGCATTACCCAGGCCACATGCTCGCCAGTGCCTTCGGTACGGCTCACTCTTGCTGGTAGACAGGGTGTCCTTTTGATGTGAGATGAGAGTTTGGCTCTCAACCTGAGAGCAGAGTGCGGTACTTACAAACTTGAGAAGGAAAGTGTTTTCCCGTAGAGCTCCAATGCACCCAGCAAATCCCAGAATGAACATCACTCCTCCTACCACGAGGAAGAGCCAAACTGGGTCAAAGCCGCCAAGATCGGTGATGGAAGAGATGTTGGACAGAACTCCCTGGAAGCGGAAAAGAACACACAACAGGGTGCCAGGAGGCGGGGTCAGTTTTCTATCATGAAAAGATAACTGCCACTGTCTTTCCCCACCCCACCCCAAGAAAACCTTGAGAGGTATCTGACTGCCACATCACATCAAGAAACACCGCCAGACAGAAAGAAAGAAAGAAAGAAAGATAGATAGATAGATAGGGAGATAGATAAAACAAAAGAAAAGAAAAACTACTTTCCAAGGTCAAGGTGGGTTCATATTTTCGGTAAAACTACATAAAGCAAAGACATGACCCCTAGAAACCGTCCCCAGACCCTGTATGGAGAAGACGTGGATGTTACTCTGCTTTCTACGTCTCCAAATATAAGTGGTCTGAGTGAAAAACAGATGGGTAAGAAAGACACCTCTCAACACCCAGGAGGTGGTCTGTCATTCTTACACCCCCAGGGCACGCAGATGCCAGACGAGGGCCACCTTCAAATCACTGGTGCTTCTCAGGAAATAGGGGAAAGCTGGAATCTTAAAGCTAACAGGGCAGCCAGTCCCAGCCACAAGCCCCTAAAAGTTTTCCAGGGAAAACTCACCTCAGGTCCACCCTTGAGCTCCCTGGGAGACCCTATCCGGCTCAGATCCCCAAAGCCCACCTGGGTGGTTTGTGCCCATGGCTGTCCCACACTGAGTTATTAGCGTATTTCCTTACCCTCATTTAAATGACTTAAAAATCAAAGGTTACTCCCTGGCTTGCAACCCGTTTGTTCTCCTGCCAAAAGGACCCAGAGTAATTTCATTTCTCCACAAACAATGCCACTTCTTTACAGAAATTTCTTCTCCCTTAAGTGTGATACCACATCAAATACCACCCAGAACCTAAGTTAGAAATTTTATGAGATGTTTTCCTCTATGATGGAAGGTATATATTTACTATTCATTCTTACAGAGGCCAGCTACTGCTATTTTGAAATTGTGGAGGTATGTGAGTCTTAAATACCCAATATCATCAGTACTTTATTTTCTTATCTTATTAAATTTCTTGTGAGCTCTCAAAATACCCCCAGAGTACCATGGTATAGTTTGCTGTAAAGTCTTAATATTAAACAATTTGTTTTCAAAGCATTCCCAACAACCTGGAAAAACAGGAATACTCATCTCATTTTATCCTTGAGGAAAACGGAACCCAGAGAAGTTTGGTGATTTGCTGAAGGTCACACAGCTATTGATTTTTTAGAATCAGAACAGAATGTCTACTTCAATAATCTTTCTCTACCAAGTGGAAGCTGTGTACTTGCTTCCCAGCACTTTTCAGTCAGTACTAATCAACACCTGAGTTTAGGGTTTCTATGTTTTGACCCATTTTAAGGTTGTAGGAACACTGAACAAGAGAATTTTGTTTATAAGGTTTCTGTTTCTTGCAGGGGTGGGCGCAGGGTAGGCAGGAATCACTTTAAGGACAATAATAGGATACTAATAATAGAACACGTATGAGGCACAAAGGACTCCTAAAATGCACAACTTTAACCTTATGAAAAAGGCCAGAGTTTAAATAAAGTCAGAGATGAAGGGCTGAGAGTAAGGGCTGAGAGTAAGGGCTGAGATTAATAAAGTCAGAGATGAAGGGCTGAGTTTAAATAAAGTCAGAGATGAAAAATGAGAGATTATTAAACACTTAGGAATGTAGGGTGTATTCACTAATGTCTGGGGTGACATCATACGAGGCAACCACACCCTTCGTGAAACTGCATGGATCAATGGTTTGATCCAACCTTGTGTTTCTTAGATTTCCAAGCTCTGAACTATGAATACTCCAGGGGGGAAAAAGGAAAACCCAGAAATACTGTAACCAATTCTCCACCTACCCAAATGATGCTGAGAAAAAACAAAAATTGCCAGAAGTCAAACAAAATCTAAGCGACAGTGGTGAGGGTCCAGAATTGGAAGGAAATCAACTTCTCCCCTCAGAATGCCTTTAAACAGAGGTGGTAATATTTAAGGTCTTAATGTTTCAGACCTGCTCAGCCAGGGGAGGAGAGGACTTTGAGGGTGTGTGATAACATTCTTAAACTTTAAAAAGTCAACATAATTGGGCTTCCCTGGTGGCGCAGTGGTTGAGAGTCCGCCTGCCGATGCAGGGGACACGGGTTCGTGCCCCGGTCCGGGAAGATCCCACATGCCGCGGAGTGGCTGGGCCCGTGAGCCATGGCCGCTGAGCCTGCGCGTCCGGAGCCTGTGCTCCGCAACGGGAGAGGCCACAACAGTGAGAGGCCCACCTACCGCAAAAAAAAAAAAAAAAAAAAAAAAAAAGTCAATATAATTATGGAAGAAGAATTAGACTCAATTTACTTGGCACCAAAAAGAGGCAGCAGAGCTGGAAGGGACAGGAGAAGATGTCAGTTCCAGCATAAAGAGGCCTTTCTAATACCAGTGGGTCTCCAGGAGTGGGGCAGAGAAGGCGGCCTGAGAAACATGGGCTTCCCCTGGCGGGAGCTGAAGCTGTAAACCTCCCTCAGCCGTGCTCCAGGAGGGATTCTCGAAGAGGAGGGGAACCTGGCACCTACTGTCCTTTAGGTTCCTTCCAGTTTTAAGACCATTCTATGATTTCATCCATTTTTAATGAGCTTTTTATTTGTGATTCACACCAAAGTCTGAGCAAAAATCAGATTGTTCTCAAACACTCTTCCATGCTCCACGGCTGTACACAAAGAGCTCCATGGATAACAGGACAGTTACCTGAGGAATTTAGCAAAACAGCAAACCAACACACACCTGTGCCTGAAATACCGAGACCCTCCCTCACCAAAAGGCGAAAAAAAGTATGGTCCCAACTGTCAGTAGATTCCTGGAGCACTGTCCTCTCTGGGTTTAATTTGGAGGATGAGAACTTGGCTTCTCAAACTCATTTTCTTACTTTTACCCTCCCCAGCCTGCAGGGGCAGTTTTAATTGAGAGGCCTTCAACTGTTTCCATGGAAACAACAATCATTTGGGGGCTGAGCTGGACTGAAGGTTCTACTCATTTAATCCCACATTCTGGCAAAAGACAGGGCTGGAGACAGATACTGGGAGCTTGTAGGAAATCATATTCTGCAGAGGACAGAAAAGACAACCAAAAACTTAATTTTTAATGGATCCCAGGTAGTTGTCAGCCGCAAACTAACCTGAATCTTAAAACACAAAGTACGGCAGTCAAGGCCCAGTTTTCTCTTCCTGAGGATTAGGATAGCTAACCTGGATGGGGATGGAAAGAAGACCTACTCTTTCACCTGTGCAGTGTCTCCAAATACTCACTGAGGAGCAGTCTTACTGTTTCTAACTACACAGAGAAACCAAGGAGGAGCTGAACATAATCCTGGCAACAATGACTGGGGACTACAAAACCGACAGGCAGTTGACAGCTCAGCCTTCTGCTGTCTCAAAGACGGGGTCTTTCACTGGACTCCTTAACTGTGTTAAACTCAAGTTGACAGATGAGTAAGAAGCGCTAGGACATGCCAGCTGAAGAATGATTATAATTAAAGCTTGTAGTTGACAAGAAGCCGGAAGAAAAAAAAAATCCAATATTACAGTTAAGTCTGCCAAGTGATTTAAAACAGGCATTCAGATCCGTGGTAAATCCTGAGGAACGTGCAAGCACACCAGCGGCAGACACCTTATCTTCCGGGCACCTGTGTGCGCCACCCTCTCCTTCAGGGAACAGCGCCTCCCTCTTCTTGTGAGGATTCCTTCTTCCCAAACCCACTCCACCACCACCTCAGAGCTGCCAGCTCTCACGTGACCCCACCGCCCCGGCAGGAGTCGGAAAGCCTGAAATTCCCTGCCTCCGACACCAGGATCTGGAACAGGCATCTGTCTCTAGCGGCTGAGGCTGTAAATGGCCCAACTCTGGAGCCACGTGCCGCGTGTTTTTCACCTTGTGGAGAAAGTCAGTCTGTAGCGAGAAACAAAGAACGAGGGTAGGGGAAGAAAATCCTGACGGTATTATAAGCCCTGGCCTGACCGTGAGTCCTGTGAGTCACTCAGGATCCTCAGACCCCTTGATCGCATAGAGTGGTTGCATCTGGATCTGAATTTGCACCTGAGGAGTCCCACACGACACGACAGCTTCGAATAAACTGTGCTTTAGTGTTGCATCTATGTGCGTGCGAGCACACACACGACCAAAACGAAAGCTCACAATCTACCCTGGAAAAAAGTGTTGGGTCGGGGGTGGGAAGCAGACGGGGCGGGGTGGGCAGTATAGAGGGCAGTGTTGGATTTAATGATACCTTTACTCAGACGGCTGACGTTTCCAGTCAACACAGCAACTGAGCCAGTGTAAATAATCTCCTTCACGCTGACTCACTATCAATTCAGCATCACTAATGAAACAATCAGTTCTGGAAGGAACTTTTAGGTTTTGCCTACGTCACCAACGACACGTACATGATTTCAGCTCCAGTTCTCCACGTTGACTTGAATGGTCAGTCCTTGGGTTTAAATAACCACTTTTTAGAACTCAAACTTATTGAAAAAATAAACCAATACAAAACGTTATCTGGCTACTCTCCTTTGTACCCAGAGCTGCTGCTGATGTCAGAAGAGCACACACAGAGCCTGAATTTGCACCCCAGTAGTAAGTCCTCCTCCTGCCTGGATCCTGCAGCAACGCCCTGGGAGTTAAAGACGTCAAGGGTACTGGCCTTGTGCGTAAGGTCAGAAAATAGCATCCTATGAAGCTGAATCTAACCGGAATAAGGATAAATGGAGGAAGAGCGGAACAGTTGTCCACATGTACTTATTCCTTTAGCCATTTGTTAGGGTTGACGTGAAGGTGGAATTCTGAACAGGAGCAGCAAAGACAGAAAAGGAAGGAGTGAGAATAAGAGAGAGAGCCAGAGACCAAGATTGCAGGTCACAAGAAGAATATATTCGAATACTATAGAGTCAAGAATAAAAGGAGGATTTCTCATACACATATCCCTTGTTAATACATGAAGATTACATTAAGAAAAACTAGTATAAATGAACATCCGTAAGAATTCTTCATATTCATACTGTATACACCTGTACCTATATTCTTGTGACCCTCACTCATCTCCTCCAAGTCTACAGCTGTTGGGGCAGCAGAGGCAAAAACAAATCGACCGTAACCAAGTGCTGCTGTAAAGACAAAATGAAGAGCAGTCAATTTAAAAAGTTAAAACAAATATTTTCAGCAAATTAGCCATTCCACAAATTGGCTGTTAGACAACTAGCTTTTGGCATATCAATCTGGAGCCTTTAAGAGACGACTGCCAAGGAAAATAGGAGATTTCCATTAACCCCTACGTACTAGACAGTATCTCTCAGACTTAGCAAGGAGACCAAGATGAGTCTAAGAAGAAATAAGACACATTAATGGAACACGGCTGAGGCAATATCATTATAACAGAAGTTTAGAAAGCCAACAAACAAAAAATGTACTGATGTGTATCTGTCACCATACAAGGGAGACTCTGAAATTCCAGCTACTTAGACAAGTCTGCTCTAGGGTGTGGCAGACAGCAGTCCAGGGTCGGCCTCCTCCTGGCACAAGCCACCTGGCTCACCTGCAATTTCCCCTGGAATCCAGAAAAAGGGCAGCCTGGACAAGGGCTAGATGTAGGGCAGACAGACAGACGGGACATCGCAATACAGACTACCTTGTCTTGAATCTCAGTTCCACTACCTATTACCTGTGTGATCTCGGTTAAGCTACCAAACCTGCCTAAGCCTCAGTTTCCACATCTATGAAATGGTACCCTATATCATAAGTTATCATGAGGATGTAGGAAATAATCTAAGTTAAATCCAAACACTATGCTAAGTCTTTGGCACATAACGAGAATTCAATCAAAGTTTATCATCACGACTATACTGGACCAAGAGGAAGACATCAGATGCTACAGAAAGCACACTGAAGGGGCTTCTAACCCAACGGCTTTGGAGAGGAATCCATTCTGCTTTGGCACTTGCCCTGCCTGACCCCCTTCTAAGAAGCTCCGTGGCCACACTGGATGATCATGTCTAAAGGAGGTGGCAGGAACTGACGTGCCAATCAATCTTCTTTCTTGAGAAACTGGAAGTCACCTAAAAGGCACTCAGAGTAAAGGCAGAAGGAAGAGGCCATGAGTAAGCAAAAGCCAGGAGTAGGCAGAGGCCATGAGGGGGTGGAAGCTGAGAGTACACAGAAGCGGCGCAGCGGAGAAAGGAGCAGTGAGAAGTCAGCCAGTAGCGGAGAGCATGCCCAGCAGCCGGCAGCCACGTGGCCGGGATGCTGCACACTGAACCAGGCCAGGGATACCACCGCTGCCAAGAAGCTGACTGCGCACGCTGGTCGCTGAAGATTCATGGCTCCTGAACGACTTCCCAGTTACTAAACCATGTCCCATTGCCTTCGAGATCTCGTCCTCCAATGGTCTGATGAACATGGTAAGTCTCAGTAAGGATATGACTCCACCCTCCATCTCCCCATCAGCACCTCGTTCATTCAACAGTCTCTGGAATTTAAGCAGCCCCTCCCCAGGGTTCGGCGATAAAAGACTATATTCTGAGCATCACTATTTCTTCTCGGAAGAGGTTTTTACACACATGCAGAAATGAAAACGCAAGCAAAACTCCAGAAGGGTTTCAAACCAATAAACCTCAGGAGTGTCTGTGGTTTTCCCCACCAGCACAGAGCAGCCTCTGTGTGCCACCTGGCAAGCTTCAGCGTCTTCTCTCTCAACTCAGCAAAGAAATGCAAAAATAGCATTAATAAGCCCCTGAAGGCTGGGACTCTTCTGCCTTGGCATATACAGGCGCATTCCTTCCAACTGCTGGATAAGAAACAGAGAGACAGGCAAATGGAATGTGCACCCAAAGCCAGGCCAGATGGACCCCTTGGAGATATATGACCCTGGGCCCATCCACCCTCCCTAAACTACTCCTGGGTGAAACTGGCAACACTTTTCCTAGAGTAAGAGGGGGAGAAGCATTTCCCTACCTGAGAAAGAATGACAAGATAGGACATTTTCAAGAAAATGAGCTACTCAGAGAGGATGGCCCTGGAGAGCTGGCGATGGGTTTTGAAACCATGTCCACAGGAAGTCCAAGCTGGGACACAGGGGCACAGGGAAACGTGCCCCTGAACAATTCATCGGAGATCCTCAAGGAATGTTACAGGGCAAAGCCACACTGCAAACTCCAAACCCCATGTATCCAAGGAGTTCCTGCAGGATCCAGAGAGAGGACGCAGAGGAATGGGAGCTCGCTGGGACCTGAGTTCAGGGAGATGTGAGGGTGTAGGGGCAGCGTAACTCGTGGCCTGGGAAAGAGATGTAAGGTTAAAGGAAGACCGGACGCTTTCAAGATGTGTGGTTTTCCATTTTTATCTTGTCAGAAAAGGTCATCGGTGAGATTCAAGTAATCCCTTCTTGCAGATAAAAATCGGCCACTGCCTGCTTTTGTGGTGAGAAAGAAAAGGAGGGGTAGTCGTATCTCAGGGCTCCATAGACTCCTGCAATCAAGCAGCCACTGGGGAGGACAGCTGCACCAAGTCCCCTCGCTGGTACCACTCTCAGGCCGGGAAACTACCATCACCACCCTGGCGGGAGTGACTGCCTCTCTGAACAAGGAAACAGCCACTTGCAAAAGTGTCGCTTTTCAGAAATCCAGCGTGTTCCTAGCCACTCTCCAGATATTTCATTTGCACGTTCAGAAGATGAGAGACATACCCAGGAATATTCCTGAGTAAAAAGTTTAAACTGAAATATGTAATAGAGGCTCTGATCACGGTGGCCCTGCAACTAAGGCGGAAAAAAAAAAAAAAGTCTAGCCTAGTGGCAGGTGATCACTATTCTAGGGCTTCAGAGATACACAACTCATTCAGATCCTGAGCAAACAGGAATCACCTGAGAGGTGCCGGGTGCTGTGCTAGTCATGCGTATTTGGAGAAAACGTATGGTGACACCGTCAGGAGTTAGTCTAGAGGGAAGACAAGTTAGCAGGAGTGCGCTGGGCAGAGGTATGAGCAGTGTGTGTTATGGGGGTGTAGACAGGAGGGGCAGAAGGTCACGTCAGCAAGTACAGAGACAAAGCGGCAGGACCAGGCCCACCGAGAGGTCTACCTGTGAGTATGACAGTGGTGAGAGGAGACAGAGGTTGGTGGAGCGGGGCAGGGTTTGAATCTGAAGGCCTTTTGAGCAGAGGAGGGTCATTTGTGCATTTAGAAAGCTTACTCCTTGGGCAGCGGGTAGGTGCTAAGGAAACTTACACCTGCTACAGCTGCTAGCAGCTAAGGAGCCGCTAGGTTCCATGGTGACGCAGGCGAGAGATGCTGAACGCTGGGACGAAAGCCACGTAAGAGCTCCCCTACTGAGCACGGACTCTGCCAGGCACGGGGCTACCTGCATTATTTCCCCCTCACAGAAAACCTTCCAGGTACGGCTACTATCCACGGCAGGACACAGACCCAGCGATGGAGTAACTTGCCAGGTGACCCAGGTGAGAAAGTGGCCGAGCAGGGGCTTTGAGCCCTGCCACCTGACCCCAGAGCAGTGTTTTAACCACGATGCTCTACTGTCTGAAGAGAGACAGCAGCAGTGGGCAAGCCGATTCTTGTTTTCAATGTAACATCATGTGCTTGTTTCTAAAATGTTAAGAAAAATATGAAACGTGATGTTAGAATGATAGTCACACCTCAGACTTTACTGATAACAATCTGAAAACCAAAGTGAGTAGGAAACAACCTCCCCCTACACACACACACACACACACACACACACACACACACACACACACACACACACACACACACAGGCAAAGACTTCCTTCTCTTGCACGTCTCAGTGAAACCAAGTGGATAAGAAGTGGGTGAGGGAATTGAGATTTCTCCAGAGAAAGCAGTCGCTGTGCTGTGTGACTCTCCTTCCTGGGTAGGGGAGCAGGATTCTTTTGATTCAAAACCTAGTAAGGAAGTTTCAAGGGGACCCCTGAGGAAGCTCTGAGACACCACAAGGAGGGCCTGAGTCTGCCCGGGAAGGAGGCTGTGGCTTGAGGTCTAACCCCTGCCCCGGAAATCTGGGGTTGAGGAGGGCTGCAGGGCAGACAAGGGCTGTCCCGGTGGGACTGGCCTCACCCCCAGACGAGCGTGCCCAGGAGAAAAGATGACGGCAGCACAGGGCAGGCAGCTTGGGGTGAGAAGAGACCCGAGAAGCAGATCTGAGAGGAGCTGGTGGACGGCACGTCTGGGCAGGGGTGCAAGGCGGCCACGGGGAACAGGGATGTCCACCAAGATGAAGGGAACCGCCAGGCAGAGGGACTCGCAGGGAAGCTTCCAAAAGACCAAGGCAGCATCCCCTTTACCAGCTGTCAGGCCCAGAGGGCGAAGTCCCACCCCTACTTAAGCCCTGACAGGAAGTGGGTAGAGGAACCTCAGGGGGACCGGGGGAGGGGTGACAGGAGGAAGCAGGGGGCGGGCGAAGGCCTCAGCCCTTCCTCTCTTCAGGGGCGCAAGGCTAACGGTGCTGGGCAAGGGAGGACACTTTAAGGCAATGTTAGGTTTGGGGTTTCGATTTATTATCCAGCCCTGTCTAATAACTGGGCCTGGACTTGGGCCTAAAATGAGCGCAGGACTCTGGTATCTGAGGGTAAACAACGAAGACACTCAATTTTTGACCCCCCTGAATTTTCATTCCTGAGAAATCCCTCTGCAAAGTTTACCGGGACATACGAACAGTGAAGAATTAAGGGTTTTTCCAACGTATTTCATGTGTCTGCTGACCATACTGGGTACAGCACCTACAGATCATAGGCTGACTTTCCAGGTACTGAACGACAGCTGTGGCTTTCAGATTTTTTTTTTTTTTTTTTTTTTTGCAGCGCGTAGGGCCTCTCATTGTTGTGGCCTCTCCCTTTGTGGAGCACAGGCTCCGGACGCGCAGGCTCAGCGGCCACGGCTCATGGGCCCAGCCGCTCTGCGGCACGTGGGATCCTCCCGGACCGGGGCACAAACGCGTGTCCCCTGCATTGGCAGGCGGACTCTCAACCACTGCGCCACCAGGGAATACCCTGCTTTTCAGATTTTTAGCTGCAACAGAGAACTTGAGGGGATTACATGGACAATTGAGAAAGAGATGCAAACTTCCTACATTTCAGGTAATAAACTGACATCTTCGAAAGTATTTTCAGCATCTCAGAAATGTCTCCTTGAAGTAGTATCTCAGGTGAGGCATGCCTTTTTCTGTTTAAGTGACCCGGTAGCCACTTCCACCTACCACCTTCCCTCTGGCTACCTTGACCGCTACTGCTAAGAACTGCCTGAATCACGGAATCTCCTTGTCTAACTTCTCCTTCCTGGGAAAACAGGGAAGGTATTTCCAAGGCGAGTCTACTGTACGATCGTGACAGCAAGCAACTGGAGGGTTCTGAAGTGAGACTGACAATTACAGGCAGTGGTCAGGGCGCAAAGCCTCCAGGACAGCCAGGGAGAAAAGCGACAGAAGCTAGAGCTCTTCTCATTGCCATTCTGCCTCCTGGGGCAGGACTGTGCACCCACTCTCTCCTTCCAGCCGCTGCCGACAGAGCCAGGCCAGGCGAGGAGGTTGGAGGAGCAGAGAGGGGACTCAGGGAGGGAGAGCCCGTGGGGGGCACTCTTGCATATTCTCATTCACTTGGTCACAAGCAACACGGCATCCGCAGTATAGCAGGCACGATGCTAGACCCGAGCATAAAGCGGTGAAGGAGACGGGCTCCTGGCCTCGAGGAGTCTTCAGGTCAGACAAGCCAGGCCCGGCACCCCCTCCGCCCAGGGGGCTGGTGCTGGGGAAGCGGTGGCAGGACGCCCAACAGGAACCAGGAGCTCACACTGAGGACCAGGGAAGCGCACTTCTCCCACTCGGAAGAGCCGAGTCTCCCCCTAGCCCTCAATAGCTCTGCTGGCAGCCGCCTCGCTGGCGGCTGTCAGTGATCTGTCGCTCGGCCTCTGGCCCCGACCTGAGAATTAAGTAAAAAGCGTAAACACGGGAATTCCCTGGTGGTCCGGTGGTTAGGGCTCCAAGCTCTCCCTGCCAAGGGTCCGGGTTCCATCTCTGGTCAGGGAACTAAGATCCCACAAGCCACGCGAAAGTGGGTGGGGGAAGGCATAAACATTAGGCAAAACGGAAGAGGAAAGGTACCCCTAGTTTTTCCACGAATCAAGATAATCATATATAGAGTCCCACTTTTATGCCAGAAATAAATAAAATTTTCCCCTGATATCCAGAATTAATGGATGTAAGAAATCTGCTATTTCTAACACTGAACCCCTATCATATCAGACTTCAGAAACCACATGTAATTTTACTTCCTTTTAGGCTGTAAGAACTGATAACATGCTTACTAGAGATCTGAGGTGACTACTGACTTCTATACTGCGTGATAGAGCCAGGGTTTAAAAGAATGCTTTCATCTTCCCTTTTCGCGCATTCATTCACGAACGTCTATTACGTGCCAGTTAACGTTCTAAGTACTAGAGTGCAGCAGTAAACAAAAGTCCCTCTTGGGGCGGGGGGAATCCTTGTTAGCACAGAAGTGATAAGTCCTATGAAAACACAGAGGGGGAAAAACACAGGGAAGAGGGGAAAAGGGCTGGGATTGGGGTGAGAGTGGCTGCTTCACCTTCACCTACAGACAAAGGTGACATTTGAGCAGAGACCAGGAAGGAAAGGACGTCAGGTAGGGGAAGAGCAGTGCAAAGGGCCTGGGGTGGTGGGTCCATCTGAGATGTCAGAGGAACAGCAAGATGATGAATGGGGGCTACAGTGCATCAGGGGAGGGCACAGTGTGGGAAATAAGGTCTCAGAAGTGAGGGAGCACCACACACAGCTTTGAGCGAGACAGTAAGTGCACTGGAGGGTTTGGAGTAGAGAAATGACAGCATCTGTCTTACATTTAAAAGAATCACTCTGGCCTGGGGTGGGAGTAGGGGCACAACAGCAGAGGCAGGGAAACAACAGAGGCTTCTGCACTAACACAGGCAAAAAGTGGCAGCTTAGATCAAGGTATAGCCGTGCAGGTGGTACAAAGACATCAGATTCTCAATGTAGTTTCAAGGTAGACACATGGTGTTTGCTGAGAGACTGAACACAGTATGAGAAGAAGAGATAGAAGGGTGTCACGAACACCCAAGTGGGTGAAAGGACAGAGCTGCCATTTCCTACAGTTGGGAAGAGCAGGTTTGCGGGGAGAAATCAGGAGCATTGCTTTGGATTCTTACGCTTCCGAAGCCCGGTGGGCATTTAAGCAGAGATGCTGGGTAGGCTTGCGGATGTGACGAGTCTGGGATTCAGATGAGGCCGGGACCAAATATCCAAATTTGGAAGTCATCAGTGACAGATGGTACCTAACGCTCCAAGCCTGGATGAGAGCTCCCAGAGCAAGAGTGAAGAGAGAGAGGGGTTTCTCCAAAATTCAGAGGTCCGAGAGGCGAGCTGGACCTTGCAAAGGAGTGTGAGAAGGCAGTGCTTACGAGGTAGGAGACCCAGAAGTGTGTGATCTCTTGGAAGCCAAGTGAGGCAAGTGTTCCTGGAAGGGAGGAATCATAAAACATGGCTTAGTCCTTGCTTTGCTGGTAAGAGTTTCAGGGCACCTGGGTGAGGAAATGATGTGCTTCAGGACCCATATGGTTTCAATAAGAAAGCGCCAGGGTGAAATAAGTCCTAGGCTGGTTATTCAGAGAAAAAGACAAGATGCAGAAAGACAGTCTGATGTAATGACAAGTAGATGGACTAGAAATTCTTTGACTAATGACACCCAAGGGCACACGTAAGTGAATGAGTGTCAACCCCAAAGCAAAGTTCTAGTGACATGTCATTGGGTTCTGCCCTTGGCCTGCTCAACGTATCAGTGGCTTCTATCAGTGATAACTACACTTGACTGCAATCAGAACAATATAAGAGGCTTGCTAAAAGAGAGCCTCCCTGGGGTGTCTACCCCAGACCTACTGAATCTGAATTTGCCAGGTGGCACTGGGACAGAGAGCTAAAGGCAGGCCTGAGTTCAAAGAAGGAATTGAGGGAGGAGGTTGATTAAAAGTACAGCTAAAGCCAAGCTAAATGGAACGGGGAATGTGCTGGATGACAGCTTTGGGCCTTAGCAGGTAGACACGCAGGTAGAATATAACTGGGTCAATTTGGAATCTTGCATTTGCCTCTGAAAATCAGCCAGATGTGGGATGGACGGAGGACACCTAGCTGGATCTGAGACCAATTTGGGACTCTCGGTGATTAACTGTGTGATCTCAAGCTGCACTGACAGCAGACAGGAGAGAAGGGACATGATCCAGCCATACCCTCTTTGGCCCCTAAAGCACCCTCTCCCTGGTGCTCATGAAAGGGCTCCACCCAGAGAGAAGCAGATGTGCAGCCTGGAAACTCAGAAGGAACCAAGGACTAATACGGAGAAGGACTTACTGTGGGATCCAACAGGGCAGACCCACATTCAAGGAAGGAAAACTAGTAGGCTAGTAGGACATGATTCTAATGGGGTGGGAGGAAGGTCTTTCTAACAGTAAGAGAAACCCAGAGAGAGAGAAGGTCTGAGCACTTTGCCAAAGGAATTGTTAAACTTCTATACACTCCAAATTAGCATTGTGGCAATGCGTTGTTTTATTTCTACGTGTATATGTTTTATGTATATATGCATGCCTTTCCTAGACCATCAATTCCCTGAGGAATTACTTGCCCAGAGCCCAGCGCAAGCCCTGCCCCATGCCGTGTGCTCGGCAAATGTTCTTTGAATGAATGAGTTGCCAAGCCTGTTGTAGAGGTGATTCACGCTACACGATGGTTAATGTTCCTTCTAAAACAGCAGATCCTATGATTTCTGAAAAACTGCACACAAACCAGTTCCCT
Organism: Delphinus delphis; assembly: GCF_949987515.2. NCBI lineage: Eukaryota > Metazoa > Chordata > Mammalia > Artiodactyla > Delphinidae > Delphinus > Delphinus delphis. The sequence continues at coordinate 16,979,994 of NC_082687.1, forward strand.
CTGGAGACACACTCATTCTTTGCATCTCGACAGTCTATTTGGAATTTAGATAATATAAATTATTTAATTATTATGTCTAATATTCAACTGTAATATCAGTCCTACGTTTAAAACCCAGCCTGGTATTAAGTAAGTATGAGGGGTAATAACTTTTGCCTCCAAGGTTTCTGTACTCCACACGACGAAGTGCAAAACCCCATCTGTGAAGGAAATCTGATCCTTCCAGCTGTGACCCAGTTTGGGGATTTACCCTCTAGGCCTCTTTTCAAGTAAATGTCACCACATCTCCACTGGGGGGATTTACTGATTCATGGGCTGGTGTGATCCGCCCTGCAGGTGCATGCAGCTGCCGCCCTTGGCCGGCTGTGGTTCACCTCAGAACGTCATCCCATCCGAGGCCTGGTCTAGCTTAGAAGGTAACCCGAAGGGCTTCAACAGAGTAGCCTCTGCAGTTACCAAGTCCATCAATGCACATCACATCCTCCTTAAGAGACCCCAACACAAAGCCAGTTCTCGGGTCCATGGATCAGAGCCTGGAACTCTCCTAAAACTTGAGGCAGCTTTCAAAGCCACCGTCTGCTCCTTTCCCCATGTAGGAGTGGACGTACTGTAGCAATGCATCCAGGGGAGGGAACCATGTCTCCAGAGGGCATTTACCTCACACCGGGCGCTGTGCTGGGAGCCATCTCATTTCATCCTCACAGCAACCCTATGAGGTGACATGAGCGGCCCCTGCATAAACAGGGCAAGGGTATCTCAGATAAGTTAGTGCAGCTGCCCAAAGTCACACCGACGGAAATGGAGGGGTCAGCATCTGAACTCTGGTCTGTTCCGCCTAGAGCTGTGCTTCTTTTTTCCTCACGGCAACCAGAGCAATCTTAAAACAAAAGCCAGAGTAGGACACGCCCTTACCAAAAGCCTCTCATCCAACTTCTGCAGGACGCTGTCGGCTCCGGGCTCTGCTTGCCTCTCTTTCCACATCCTCACTTCTTCTTGCTCTGGCTCTCTCCCTTCCAGTCCTACCAGCCTTCTTCCTGTTCCTTGGAATCGCTAAGTCCCTGAGACTCAGGGCCATCATACTTGCTATTCCCTCTGCCTGGAATGCTGTTCCCCTAGTGCTATGCAGATCCCTCTAACTTCATCCAGGTCTCTGCTCCAGTGCCCCCTCCTCAGGGAGGCTGTTCCCAACTACTCTACCTAAAAGAGACCCCTTTCCCCACCACTCTCTAACTAGCCCTTACGCTACACCTGACGTTTCTCAGCGGCACTCACCATACCTGCGCGCGTATTCCTGGCAAGCTGACTGCTTACTGCCGAGGCCCCCACTAGAACGCAAGCCCCACGGGGCAGGGACTCTGCATCACTCACTGCCGCATCCTCACCCTCAGGCTCAGGGCCCAGACGCGTGGCCAGCGCGCACCAAACTGGGCTGTTGCGCGTCGTCTACCCTCTGCTGCCTCCGCTTGGTCCCAGCTCACAGAGCCCTGCTACACAGTAGCTGGGTAACCTTGGCCAAGTAACCTCAGCTCTCCAGAGAAACCTTTCATTTGCTGACACCACTGGCCCTGACAAAAGAGGGAACTGCTATTTCATCCCTCCCTAGAGACCGCATCATTCCCTTGCTCTGCTATTTGTATGACACTGCCAGTTTTAGAATTTTGTGATTTTATCAGAGAAGAGACATCTGGGGCAACTGATGAAACAAAAGGATAATTATATTTCACAAAGAGAAAAAAAAACCTTCAAAACAATGAATTTTCTATGTATTGCTAGAATAGACAATGAGTTCATATAATGCCTTCCAACATCATTTCAGAGCTGATAGAAATGGATTGATTAAAGGAGAGTTATAAAGAGCTGTATGATCTGTCATCGAAGCAAACAGAGGGCTTCTAAAAGTGGAATTTCCGAGATTCCACCAATACAAATCTCCAAGCTTACAAGGGGATTGAGGCAGAAGCTGATCCTAAACCAGAAGGCCAGTATTCAACAGAACAGTTTCTAGAGATAAAATTACCTCTGTTTTGGGAACGTAATTTGTCTCCCTTGACGTATAATCCCCGCCCTTCCTCCTAAGGTGGCTGGAAGGTGGTTCATTTTCCATAAAACTTTTCACACTCTGTAGAAGTATTACGTAAATAAACAGAGGGTGGTTCAATTTCAAAACTCTGGATTTATTTTGAACTTATTGGACGCAGTCTATCTAAACATTGTTTTACCTGTGGAAATTCCTTCCTACGTCTGAAGGGCTTTTGTTTGCTGGACTTTCGTAGTTTTTCTCTTCTTTCTTAGTACATGAAATACTTCAAAGGAACTCCTGACTTTGGGCCTTGGTCAAGCTCAGAGGGTGAAATACCAAAGTGATAAGAGAATGGTCTTCTGGGGAAATTTCAGCCAATGTCTTAGTTTACAACTTTTAAGCAATCCATCCACTCACTCACTCTCACAGGTGGGAGATAACAAAACTTCACTGTGTAGCCAAATACCAGAACAGATAAAACGCTGCCAGTGATCTCACATCCAAAGAAGGAAGCAAAAAGGAGTTTGTGTTTATTTTTGAATTCCACTGCTTGGCTTCAGTAGAAGTTGCAGAGAAAAAATTGAAAGGTATGGATGGGAAGCGAAGTGGAGGAATGAACGCAGGGCAGGGGTGTCGTGAGTGTGTTGTTTACAGAACAAACCACCCAGAACATTGTATCTTCATGCAGCCTTCTCCTGCCAGATTTATCCCTTTCTGTGCTGTATTTGATTACAAAGTTTGAATATTCCTTTAAACTTTCAATCAGCAGACAAGTGTTCACATTAGCAACAGTGATAAGTTTATCTGATGTTCAAACATGAATTATATCCAGCTTCCTTCATACATACCGCATGCTAACAGCTCAGCACGTAATGCTCACGCTAAAATACCATTTTTTATGGATTGAATAATCTTCCAAAGGGTTTTTTAAAAAGTAAAAGAGAAAAAAGGCTACAGGTGCTTTCGTATTATTTATAAGCATTACTGAAATTCTTGTAGAGTGACCAATTTAGGCTCCATTCTTAAAGAGTCTTTGAACTGTGACGTTATCTTCCAAGAGTACTTTTTCATTAAAGAGCCATGTTTCCATATACCTGGCAGTTGTCAAAGAGGAAAAGGAGACAGCATATAATGTGCAGCTTCTTACAACCAAAACGTGTGCATTTTAACGATGTTTAACTTACTTTTTCATTCCACGCCCACAGTCCAATTCCAAGAAATGCTATTCCCAAAAACTGAAAGAAAGGGAGAAAGTGGTGTAAGTATGAAGGTAAATGCCATGTTTTTACTAGTACAAAGTTTGCAATCAATTGTTTGGTTACTTTACCTGCTGAGAAATAGTTTTCTCGAAAACCTAACAGTCTTTAACAGGAAAAGAAATACCATCATCCCCTTGATTAAAGTTATTACAGTATGAGGAAGGGCACCTGCTTACTGTTAATTAAGCTGAATGCTTAACAGATCATGAAGAAGAATAATCAGGTAGAATCTTGAGTAAAATTAAAGTCATCAATAATGTTTAACGCTGCCTTTTGGATAGGAGAGGAAACAGTGAGTAAATCTGAGCACGATGTTCACTAGCAAATGGATAAGTAGGGCCATGAATTTAGAGGAGCTGGAGATTCTCTCCTCGCCATCATGCCACCATGAGTGGGCCGGGGCAGGGAGGGCACGCCGAAGCCCCCAATGTCCCTCAGCAAGCTCTTTATCACTCCTTCAAAAGGGAACGTGAGGGACCTCTCTGGTGGCGCAGTGGATAAGACTCCACGCTCCCGATGCAGGGGGGCCCGGGTTCGATCCCTGGTCAGGGAGCTAGATCCCACACGCATGCCACAACTAAAGAGCCCACCTGCCACAACTAAGACCCGGTGCAACTAACTAACTAACTAAATAAAAGGGAACGTGAACCTTATCAAGTCCAGGGTGACCCAAAGAAAACACCTGGATTCTTCTGTTTGTCGGAAACTTAAAATACTTATATTGCAGTTGAGAGGGCTTCCGTGACTCGGCCTGGTCTCAACTCAGTGCTATAACTTCATGCAAAGCACAGAGTACACAAATAACCCCTGAGACTGAGTTGAAAAACACAGACTCCCTCATCAGCTGCACTGAGATGCGGCTGCGGAGGGGAGCCGTCAGTAACCAGGGGGACGGTCCACTTGAATTAGTTCTCACTGTCCTCCACCTCCTCTGAGATACACGTTTTCCACCACATTTTAACATCTCTGAAATCGGGATGTGTCTTAAAAGCCATGATGTCTCATGGTCTGCTTTTCTTCCCTTGATCGTACCTAAAATAATGGTGTGTCTCATAATCAGAGTTTCATAGGTTTGGTGACACATTGCACAGGGTGGTCCACCCACTAAGAGCTCAGTGATCAAGACTGGGTGTAACCGGCCACGAAGAAAAAGACACATCTTAGTTCTCTTCTTTATTATCAACAGCAGCTCTGAGTTTCCTCTCCAAACAGTGAAGTGAAAAGAGGGTGGGCAGGTTGACAAGCAGTTTCAGCCTCACGGCAGCTGTTTATTTTACTAACATCTTGATCAAGTTAAGTGTCAGGGAAGCTGTCCACTGAGAGGGGGGCGTGGAGAAAACAAGAGTGAGGGTGGCTACTCTCTCCAGTTTCAGGGGAATCTGAGACGGGTCCACCTGGCGAGGTCTCAGCCATTCGCAGCGGGGAGTTACTGACACTTTGTAGGCAAGGCTAATAAATCCGAAAGGGCTGGGAAAACAGCAGGAGCAGAGAGGGAAAAGAGGGGACTGCAAAAAACGCCAAGGAATGACCGCTCTGAAAAGGTGGTGGTGTTTTTAAAAGCAGAACTTGCCAAATCCCCGGACAATTATCTGACACCGCAGTGAGATAGCATTCGATGCCTTCTGAGTCCCTACACAGAAAAGCTCAGCAATGTGTCCTTGATTTAGCAAAAACCGAGGACCCCTTTTTTCCTACCCTTGGTCATAGAGGTTTGAAAAGTGTTCAGAAAAATCTGTCTTCAACATCCCAGCAAAAAAGCCCACTACGCTCAGCCCCTCCACTGCCCAGGCCAGCATGCTATTTTGCTTTACAGTTCTGATCTGAAGCCACAAATGCACCAGTCCTCCAAATGACTCAAAAGGTTTGGGGCACTCTGTATACACAGATAAAGCAATTCAGCACGTCACTCTCATATTCATAGGTCCTAGGCACAGTAGGGTAACAAGGGACAAGTGCATACACAGGAGCCCTTCAGACCTTAGAAGACATGGAGCGCTTGACTTCCACACTGACATCAAACTCAGCCCAGTGAAATGCAAGACGTTCTGATGCTAAAGCTCTTTGTGGACAATGGTTCGGTCACTTCCCTGATGCAGTATTTAATCACAGTGTCGCCTCAAGCAATGGGTGAGATGTTGTGGCAGAGGACGCAGTGGTCCACTGTCCCTCTTGCCGTCGAAGAGGGTGAACGTATCATTGCTGAGGGCCCCCGCCTCATCGCTAACATTAAACTTCTCTATTACTTTCCAGGCACTCTGCTTAGTGCTTTGTATGTCGTGTCTCTCTTAAGCGTCACAATAATTTTGTTCTGAAATAGGCACTACTATTAACCCCTTTTTAAGAATGAGACACATGAGGCTGAGAGAGTTTACTCCGCTCAAAGGCACACAGCTTCCTAGTGGAAAAGCAGAGATTTGAACCGAGATGAGTCTAAACATCAACGTATGTGTTCTTACCAGTTTTGACACATCCCCCTTTTCCCCTATGGGACAGAAAGTGGAGGCATTCAGGTTAGAATTATAGGGGATGTGACATGGGTATCATATATTCCCTCCCCAGGAAGCAAAGGGAAGTTGAGGAGGTAAAAAGAGATGAAAACCTTGCCTTCACATTAAGAACTGGTTGTAGAACAGACGTTCCCCGTGCTGGTGTCATCAATGGAGTAAAGCGGAAAACAGAAAACTTCAGCGGGGGGTCAACTTTCTCCTCTTTGTGCGGAGTTCTCCTCTCTCTTCCTGGCACTTGGAAAACCTTTTTCTTTCCCAAATCATATATAAACAGATTGGAAACCAAGTTTTCATCAAAGAAGAGAAAAAAATCAGGACCTAAAGAAGACTCACAATTTCCTTTATAATCTTGCTCCAGTATTTCCCACCTTAACTGTGACTTTCCAAACAAGGTTTGAGAATTTGAAGAAAGAACACTGAATCTGAAGTCCAGGAAAGCCGTCAATAGCTAAGTGAGTGCCGCAGGGCCAGGGCCTAAACCCGTACATACCTTTGCCGCTCCATCACCAGTAAACGTCCTCCCAATTACTCTCAGCCCATATGTTTTGCTTTAAAATCAAGTTGTTCCAGCTCCAAATAATTAAACAGAGAAGAGCCAAAAAAACAGAGACAGGCACGCAGCGCTTGAAGCACACTGAGTTTCCCCTTTCCCACCTCCCAAAGAAAAGGCAACCATAAACCCCCAAACTGACCTCATTCTGAAACCCAGAGGCCGCTTACAGGGAACAGCCAAGAACATTAAAGTCAGCTCTTTATCCCTCTGAAACAGAAATAACCAGATCTGAGGCGTCTTCCCACGTGGCAATATATGCAAACATGCAGTCGAATGTTAGTCTACCCAGTTTTCGATGATTTTAAATGAATATTAATTTTGCCAACATTTGTCGAATGCGAAGTATGAACTAAGCACCGTGCTAAGTATTGTGTTTTATAAGAGTGAGCTAGAAGAGCACTGCCTAATACAGCAGGCCCGAGCTACTGCGCACCTGAAAGGTGCTTAGCTCAAACGGAGATGTGCTAGTAGGTGTCAAATATACACCGGATTTAAAACACTTAATATGAATAAAAAGAATGGAGAAGATCTCATGAACCACTGTTTATTTTTAATTGAAGTATAGTTGCTTTACAATCTTGTGTTAGTTTCAAGTGGACAGCAAAGTGAATCAGTTATACATATATCCACTCTTTTTCAGATTCTTTTCCCATACAGGTCATTACAGAGTATTGAGCAGAATTCCCTGGGCTATACAGTAGGTCCTTGTTGTTTATTGTATATACAGTAGTGTACATCTGTTAATCCCAAACTCCTAATTTATCCCTCCCCCCCTTTCCTTTTTGGTACCTATAAGTTTGTTTTCTACTTCTGTGAGTCTACTTCTGTTTTGCAAATAAGTTCATTTGTATCACTTGTTTAGATTCCACATATAAAGCATATGAGTGATATCATATGATATTTGCCTTTCTCTGACTTATTTCACTTAGGATGAAAATCTCTAGGTCCGTCCATGTTGCTGCCAGTGGCATTATTTCATTCTTTTTTATGGCTGAGTAATATTACAGTTATTTTATTTTTGATTACATGTTGAAATGATAATACTTTGGATATATTGGGTTAATAAATATATTTAAATTAATTTCACTTATTTCATTTTACTTTTTTTTAATTGAAGTATAGTTGACTTAAAATATCATATTAGTTTCAGGGGTACAACATAGTGGTTCAATATTTTTATAGATTATACTCCATTTAAAGTTACAAAATAATGGCTATATTTCCCTGTGCTGTGTAATAGACCCCTGAAGCATATTTATTTTATACATAATTTTTAAACTACAGCCACTGGAACATATAAATTATATATGTGGCCTGCACTATATTATTATTGGAAAACACTGTTCTGAAGTGTCCCACAATGATCCCATGCAGTAGTAGTAGTATTATCCCCATTCTACAGAAAAGAAAACTCAGACTTAGAAACATGGAGTAAGTCTTCCAAGATTACACAGGCACCTGAGCTGGGTTGCTCAGGAAACATGACTTCTCAGTCCAAACTCAAAACCATTACAGTACTTTGCTAATGTGCATAAAATCTCTGTCCAGCCAAATAAGGGCTGGAGAACTATACTGAAACTCACGTCCTAAGACTCAAAATCACTTCTTTAATTTCTAGGTGTTCAAGGCAAAGGTATGTTTTCCTGACTGGGAGCAAGGACGGCACTGGGTAGAAACAGAGAGTGGAATGCTGATGGAAGCCTGCCAGGCTTGGCAGGACAAGAGCCAGCAGAGCTGATCCTCAGGAAAAGCTGGAGAGGAAAATGGCCCTAGGATGTGACTAGGGTGCCGGGGCTTCTCTGCCGGGAGGGCCACATCTGCCCCCTTTTCCCTGAGGCCTACAAACAGAAAATCTCTTCCTCAATCTGTTGTTTTCACCCCTGCTGAGCCTCCAGCTTATTAGAAATGGATCAGTGCTCCATTCTAACTGGTACAAAAATGGGTACTTCAAGAAGCCATTTATCCATCTATCTACAACCTTCCACAAATATTCTCGAGTTCCTATTTTGTGCTAGGCACTGCTTTTGTCTTGGGATAAATGGAGGTAAGAAAACAGATTTCTGGGGGGAAGGGAAAGAGAACTGGGGCAGGGGGTGGGGGTGGGAGAAGAGGAAGGCTCTTCCCAAGAACCCTGTTGGGTCTTCTGAATTTTGAACCATTTTAATGTATCGCCTATTCAAAATACAATACCTTTTTGAATGTTTACCCAAAAAAAGATACATTTTAATCAAATAAAGTGTAAAAGGCAAAACCACCCTTGATGGTGCTCTAAAGGAGAAAAAAATAAGGCCGATACAAACCATAAGAGGGAGATTTGACCTAGAGAGAGGTCCAGGAAGGCTTCCCTAAGTAAAGGATGTAGGAACTGGGGTCTGCAAGCTGAGATGATGTTAACTGACAAAGAAAGGAAGGAAGAAAGTTTCAGGCAGCGAGAAGAGAATGTACAAAGGCCCTGTGGTGGGAGAAGCACAGCAAGTAAAGGGGTCTAAAAAGTGACCGGTATGGCTGGTGCACAGAGAATGGGAGAACGGGGGAAGGTATGGCAGGTTTGCAATGAGAGATGCAAGCAGGACCAGCCCATGCAGGGCCTCCTAAACCACACTAAGGAATTCAGTCATCACCCTAAGAGTGACAGGAAGGTATTCAGGGCCATACATACGTAGTCGGCTGAGGTGGGGTGAGAAGGCAGGTCTTTATCAGATTTGAGCTTTGGAAAAATGATCTGAGTTGCAGAAAAGACTGGAAGAGAGTTCAGAGTAGATGCACAGCAGCTAGAAGGAGGGCACTTTGGTCATGCAGACAAGACCCGACTGTGTCCTGGACTGAAATATGCTGGAGAAGCACATGGAATTGAGAGTATTTAGACGTAAAACTGACGTTTTCGATGATACTTGGATATGGCGAAGGGGTGGGGGTACGGGTGAAGGAGAGGGAGATATAAGGATAATGCCTGGGTTTCTGGCATCTTCTACATGGGGACTCTGGCTCTTCTAAATCCATCTTATGTCCTCTGACAGAAATAACTCTCGGGTGTCAATTTCATAACTAGCTTGAGATCTAGCAGCATTTCTGAAGGACAGTTTTCTTTCATGGGTATTTTGGCTGCTGTGTGAATTCTCTTGGAAACAAGTTTCAGCTTGTATACTTTTTAAACATAAATTATTTAAAATCCATATGCATGTCTACGACCTCCTACTACTTCTATTCATAAAAGGAAGCAGTTACGTATAGATGTATGTTAAAGTTCACAGGCGATTCTTAAACATTTTCAATCCTTTTTGCTTCAAAAATAATAATTACGTCCATGGCATCTGCCCAGCACCCTGTGAACAGACTCAAAATAACAAGGCAGCAAGGCAAACACAATAGAGGAAAATAAAAATCAGGCTAATCTTCTCACCTAACTGGAATCTTGAAAATATTATCCTAAATAACAATGGAAAGAACGGGTGTTCTTTAATCATCCTGATGACATTGTTTTTAACAATTTCAAGCTCTGCCTGAATCAACAGGAGAGACGCATTTGAAACATTTGACACAGAAGAGAGGAAAGAGAAAGAACGCCATTAGGAAAGATGTATTTTCCTGAGCCTGCAACACATGTACGTTTCATTAAGATGTTTTTCTGACACAGGGGTATGAACAACACCCCAGGCCTGGCGGGGCAGGTGGGGGTGGAGCCGTCCACACAAGTGTGCTAAATGCCTCTGCTAACAAAATCCATGTTCTCTCTACCAAGCAGGGGCCGACTGCAGGAACAAGCTGTCTCTGGCATAATGCTTGCCATGTCTGAGGAGTAAATATGGGCTGGTGGAAAATTCAATGCACAGAAAGGCAATCCCAATTTTGCCACTGGGTCTCCGCATCCCAGTTTGTACATTCAGACTGTCTGGAATCCTCACGATAAGATGGCGTGGCAGACAAAGTTCGAACTTGTAAACAGGACATTCCCCATCTGAGCCAGGGTCAACCTCTCACTTCACTTCACCCACGCGGCCTCCTCCAAGCGGCCTGAACACACACAGCTTGCAGAAGCCCAGCTCTGGAACTTTGTGGTTCTATAATCTCAGGAAAGGGTCTTCATTCATTCAACACATATTTATTGAGCATCTACTGTGAGCCAGGCAGCCCTCTAGGGGCCCTGGATAAATTGGGAAGCAAAACAGGCAAGTGTGCCTCCTCTTGGGGCTGATATTCTAGTTGGGGCGAGGTGGGGAGGGAAAGACAATTAAGAGGAACATATATGAGTTAGATAACATACAATTTTAGAAGCACTGCAGGAAAAGAGAACGGCATAAGGGGAATGAAACATGGTCCAGGGTGGAGGGAGGTGTGACACTGAAATACAGCCGACAAAGCAAGTCTCCACTAAGAAAGCTACATAAGCAAAAACATGACAGACGTGAAGGAGCTGACTGGTGGAGGTCGGGGGACTGTGTTCCAGGCAAGACAGCAGCCTGGCTGAGGTGTACAGGCTCACTGGAGGAACAGCCACCCGAGGGCCGATGCAAAGGACAGAGAGTAACAGGAACCACGCTGGCTGGGCTTTGAAGGCTATGGTGGGTGGTGACTGTGATTTCTCCCACAGAGAGAAGGAACCACTGGAGGCTTTCCTGACTTCCTAGAGCCCCCTGGCCCTCATCTGCCAAATGGAGACACTAAGGGCACCTGAGGAAATGCACAAAACAGCTACAGGGGTCAGTGTGACAACAAGCGACTGGGTGAGATTCAAAAATCGAATCACATGCCCAGAATAGTTGGTACTTCCAACGCCTTAGTTCCCTCCCCGTCCTCAGGCCTCCCTGGACCCACCACGGGTCAGTGTGGCACCCTGCTTCCAGTCCTGCCTACCCCGAGGGTGAGAAAGCATCCTCGTTCACGGTGACCACAGGACCCTCTCCTCCACTTGCGCACCTCTCGCTGCATGTACCCTTAATTTGATGTTTACACACACGGGATCGGATAGGAGTGGTGTGGCCTGAGGTCAGACTCCAGGAGCGCTGGGGGCTGTGTTAACCAGAGAACATGTGCCTGTTTAACACCTGCCCTCCAATTAATCATCTTCCTCTGACGCAGGCTGGGGGCTCCTTCCAGGAACAGTGGATACGATATCCCCGTGCATTTAGAAGCAACAGACTCTAGCCAGAATACCAAGATCAGGTTTAACCGCACATCTTTTCTCTTTCTTATCCTAGCAATCTGGTTCATGAATTCTGGGTGTAATTGGTCCCAGAACTTGAAAACCTACTAATTCTGAAATCCCACATTACAATAAGTGTCTCCCCATCAGGGCTTTTTTTTTTTTTTTTTTTTTTTGGTACGCGAGCCTCTCTTCCTGATGCATCGTCCCTCTCCCTAACCTTATAACTCCTTGTTTTTATTTTATATCCTCTATGATGTGTTTTGGTTCCATTATATCCATTTTTAACAATAGAATCTTTTTGGAAGAATGTGGGATATAAATTATCAGCAGTATCGATGGGGACAACTTCTCCATCTACATGCCCCTTTTTCTGAAAACTGTCCCCTACCCTCAAGGGTAAGACCCTGCAGCCACATGTGCCAAGGAGGGCCCACTCCCTCCCAACCCTCTCTCTAGACTGAGGAGCAGACTAGGGTGGGCTGCGTCTCAGGAAAAGTCAGTAATTAAATATGAAGCTGAGCCAGAGTCTCTCTTCCCCAGAAATCGGGTGTTGGACACAGTGATTTCTGTCAGCTTCAGTCTCCCTTCTGCTAGAACAGACTGGGGTGCTGTGGGTAGAGCATGCACACGTAGAAGCAGAAAAGGGACCAAGGAAAACTTCCGTCCCTGTCTGCCCTCTGCCCCTTATCCCCAGGACCCCTGGCTGCACTTCCTGATCCTGGGGTCCACGTAATGCCCCTGGGTCCCTATGGTACGTCTCCCCCTCCCATCTTGGCTCAAGCTACTTTGGAGGCTTCCTGTTCCTTGCAACCAAGAGGGTCCTGAGACGCAAACAAGAAACCGGATTAAGTTCCCTCATATTTAGTCCTGTGACAAGCTCACTGTAAACAATTAAATGTGTGGAACAGGCATGCGCGTGATGGGGCTCGAGAGACTAATGATCTGGTGGAAAATGCTGTTCCTTTCCAAACAGCTGAGTCGAGACTCCAGCGGTTCTGAACTACCGGGTGAGCTGTTGTGACTTGGTGTGAGAAGTTACACAGGATTCAGCCACACTCTACCTGACAGAAAGGGCTGCCCTCCGCTTGCTTGTTGAATTTTGGAAGCTCCACCTTTGAGCTTGCTCTGCACCAGCAGGTCAGAGCACCTCTTGAAGAAATGTCTACAATCCAGGGACAACCTTGTTCAGAAATTCCTGTGTTAGAATTTGGAGCTTAACATTTTGGCAAGAACTAGTCATCTGAGATGGGAGGGGAAAGAAAGGGGGAGGGCTACACAGGCAATAAAAACCTATATTCCTCTTGGGAATTACTCAGGCAACGCAGGCACACAGAAAGGAACGTGGGGGATTATGTAATTTTGGATGGAAACATGGAGGCTGCAAGTTTACAGCCCACTGGTCTCTGTCTCAGTAAAAGCCAGGCTTACACCACCTGTGCTATTCCATCTGTAATTCTCTGATTCGATTAAACCAAGGCTAAGAAGAGACCAGGGAGAGGTTCTGAAGGCTGAGGAGGACTGAGGGATAACTCAAGTATTTCAAACCACAGGTACGACAAGTAAGTTGTCTGCAGACAAACATCGGCCTTTGCGGGAATAAGCTCCCGCTGTTTGCATTAAACAACCAAGCAGTGCAGCAGCTTTGAAAGTTTAATACTTTCAGATGTACACTGCTTTTGTTTTGAAACACCTTAAAGTTTTAATGAAACATCGTAGGCAAGCCTTAAAGTTAATGCAAAGAAAACTTAAAATAGGATTACTTTTTAAAAGCACAAGTAGGATTATACATTTCAACTCATTTAGTAAGTACATACCTTCAATATATACTGGGCACTATGCTAGGTGCCAGGGACAGAAAGGTGAAAAACATAACAGATGATCTCTTTTTTTATTTTTTTTTTTGCGGTACGCGGGCCTCTCACTGTTGTGGCCTCTCCCATTGCGGAGCACAGGCTCCGGACGCGCAGGCTCGGCGGCCATGGCTCATGGGCCCAGCCGCTCCGCGGCACGTGGGATCTTCCAGGATCGGGGCACGAACCTGTGTCCCCTGCATCGGCAGGCGGACTCCCAACCACTGCGCCACCAGGGAAGCCCGATGATCTCTTTTTTTTTTTTTTTTTTTGATCTCTTTTCTTAAAGAGCTAACTGTCGTGGGTCAGTGAGTGGGAACAGATAAGTAAAACCAAGGCTCAAGCACAGGGGATGGAATGACGCCTTCCCAGAAACACGGTGCCACAGAAACACAGAGGCGAGGCTCTGGGATCGCTGTGCGTTGTCAGAGGAAGCTTCCTAGGAAGTGACACTTGAACTGAGATTTAAAGGGAAGGAGAGAGGAAGACCATCTCCTGCAGAGGAAGCAGCTCATGAAAAAGGATCAAAGCCTGAAACAGCATGTCCCTCAGGAATCCGTAAATGCTCCCAGGGCTGGGGCAGAGACATCAGGCCAGGCCGCTGCCAAGCAGGGCTTCTCACAGCGTGGGTCCTGCTCCAGGGACTTGTTAGAAATGCAACTTCTCAGGCGGCCCCAGATCTACTTCCTCAGCAACTCTGGGGATGGGGCCCAGCAAGCCCTGTCTTAAGAAGCCCTCCAGCTAATTGTGATACACAGTGAAGTCTGAGAACCACTGGGCTAGAGGTTGCTAAGCAGGGACCTTATCACAGCAGGCTGTCTGTGTCCTGGGGACCAAGGTACCACCAAGTTACTTGAAGCCAACCAAGGATTTTTAGCAAAACAGTGACAGGATCAGACTGCATTTTAGAAAAATCATTCCAGTACAGCATAGAGAATAAATTGAAGGGAGGTGAGACTGCAGGCCATGAGACAAGTTGGGAGACTCCTGCAGTCACCCTGGTGACACTGACACCAGCCCAGAAAGGCAGATACAGAGGCAATGGCAGTAGGATGAAGACAGAAAAGGAGGAGACTCGACAGGACTTGGTGACAGGAAGCACAGGGTATACGGTCAAAACCATGGTTTTCTAAACCACAATGCCTGGCTTTGAATCCTAAATATGTGACCTTAGGCAAGTCACTTAATCTCCCTATGCCTCCGTTTCCAAATCCATAAAATGGGGATATTAATTTCCATGAAAACAAGCTCCATGGGAGCAGAGATTCTTGTCTGTTTAGTTCATTCTGTACCCACCAAAGTTAGAACGATGTCTGCTTCACAGGACTTAAATAAATAACTGTTGAATAAATCAGTGAATTAGTTGTGGGAGATAAGGAAGAGAGAAGAATCTAAGAAAATTCCCAGGATTTTAACTTGATAGGCTACGGTGTCCTTTTCAAAGTTAGGGATATGGGTCAGTGAGAAGATTTTAGGAGAAAGATCAATTTTCGAATTCAGTTTTAGACACATTACAAACTCAGATGAATGTCAGACATGCACGTAAAAGTGTCCTGGCACAATTGTATGAGGGCCAGGAGGCCAGACAGCAGACTCGGGGTTAGGAACCCAGCTCCATCACTTATTAACTATGTGCCCTCAGACAGTTTACTCTCTCAGTTCTCTATTTCTTCCTCTATGAAACGTGGAGATAGCAGTATCCATCTCATAGGGTCACTGGGGTAGACTGAATGAGATGATGCATATAACGTGCTTTGCAAAGGGCCTGGCACACAGGATACGCTCAATGAATAATTGTTCCTGTGGTTACCGTTAAGGCCACATAAAGAGTTCGTAGAGAACAGGACCAAGCCATCATCCCAGAGAACAGTAAGATTCATGGTGAAGCGCACAGAGGGAACTTGAGGGGAGACTGCAAAGAAGCAGACACAGAGGCAGCAGGAAACCAAGACAGACAGGTGCCCCCAAAAGCACAGATGGAGAGTCTGACACCTGTAATTATACGTTAAGTCCAGGAGAGCCAGGGGCTGCTCTACTAAGCAAAGGGGCTGAAACAGTGGAGACTGCTTGTGTTCAATTAAACGGAAAATAAAGTGTAGAGCAATGAGGAAACATTCAACACAATCGCTTCCCTTATTTCAAACTCCTTTCTGACCCCAGACACCACTGGCACCACCACCAGACAATCCCCCCAGGATGTCTGGGCAACACCCAAGGTTAATTGAGAGGGATGGCAACTACCAAGAAGGAACTTGGGACTGGCCTTGGGTCACCTCTATAATAGCTGGTAATGTCCTCTGCCTTGTGTAAGAGACAAAAGGGGAACAGAGTTAGGCAACATGTTTCAAAGACTAACAGACTGGGTATCAGGAAACCCCAGGTTTAGTGCCAACCAGAACATTAACTAGTGTGTGAATTTGGTCAAGTCACTCTGGACAACAGTCTCCTCAAGTGTAAATGGACAATAACAACTCCTGCCCCAGCTACGCAGGACTGTGGTGACCAACACAAGGGAAGGGAAGACATTTTGAAAAGGATGTGTGATACAGATACTGAATGTAATTAAAATACCACATTTTATCTAAGTGATAAAATAACAGTGAGATACATGCTGTCGCTACTGGCTATATCATCGGAACATATGCAGCCCTAAAAATCAGTGCACAGTAGCTGTTCATGGAATCTGTGCTTATTTGGGTCTGTTTCCAGAGTATTTTATGTTAGAAGATAATTTTCTCGAGTTTCTGCACTTCTTACGAATCGTTTGGAATTACAAATGAGTCATTTGTGACAGACTATCTTTTCAGGGAGATGTGTACAGCAGACAGCCTTGGAAGACACAGGTAGTGTTTTACAGAGATCCTACAAAGGATCCAGCAGGCTTGCTGACCATTATAAAAGTTTGGGTTCCCTAAACGCAGGGTTCCCCTCCTATAACACAACTCACTACGTACACAGGTGTTGACTGGCCCTCTCTGCATCACCCTACAGAAACTGGGGCTCAGGAAAAGAGTGAAAAATATTGATACACTGGCTACGAGTATTGCTGTGATTAATAAAGTCCTGTATCTCTGACCCAGGAGTCTGGCATCTCTGCCAGCATCCATGACACTGTGGAAAGGTAACTTGCTAGCTGGCAGGTAGGGTAAAACCTCAGATCCCTCACAGCTCTTGACATTGTGTTATTGTTTTACAGAAGAAGGGTGGGTGTTTCCCTCTCACCCAACAGATTGTTCTCTGGCATCCACAGCTTGCCCTGGTCTGCCCTGTTGGAAGTCAGCTCAGTCAGAGCTGAGGGGGCAGAGGAGCTGTTCAGTCAGAGCTAGTTCTAGTACTCTATTTTTTTTTTAACCTAATGCAAATACTCTGTGCCTATGTATCTGTGTGTTTTAAAATTTTGTTATGCCTTTAAAAAATTTTGTTTCTTTATCCAAATATAAATATAAATATAAATATAAATATATATATATATATATAAAATCTCCTCTCTTTTCGAAGAAATATAGTGACATTTACACATTTTCTTGGGGAAAAGGTGACTCTCTTACTAAACAAATGTCTTTGCTATAGTCAATGTATAATGCTTTCATTTAAAAATGTTCTCGGGCTTCCCTGGTGGCGCAGGGGTTGAGAGTCCGCCTGCCGATGCAGGGGACATGGGTTCGTGCCCCGGTCCGGGAAGATCCCACATGCCGCGGAGCGGCTGGGCCCATGCGCCATGGCCACTGAGCCTGCGCGTCCGAAGCCTGTGCTCCGCAACGGGAGAGGCCACAACAGTGAGAGGCCTGCGTACCACAAAAAAAAAAAAAAAAGTTCTCATTTAACTGTAAATATTAAAAATTCTTCTAAGAAATAACTACATGTTTCAGGTGAATTTTAGTAATCACGTGCCTTAGAAATAATTGTTAAAGAATGCCAGGGGGACGTAACTCCAATTTTTCAGGCATTATATAGAGTGAGTGGAATGGTGGTGCCTACCCTCTCCACCCGCATCGCCCACTCATCACCCACCTGCATACCCTCCTCCCACCCCACTTAGGCAAAGCCACCACAGGAAACTACTTTCAGAGTACACTGACTTCTTGTTAGAATTCAGAATGTGTAAAACGAAATCTTATTGATAACGTTAGTAACAAAGGCATCCAAGAAATCATCTCTGAGAACCACAAGTTCATATTAAAACAGGAACCGAATTTTCTCACAGTGGGCCTTTTGAAATGCTAAGTTCTCGAAGAAACATGCTACACCCTGGTAATGCCATATAGCCTTCTTAATAGCTATCACAGACGTTGTAATTCTAATCCAATTAACCATGCACAAAAAGACTAGTAGTAGGTACCTCATTTCAAGCTCATGTTCTACATTTCCACACTCATGTTTAAAATCCCCTTAATGATTTTACTGGATTGACATCATCTTTCTGATCCTTTATATGCAATCACAACCTAAAACATCTTGAGAGATGAATGCAGGCTACATGGAGCACACCCAGGAGGTCCAAATCCATTGGTTATCACCTGAAAGGAGTCCTAGAGGCAATTGGCCCTTTGCTGTGGATGCCAACTAACGCTCCACATAAAATGTTCTATACACTGAGGCGTCTTTGATAGGTCTTACTGGCTCAATGACTCACAAAGGATGGGGGAGGGAGAAGGTCTGAAAACAAAAGGGCCGACTGCCGGCACCACTTAGTTATTTATTCTGTACGTTCAGCTCAGTTTTTCCTCTCTCCAACTTTTCATGACCCTATGAAAAGAAATGGAATGCATTCTTTTCAATCAAGAATATGAGCACTGCATACTAAGGAGGAAAGTGCTGGCTTAAGACAGGACCCATATAAACCAATGAATATCAACCTGCCCTCTCTAGTTAGGTATTTTTAACAGGGGAACTGGGCTGTGACAAAACACTCTTTTGTATGTTCTTTCATGGAAGAGTTTATTACACACGCTCTTGGAAATTAATTTACATATAGGACAAGCTGTAGCTGAGCCATTCACAAATTCAGGACGGAAGGCTGCATTCTCAATAGGCACTGCCTTGGAAACTGTCCGTGTACGTGCACTCTGGAATTTCCCTTTTCTACTGGAATTGTTTGGAAGCATCTCAAGATGGACAGCAGCGTGAGTGATGTGTGAATAAGCTGTACCTATTTCCTCTGGTTTAAAGATGCCCACAACTTTTTGCTCTCTGAAAAAAAGCTGCATGACATTAAAGTGATTTGAAGACATAAAACAATGTGCTAGAGATCAACATGCTTCTAAAATGATTTATTCATCCAGATGAATGTAAAAAATGAATATGGAAACAGGAATATTTTTAAAGACTAAGACCATTCATATTTTCCTGAAGTTAAAAGGAATGGTACAAAGGGACCAGATGAGTCATGAATAGTAACACAATCACATGAGCATGGTCTTTGGTGACAAACCATGGTTCAAATCTGGGCCCCAGCATTTACTAGATGTAACCCTGGACAAGTTGACAGACTCACAATTTTCTCGCCCATAAATGGTGGCAGTAATAGCATCCTCATAGGAGATATGTGTTTGTGTACAGTATGCCTTTAATGAACAGATTATCATTGCAGTTAAAAAATATCATGGAAAAAGTCTCTTCCTTAAGCATTACATAGGCTCACTTTTCAGATAACAAAAGGCAATGATCATGTCATCTGTGCATTAGATTTTTTACTGGAGCCAAAATAGTATACACCATGGGAAAAAAGATTACAAAGAGGATTTTAAATCTTCCTTTTTTCCCCCCTTTTTGCAAGAAACTTTTCACTCTCAATATAAGATTTCATTTAAAGCTGTTTAACCAGAGAGGGTCGCCATGGGAAAGTAAGCCGCTGACAGTATATATTAGGTTCACATTAATTTATAGAGGTAGCATAATGCCTATGAAAAATCAGCTGGCTGGATGCCTATGGTTTGCCCTTGAGGCTCAGCCAGGAGGGAAGTTTCATGCAATGTGATTAGTGAATGAGGAGACCCTGGGTAATTAATTAGCGCTCCATGTCAATCCCATCAGACTGGGTTTCAGCCAGTAATGAAAAATAAGCCACCTGATTTTCTTTTCTTTTTTTTTTTGCGGTACGCGGGCCTCTCACTGCTGTGGCCTCTCCCGTTGCGGAGCACAGGCTCCGGACGCGCAGGCTCAGCGGCCATGGCTCATGGGCCCAGCCGCTCCGCGGCATGTGGGATCTTCCCAGACCGGGGCACGAACCCGTATCCCCTGCATTGGCAGGCGGACTCTCGAAGCCCAGCCACTTGATTTTAACTTCCTCATCTCCATACTGACTTCCGTGTGAACATGACTTTGTCAAGCACTTTAAATATTGAAGGAAGATTTTCTCCTAATCTCTTTTAAGACAAATCTCACTTCCTTTGACACACATTTTAACTCTGGTAAATGGCAGACTGGATGGGGAAGAATCAAAATAAGGAAGCTTGTGCGCAAATTCTCTGAGTGCTGAATTTAACTAAACTCATTTCATAAGTCCCTACAAGTGTGTGATGCTCAAAAGAGAAAAATGTGCCTATGGATGAAGAGATTTACTATAAAAACCTAAGGGTCCATCAGCCTCTTAAAAAAGCAAGTCATTATAAAAACTGTGCATCAGTAACTTCTACTAGAGATTATTATGCAGTTATCAGTGAGTTATTTATCTTTTTACTGTTTGCTTCATTAGCTGTTAAGTAATTTGTTTTTAATCCACAATTCCCTAGATATTTCTGCTATGTATTTTGTCTCTGTATGTCGCTGTGGAGACGTCACTATGTCCAGATCTGCTGGTTTACATTGCTGCACAGGCAGTCCTCGGCTATCTATTACTACTTCAGTCAAGCTTCTTAAATTAGATTTAACAGAGAAAAATAACTTTCCTAAATTAAATCAGTGCCTTTAAATGAGGTTGACCTTTGGGTAGATAATTTGAGTAAACATAAAATGGGTCCTGCACTCCCCTAAATCTCATCATTAGTCAGGATCTCAAAACTGGGCTCCCAACATGAGGTAAGTGTCTGTAGTTAAGATATAAATATTCTATTCTGGCGTATATAGTATTTTCTCATTGTAGATGAAAGGCTCTACATCATTAATACTGTGTATAAGTACCGTCACATATAGGATCGAGAGAACAGTATATCCACACATGGAAACATATCTAAAAACGTCTTATGTTATAAAATGCGAGTCTCATAAGCTAAAATCATTATCTGTTCTACGCTGCAAATGCCTGAGGTTTAAAGGTACCACGCTGTGCTCAATCAGAGAGGAGGCTGTTACTGATCTTTGCTCACACACTGCTGGAGCTGAAAGGAGCCTCAGGTCTAGCAAAGTCATGTCAGAAAACCAGAAATTGAGAATCTCCATTTAGAAGCTGGAACCCCAATGCCAACCCACAGCATTCTTTTCCAGATACACAGGAAGCCAATGCAGCCCGACAGATGAAGACCTCTGATCTAGGCAGTGGTCGTGGCAAGAAGCTGCTGCCCCCAAGAGTCCACACGCAAACCTGATTTTATGGCTTTCAAATGTCAGCACAAAGGCAGCGAAGCTGTCAAGACACCATGCAATTTAACAAACACCTCGGAGTCTGGACCTCAGAGCAATGGACATGACTCCTGCTACACGCACAGGTTGATAAATGACCACAGGGACCAAGCCCTGACCGCACTTGCCATCTAGTCACAGAGATGGTATAAGTCAACAATTAACATAAAAGCCAACTTGCAGCAAATTCCATAAATGAAATTGAGAAAAAATGGTAAGTTCAGAGAAGGCCACCGGCTGCCAAGATGCGGGAAGATTTCATGATGGGGGCATGGGTCTCAAGGGAGGGTTTTCAAGAATTTCAAGAAATGGAGATGAAGAGTTTTCTAGATCAGTGGGTTTTCAACCAGCAAGTTTGAAAACCTGCTGATACCAGTTGAATGGTCAGACCAGCATTTTCTGTGTAGAACAGAATGTATTTCATATGGCAAGGTGAGGTACTGCTTCGTGAAACTTTTGTGTCATGCGTAAAATGTGTTTCCTATTGAGGGTCTTGGTCAGAAAGTTTGAAAGTTTTCTGGAAAATGAAGAGTGAAGTTGTCTATCTGGCTGGAAAATAACAAGTTGGCTATGAGGTCACTGCAGGCCAGACTATGCAGGGGTCTAGAACATGGCAGCAAAGAATCTGGATTTTATATTGTAAAGACAGAGAGGTCCTTATAGGTTTTTAGCTTTCCACCTTTTTTAAGTTTTACTGACAGCTACTGTGCTTAATATCTCACACACACGATCTCGCTTAATTGCCATAACCGTCCTTTGAAGTGGGTATTATTATCTCCATTTTAGAGAAAGAAAGTGAGAATCAGAGAGATTATATAACCAGCCCATAAAATGAAGCCAGGTCTTTTGACTTCAAAGCTCATAATGCTTAAAAAGAAACAAAACAAAATTATGAAATGATCAGAGCTAGACTTTAGGCATGTTAATCTTGCACCTTCAAACAGCTAAACTGAATAGATTTTAGACAACTGTATTACTAAAGGGGTTTCTTTTGATCATTTAGCTTCACAATTTAAGATCAATTTAAATACACTCCAAATCCTAGGAGCGGAAAAAAAAAATCCAACCAAAATCAACAGTTAAAACTGAGCTTTCTCAATGACCCTAAAAAGATTTGAGTAAAGGTTCGTATTTCTCAATAGCTACATTAGTATCCCTTTTATTTCATTCTGCAGCAATGAAGTTAATGACTGTTATCACTTGAAAAATTCTTTGTAGAAAATATGAAAATAGGTGCAAATGCAGAAGTCTACAGAAACGCTGACATAAAAGAAGTAAGCCAGGGCTTCCCTGGTGGCGCAGTGGTTGAGAGTCCGCCTGCCGATGCAGGGGACACGGGTTCGTGCCCCAGTCCGGGAAGATCCCACATGCCGCGGAGCGGCCGGGCCCGTGCGCCATGGCCGCTGAGCCTGCGCGTCCGGAGCCTGTGCTCCGCAACGGGAGAGGCCACAATGGTGAAAGGCCCGCGTACCGCCAAAAAAAAAAAAAACAACAAAAAAAATAAGTAACCCACTGCCTTCCTCAGACTTAATTCACTGCGGCCCTCTGTTCACACACCCAGATGCTCTGTCTGATCCTACCTACCTCTGGGGACAACCGTGAGGACTAATGGTGTCGTCTGGGAACAGTACAGAGTTCCCAGGGAAAGAATGGCTGGAGAAAGCCTGGATATTATCACTGGGCGGTGGGCGGGGCAGCGGGGGGCGGGCGCTGAGAACTTGCCAACAGTCAACTTCCTAATATAAAAATGTGAAAAAGAAATAACAGTCGATAGAACAATGGTGTGTCTCATTTCATGGTGAAAAAATAAGACTTTGGAAGTGGCTGTATCCGATGAACAGAATATGGAAGGTAGGAATATTGAGTGGTAAAAGAGAGAATATGCTTCCCCCTTGCTGCTAAAAGCACACAACAAGAAGAGAAGAAGCTCTCCACACAATCAGAAGAACCCGGTCACCCAATGCTTGGAGAAACCAGGGTGGTAAAAGTGCTCCCCTGTCCAATGTGTGAGCTGGACAGAGAAATGTCTACCAAGTAGCCAGCAAATCAGAAAAATCAGCTGATGACACACTCTGCACACTCTGAATGATCTAGCCAATGTTTCTTGACTGAAGTACGGACCCTCTTTAAAAGAAAAAAAAAATGACTTTCAATGTTGACTTCATTTACTTTTATTAAAATATTCCTTAAATGTGCAGAAACAGAAAACTGGTATAAAATCCCCAGTATATTTAGAAATCAACTCCAAACACTACCAAACCAACAGAACTCAAACTAGACACAAGAATTAAATGTAACAGATGATGGTGTTTTGCTCCCACTAAAACACTGATGTAGCATCCGGCCTGGTTCTAGCTTTCACCTGTTTTGGTATTTTGACTTTCACAGATGTTTACCTAGAGAACACTTGTTTATGAAAGTATGTTGAATAAAACAACAAGAAACCTAGAGGCCAGATTGGGATGATCAGACCTCATACTTAACCCAAAGTCAGCCAATTACTATAATGAGGAGTCATGAAAACTCTGCAAAGCTCTCTTATTCACTTCAGAGGTAGCACTGCAGCATTACTGAAATTTGCATTTTTCCAGCTTTACTGAGGTATAACTGTACACTTTAAATATAATTTTTACTCGTCAACGTGATGTTTTTTTTAAATTATGTATTTATTTTATTTATTTATTTTTGACTGTGTTGGGTCTTCGTTGTTGCGTGCGGGCTTTCTCTAGTTGCAGTGAGCAGGGGCTGCTCTTCGTTGCGGTGCGCAGGCTTCTCACTGCGGTGGCTTCTCTTGTGACGGAGCACAGGCTCTAGGCACGCAGGCTTCAGTAGTTGTGGCACACAGGCTCCACAGTTGTAGCTCTCGGCTCTAGAGCGCAGGCTCAGTAGTTGTGGCACACGGGCTTAGTTGCCCCACGGCATGTGGGATCTTCCGAGACCAGGGCTTGAACCCGTGTCCCCTGCACTGGCAGGCGGATTCTTAACTACTGTGCCACCAGCGAAGTCCCCAATGTGTTGTTTTGATATACATTGTGAAACGATTACTGCAATCAAGCTCATTAACACAGCCATTGCTTCAAAGGGTTACCTTTGTGTGTGTGTGTGTGTGTGTGTGTGTGTGTGTGTGTGTTGAGAATACTTAAGATCTACTCTTTTAGCAAATTTCATCCATACTGTAGAGTATCATTAACTACAATCACATTGCTGTACATTAGATCTCCAGGACTTATTCATCCTGCATAACTGAAACGTTGTACCCTTTACCAACATCCCCCCATTTCCTCCACTCCCTTAGCCCCTGCCGACCACCATTCTACTCTCTGCTTTCGAGTTGGACTTTTTCAGATTCCACGTATAAGTGAGATCATGCATTAAACAGATATCTAATCCAATCACTGCTAAAGTGAGAAACAGACATATTTTTCATTGAGTATCTACCAGCGACGCTACCAATGAACTACAGTGCAAGGTGCACATACGAGGGCTGGTCTTGCCCATTCTCCTGCAGGGAATGGGAGTATGGTCTGACTGCCCCCAGTTCAGTATGACCTTAGTGCAAACTGCTTCTCATTGATCTTATTCAGTCTTTGCACTTACCCTAGGGGAAAATGTACTTTATCCACATTTAACAGATGAGGAAACAGTTGAATTAAGTGACTCACCCATGGTCACCATGGTCAGATTGACAGTGGTGAAGCCAGGATGTAAAACCAGGAAGGCTTACTCCAGACCCCAAGCTCTAAACCACAAATGCTTCTTGACCATTGCAACTGCCACCTGGTCCACATCCACACACTGAGAACACACACACAGAGGCCGGCAATGCCCTTACATCCAAGCATTATCTTAGAATGTGGTTGAGCACATGATCCAGAAGATGCTGATATCTTTATCTGCCCACTAGATATCTCCATCTGGTTGTTCTGCATTCAACCAAGACAGATGCCCTCAAAGATCAGAGACTTTTCCTGCAAACTGCAAGGGTCTAATTCAGGACTCGAAAATCATTACTTCTAAAGAATAAAAGACTGCGAGACGCAGGCAACAAGTTTAAAAATGATATGCCCATTATAAATAAAAACAAGAGCTAACATTTATTCGAGTCCTTGAAATGGACCTGGTACAGATAAGTAAGTACTTTATCTGTATTATCCCACTGACATTTCGCAACACCCTTCTGAGATGAACGCTATCACCACCTTCACTCTGCAAGGGTAGAAGGTATAAGTGACGTGGACTACAGCAGGCAGCCAGGCATCTGACTCCAGAACCTGGACCCCCTCTACGTCACAGGTGGAGGAGAACCTGGGACATCTGCAACCAGCTTCACCTGTAACCTGCCTGCCCTATGTGGTTGGTCAAGAGACATTGTTCTGTCAGAAGAGCACAGATCTGTGTTAATTCTGAACATTTTGGCTCTGAGACCAAAAACTAGTGTGACCCTAAGATGCAATTAAAGATGAAGAGTTTGAGGGAATTCCCTGGTGGTCCAGTGGTTAGGACTCCGCACTTTCACTGCCAAGGGTCCGGGTTCGATCCCTGGTTGGGGAACTAAGATCCCACAAGCCGCATGGCGCGACCGAACCAAAACAAACAACAAAAAAAGATAAAGAGTCTGAGAGTGTTCAAGTAAAGAGATCCACAATGCCCTGGAAGCACAAACCTCAGCTTTGGTCAGAAAGCTAGACCACCGTTAGTTCCTCCACGTGGCATCATCTGTTGCACGTATTAGCTGGCAGGAAAAGGACTGCTGAAGACTCCCGTGAGCCTCAGGCATGGCCCACGCTGCTCTGCTTCACCCAGCCATCTCTCCTCACTCGTTAGGCAGACATGATGGATGTGTCCTGCTGGAGGCTGACGAGGACACTGGGACCAGGGCAGAGGAAAGTTCCGAGGCACACAGGGCTCATGAGCACACCCTGTGAAATGGCCTGAGATGCCCAGGGATGAAAGGCCCCTTGCCTGAGCCACGGTGATACCAGCTACCTCGTAGTGGTCATCAGTGTATGTATATGGAAGTAAGAATTCTCATCTCCCCACAAAGTAGACAATGCTATTTCCCCCCGCCTCACACAAATGAGGAGACAGGCTCAGAAGCAAGACAGCTCTAGGAAGCAGCTTGAGGCCAGAGCCCCCCTAAACTCACAGCCGTTTCCACTTTCCCAGCTACATGCTCCCCTCCACCCGAGTTCCTGCTACCGCTCCGAGCAAGGTGATTCGGTGGCGGCTGGACTTGGGGAGAAAGAAACGGGAGCTAATCTGAGGAAGAGCTGTTTAGACCCAACGAAGAGTCTAGTCTTTCCATTTACAGCAAACTAGAGAGTTTATTAGATTCACACAGGATTACACAGCTTTTTTTATATTTTTAACTAGGATTATTAAACCCTTAACTCTGTACCAGAAACGATCCCAGAGCCTTTAAATACATTATCTAATTCAATCCTCACCACGACCCCATCAGGCAGGTGCCCCATTTTACAGATGAGGAAGCTAAGGTGTAGAGGAGGTTACGTAATTGATTTTAGACCTTTCTGCTGCCAAATCCTGTGCTCCCCACAAAGCCCGCATCCCCCTCCCAGTGTGCTGATCGACGAGCCAACGTTCAGGTCTCCAATGCCGCCTCTCCCTGCCAGGAGGTGGTAAGGACCCCACATGCAACAAGCCTAGCTGTGGCTTCCGTCCGCAGACACATCCTCTGCATCCTGTCACCGGGCTTTGCTCCGCGTTCTCGGTGGCACTTTTATGCGCAGCACTGCTCCCCACGGACAGGTGTCAGGGTTCACCTTCTCCCGGGCCCTGGGCTGGGTTGGCTGGATTCCAGCTGACTGCAGGACAAAAGGGGGCTGTGTACCACCTGTAAGGGGCTCAGCTTGATGCCTGGCAGAGAATCTTCTAAAGTATGAGCAGTAACAGGGGGAAACCCGCTCACGCGAAGGCTCGGGTTCCTCACACTCTCACAGGGGGACCACATCTGGATCCAACATAGGACACAGACTGTTCCAAGGCCACAGAGCTCAAGGCCTGAAACAGAGGACGTGTAAAGGGCTTCAGAGCCAACTGCTGGTTATGAAGTTGCTCCATTTTCGAAACGACAACTCTGAGCACCTCATCTCTCTCGGGGTCCCGCCAAAGAGCAGGAGGAACTACTTCGTAGCTGTCCTGCCCTCTGTCCACCTGGGGCCGCCAAGAGGTCTGGCCTGGGATGGAGAAACCCGTGGGTCGCCTCTGGCTGAGGGAGGCCGGGCAGGGAGGCCACACCAACTTGCTGTGTTCACTCCCTGTCTGCCAGAGGGTCCTCAGATGGGCAGAACGGGGGCCACGGAGGCTTCCCCCCGCCCCCAACATCTAGGATCCACAGTGCTATGATGATTGCAACCTGCAGCTCAAAGCAGCAGACACACAGTCACAAACCCTAGACTCAAGCCACCCTGGGAAAACGAATTCAGTTTCCCCTCTGTTGCTTTGTACGCACACACTACCATTCCGTGAAATATTAGCTTCTGTTGAATGCATGACGTAGGGATTCCTTCAAAATTAATATTTTGTTATACCCTGTATCAGTCTATGTTGAAATATTTATCAACATGTCCTGTGACTGCCTATGCAGGCATTTATTCAAATTTATTCCATCGTGTTGTTTGTTTCGTGCCAATTTTTGCTGATAAATTTCCTCTGCCTATAATAGAATTCATTCAAATTTACTTGATATTAACGTTTGCTTCCGCATTACCATTAGTCACCAAAATACTATACAGGTGTGTGCCATTTGCTTTTAAAGCTCTGCATGTGTGCTTTTAAAATGTCACATATCTATACGTGTGTATTACCTACTGTGTACCCATGCGTTTCCTATATTATCTGTATGACTTAATAGCTGGGGGAAGGGATTATAGAACATTATTGTTTATCCAGATGTTATGATTTCCTATTAGATCTTGGTATACCGTTTTTGCATAAACAAAATCCTTTCCGCCACAAAACACTTTTAAGTCACTATCTATATACATTTATGATTTAAGTACTTACACCTTTTTTTCAAATAATTATTTGTAAAGATTGGAATATTTCTTACAAACCTCTGCTTCTTATACTGCATCTAAAACAGCAGAGTGAAGGGGTCTAGGAGCCAAGAGCCTCTCCATGTTTCAGCTTGGACAGAATCCTAAATTCCTATCCCATCCCAGAGGCAGGAGGACCTCTGGTTCCCCAAAACACAAACGACCTCAGGATCAAGGCACACCCAGACCCTTCCATTCACGCTACTCCCATTACTCCCCTCCACCCCAAAACCACACACATCTCAATGCGGCCGACTTGGAATACAATCGGCAAGTGTCTCCAGGATGGGAGAGCAATGAACAGTTTATTGGTGCATTCATCCCTCAACATCGCGTTCTCTTCAGATTTGTTTTTCCTGATGATCTTTTGTATTTTGTAATACTCTTGGGGGAATAAAAACAGTGAGTAAAAACTTATGTAATTTATTCTAACCAAATTTTAATTGACAAAGTGGTAGGCAGCCTCACGATGGCCTCCAATGATCTCCACTTCCTGGTATTCACAGCCTCGGGTAGTTCCTCTGACAACGTTATACCTGGGTTGGTTATGTGACCAACAGAATTCAACAGAAGTGATGGAATGTCATTTCTAAGATGAGCTTAGAAAAGATTCTGCCTTCTATCTTGGTCACTCTCTAATGCAAATTGACTCTCTCTCAGATCCACATGGTGTGGAGGGAAACCATACCGTGAGCAGCCCTATGGAGAGACCAGTATGGCAAGAACAGAAGCCTCCTGCCAGCACACACATGACTGGGTCTGAAAGCAGACTCGCCAGCCCAGTCAAACTTCTAGATTTCTGTAGTCTCAACTCACAGCTAGACTGCAGCTCCATGAGAGAACTAAGCCACTAAGCCAGCTAAGCCACTCCCAGATTCCTGACTCTCAAATCATATGAAATAATAAAAGTCTGTCGCTTTAAGCTGCTAAGCTTTGGGGTAATTTGTTATATAACAATAGATAACTAATACACATAGGTTTTCATATTCCTCCTTGAGCTTTCTTCAGTTATCCAAGTTTCCATGCTAAACATGAACTACTTTTGTAAACATAAGAGAAATCTAAAGCAATGTTTTAAAAAGCTTCATCCTGTAAAAGACTCTATGTGAGTGTGACTTCCTGGCCAAAGATGGAATTGGCTGTCTAAGGTGGTGAGGGCCCTCTGTCTTATGTCTCTCAGTTACTGGGCTGAAAACCACCCAGCACAGGCTTGATGGAGACGCTACACAGCAGATGTGAGCATGGGTAATGGTGATGTGAAGGAGATTCCTTCAACCTTAAGATTCTACTAGTACCCAAACACCCCTAATCGGTCTTCTTTTCCCCCCTCAAGTAGGCTCAAAAATATCGAAGGTACAATTTCACTCACAAAATGTCATCAAAACTATAATGAGAGATCACGTCACACCCATCAGAATGGCTACTATCAAAAAGACAACAAATAGCAAGTATTGACAAGGGTGTGGAGAAAAGGGAACCCTCATGCATTGTTGGTGGGAATGTACATTGGTGCAGTCACTGTGGAGAACAGTATGGAGGTTCCTCAAAAAACTAAAAATGGAACTACCATATGATCCAGCAATTCCACTCTGGGGTATTTTTCTGAACAAAAACACTTATTCAAAAAGATATATGCACCCCTATGTTCACTGTAGCATTATTTTCAACAGCCAAGATATGGAAACAACCTAATTGCCCATCAATAGATGTAGTTAAAGAATACGTGGTATATACATATATAATGTATCATTACTCAGCCATAATAAAGAATGAAAGCTTGCCATCTGTGACAGCATAGATGGATCTCAAGGGTATTATGCTAAGTGCAATAAGTCAACAGAAAGACAAATCCCATATGATTTCATTTACATGTGGAATCTAAAAACAAAACAAACGAACAAACATAACAAAACAGAAACAGAGCCATAGATACAGAGAAAAAACAGGTGGTTGCCAGAGGGAAGGGGGTGGGGGATGAGTGAAATAGGTGAGGGAGATTAAGAGGTACAAATTTCCGGTTACAAATAAATGAGTCACGGGGATGAAATGTACAGCACGGGGAATAAGTCAGCAATATTGTAGTAACTTTGTACAGTGACACATGCTAACTAGACTTGTGGTGGTGATCCTTTTGTAACATACAGAAATATGAATCACTATGACGTGCACCAGGAGCTAAGTGTTGAAAGTCGATTATATTTCAATTTTTAAAAGTTCAATAACAGAAACAACCTTTCAGGGCTTCCCTGGTGGCGCAGTGGTTGAGAATCTGCCTGCCAATGCAGGGGACACGGGTTTGAGGCCTGGTCTGGGAAGATCCCACATGCCGCGGAGCAACTAGGCCCGTGAGCCACAACTACTGAGCCTGCGCGTCCGGAGCCTGTGTTCCGCAACGAGAGGCCGCGAGGCCACGATAGTGAGAGGCCCGTGCATGGCGATGAAGAGCGGCCCCCACTTGCCACAACTAGAGAAAGCCCTCGCACAGAAACGAAGACCCAACACAGCCAAAAATAAATTAATTAATTAATAAACTCCCACCCCCAACATCTTCTTTTAAAAAAACAACCTTTCACAATGTATGCATATTTGAACCATCACATTGTACACCTGAAGTGTATACAATTGTTATTTGTCAATTATATCCCAATTAAAATATATACATATAAAGATTATTACCCAAAAGACTATGACCAATTGCTTTCATTGCTGACCGAGGGCTGCAGAAGGATATAGATTTAAATTAAAGAGATATTTAGGATTAGCTTTTGGAAGAACTTCTTGCCAAGAGAACCTGTTGTCACACAACCGTACCAGATGAACAATTGCCCTGCCCCCTGGGTGGCATCCCGAGGCAGCACAAGGACCATGGGCCTCGGCTTCAGCAAGAGGAGATTCACATGCAGCTTCCATTTCCTTCTGGCTGTGTGATTCCGGATAATCACTTTACCTCTCTGAGTCTCAGCTTCCTCACCTCTAAAGGGGCTCAGCCGGCCTCAGTCCTTCCTTTTCCAGACAGGACAGATACAACCACATCACCAGGCCCTTTCCAGCCCTAAGAATCTCCGGTACAAGCTTTACACTGGCTTGAGATAGACAGATGTGGATTCGATTAACACTAAGGTGCTCATGTCTACCAACCTTCCTTCCCTCTTGGCAGACTCTGACTCATTTCCTGAATGTTTCTCTCAGGAAGGCACGCATCCCTTTCTCCTGGAAGAAAATGTGGATTAAGCCAGGAAGCTTAATCTCACGAAGAACCTGCCACTAACTAGTTGGGTCCGTGTAAAGGAAACCATCTCACCCCTCTGGGCCTTGGTTATCCTGTCAGGATATGTGGGAGATAGGATAAGTGATTATGTAGGTCATTTCTACCTCTAAAAGCCCAGATTCTAATTTTAGGGCACTATAGAGCCTGTTTCAGAAGGCTTTCTGTGTTATGAAGGGGGGTTTTGTTTAAGGGATAAATACCTCTATACAGTTTCGCTCTCACTCGCTCTCCCTGATCTTAATTTACCTGCATGTAAAATGCTCTCATTCCCTTTGCAAGACAGAATGACTAAGGCAGGGTGAATGCTGACAGCTAGCAGGCTACTCTTAGGCAAATCTCTCAACCTCTCCGGGCATCATTCTCCTCATCTGGGAAAAAGAAATAACAGTGCCTTACCCGATGGGGGTACCCGGAAGATTAAATGAGTCAACCTACGCTAAGAGCTTAGAACACACAGTGACTCCCAGTCAGTCGCCTACGAGCGTCAGTCACCAGTGGTCAAAGCGCCAACACATTTGCTTGCATTTGCTCCCACCAATAGGGCTGCGTGTTCATGCCAGGCGGGCTGGGTTTCCTTTCTGTGCCAATTGTATTTGCTTTGCATTTATACTCTCCGAGCACCATGTAAAAGCAATTAATGATGAATGTCAAAAAGGAGTCATTTCTCTAAAAACTAAGTTAAATACCTTGTAAAGGCTCAGTGAAGGCAGATCATGAAAGTCTGCTGGTGAATTAGGTGTGCGAGAGACAACTCTAAAAGACTGGAAAACGTCTGGAAGGATCCTGAACGCAGATGAACTTTGCAAGGATTGCTAAATTCTAGGTCCGCCTTAAAGAAATATAAATGGAAGTTGTAGGCGATAGATTATGGCTGAGTTTACATATAAGAGAGACACTGCAGTCAGAGGAGCCTTCCTCAAGGAAAAGGCTTTGGGCCGACATCAGAACATTTTTGGTACACTCCAAATTGTACAGCAAGTGACAGAGAACCAGGAGGAAAATATCACTGTCTCCATGTGTACACCACTAGCCGGGAAAAATCAAAATGCTCATCAACAGGCGGCTTAGAAATTACGTTTTCATTTAAAATAAAATGTTTAAAGTACGTGTCAATTTTCATGTGTCCTCATCATTTTAATGGACTCTCCAGCTTAACCAGTGACCAGTCCTACTGAGTTTGACAACGGGGCTGCAACTCTGTGTGTGAATGTGTTTTCACACAAGTGGATGTGCCTGGAGTTACAAAGCTCCCAGTAGATAACATATGCAAATCACATCTGTTTCTTGCCTGGTATTTAATATACTTATGTTTTACACACACACACAGGTATAAATTTACATACAATAACTCTGTGACTTTAAAAAGAGTTTTTAAATGTCTTTGGGGAATGTCCTAATTTTGCCCCCAAAGTAATACTTTGGGAATAACTGAATTCGTATCTTTGTGTATATGTGGACTTCACAACATTTGGTATCCATTCTACACAGTCATAAAGTATTACAGCACAATATTGGGCTTTAAAAATAAAGGAGTGCAAATAATTGCAGAAGGACTTGAATACACATGTCTCCAAAGAAGATGTACAGATGGCCAATAAGCACATGGAAAGATGCTCAACATCACTAAGCATTAGAGAAATGTAAATCAAAACTACAGTGAGGTATCACCTCACACCCAACGGGGTGGCTACTATCCAAAAACCAGAAAACAGCAGGTGTTGACAAGGATGTGGAGAAACTGGAACCCTTTTGCGTAGTTGGTAGGAATGCAAAATGGTACAGCTGCTGCAGAAAACAGGATGGAGGTTCCTCAAAAAATTAAACATAGAATTACCATATGACCCAGCAATTCCATTTCCGGGTATATACCCCAAAGGACTGAAAGCAGGGTCTCGAAGAGATATTTGTACAGTCATAGTCACTGCATTATTCACAACAGCTAAAACACAGACACAACCCAAGTGTCCATCAGTGGATGAATGGATAAGCAAAACGTTAGTATATGCATACAATGAGCATTATGCAGCCTGAAAAAGGAAGGAAATTCCGTAATATGCTGCGACATGGATAGACATTATACTAAGCGAAGCATGCCAAAAAAGCACGCCAAATTTGTCAAAAAAGACAAATACTGCATGATTCCACTTACATGAGGTACTTAGAAAAGTCAAAATGATCAAGACACAAAGTACAATGGTGGTTGTCAGGGGCTGGAGAGAGGGGAGAATGGAAAGTTACTGTTTAACAGCCACATAGCTTCAGTTTTACAAGATGCAAAACCTGAAGGGAATGGATAGTGGTGATGGTCCCACAACAATGTAAATGTATTCAATACCACCGAACTGTGCACTTAAACGGTAAGATGGTAATTTTTAAGTGTATTTTAACACAATAAAAAATAAAGGAGTGCTTATCTTATTTCTAATTTCATTAGTGGGTTAAACATATCTTGCCCACGGCAGATGAAAGGCTCTGGGGGTGTGTCCTCAACTTTGCTGGCCCCAGAGGCACAGTTCTGTTAAACAACCTGGCAGACACAATTCACCATCTGGAGTCCCCACTGAAACCACAGTGCCCAATGTCTCCGGCCCCATCTGTGCCTGTGTGCATGAATGAGTGTGTGTGTGTGTGTGTGTGTGTGTGTGTGTGTGTGTGTGTGTGTGTTGTGTTGTGCATGCAGACACAGGGAGAGTCAGGGGCTGTCCAACAACTCAGAGACCCAGCCTCACAGATTCTGGCAAACAGGCCATCCTCATTCACAGCCAACAGATGAACAGGGTGCTACAAACAGTCTGACCCTCAGACTGGCCAGACCACAAATTGAAAGGGAGTAACCACTGAGGAAGTGAGGTGTCACATTTCTGTATTTGGTTGTTTACAAGGAGAGTAACAAGTGCTAAAAGCTTGGGAAAGCAGATTAGAGAGGGAGGCATAAAACAAGACAGGAGGAAATGATAACTTTTAAGTTGCAACAAAAAGATGGGGTGGCTGGAAAAGAACTTTTTTTTTTTTTAAGCAGTGATCAGAAAAGAAGCGATGGCACACCTTCCAACACGGCTGTACTATACGAGTGGAAATGAAATGTAGTTCGGAATGAGAAGTACCTCAGTGCTAACACTACTCTCAGTTGGATTATTCAAAGACAGTACCTTATGCAGAAAGTCCTACATTCCAAGAAGGAATGGTGGAGGCACAGCATGGACACCTGTTGTGATTTCCCCATGCACCAGCCCTGCCCTGTTATTCCTGTGTGGTTTGAGTGGGGCAGGCAGGTATAGGACCCTGGGTAGGTACCACTGCCCCCCTTGACTCAGTGACTGAGGTGGCAGAGGTCAGGAGGGGTGACCTGAGTCCATCGGAGTCAATGCCCATCAGATGTACCACTAAACTGAAACCACTAAAAAAAGAGGCTCTCTCTTTCCGCTAGTGGGATATAAAACTAGAGCAGCTGGTGGCTGTTTCTGCCACTGCTTGGGGCAAGCTTGCCTGAAAATGAAGCCAACGGGGAAAGGCAGAGCAAGAAAGGAAGAGAAAGACATTTCTGACATTGTCAGAGCAGCTGGATATGGCCAATGCCGAGAGCAATACCCCTAGACTTTTCCGTTACGTGAATCGATAATTTCCTGTTCTCACTTAAGCCAGTTTGATTGGGGTTTGTTACTTGTAATTGAAATCAGCCCTGACTAATTCAAGGTGTAAATGGCCGCAATATATTGTTTCCATTTAACTACACTGCTTACAATCTAGGCTTTGGAACATGGGGTTTTATCCCTACACTTAAGCCACATACTCTAAATGGGCTCAATATAAATTATTCCAAAGGGCAGAAGGAAAATGCAATCCAGTTGGGGACCCATGTAAATATTAAGCTATACTGACAACATTCATAGCAAACATTTGTTAAACGTTACTACGTGCTTATGCTAAATGCTTTCTGTAACTCGACTCATACAATGTTTTAAAGGAAGTAGTCTTATCATCTCTATTTTAAATATGCAGAAACTAATTCTGGTTAAGAAACTTGCCCAGCACCAGAGACAAAGGGTGATGTCACAAAGCCAGGAACGAACAGGGCACTTACGCTGAACCACTATGTGCCACAGCCTCCAGATGATCACAAGTGCTACTGACAACACACAACTCGGTTCTGCCGCATAAAGAGACCCAGCCGCTCTGTGTGACCCGAGCCCCCTTCACCACGTGATACAAAAGTCAATACGCCACAGCATCTCCCTGGGAGAAGGGGCTCTCCAACTACAGGTAGCAAACCATTAACGGGTCATGAAACTGATGTAATGAGTAGAGACCAGCAGTATTTGCCCCATGGAATAGAAAATACAGCACCAGAACACAGTGTAGAAGAGTAAATATTGTTTTTAGTTGTATCTACATATACACTTATACAGGTATATACTGAGTCGTGATGTAAAATATATCTTATTATACTATAGTTCATTGTCAAAAGAGTTGGAAGCCATTAGTAAACAAACGGCTCTGTGCAGGCTGGGTGTGAAATAACCTATACCAGGACCCACAGGGTCGGGGTGGGGAGAGAGGGAGACATTAAAATCAAATGGCCTCAAGAGTTGAGGAAAGTTTAAGCTGACTAACACGGCACAACATTTTCATGGGGAAACCCACGAATCCATTGGACTCCCTGGATGAACTTTTTTTCCTTCACTAAATATGAGAGACTACAAGAATCCTTTCACAGAACCCTCAGTATCTGATGTTTATGTAGTAATTCAAAACTGAAAAGACGGATGCCAGTGATATTAACACAGAACGCCCTGTGCATAAACCAGGGAGGCTCGCACCGCCGGCAGTGATGCGGCCCCGCTCCAGGCAGCCCTGCAGGCGTGGAGGTTGAAGCTTACACTCACTGGGCCAACTTGAGTTTGGGGGTGGTGGGTGGCGGGGGGCGGGAATCAAAACGGACAAGCATACCAGCAGCCCTGACTGGGTGTAAAGCAACATCAGGCTCACTCCCCCTCCCTCTTTCCCACAAAGAGATGCAGGGGATGGTGGGGGGAGGGCGGGGGAAGTTCACATCTGACACTCAACTCCCAGCCAGGCTTCCCAGCGCCCCTCCTCACTCCGGGAAAGAATACTACTTACACTTTTATTAAATGGTTGTCATAAATTGCTTATGAGAGCAGAGTAATGTGTTTTATCGCTTTCCCTTTACTGCCAAATGGCGAGAGGTGGGCCTGTGCCTGCTTCAGAGACTGAGCCAAAATCAGCTGGCAGCACAGCTACAATCATTAACCATCGAGCTGGCCGCGCTGAGGAAGCCC
This sequence comes from Delphinus delphis, assembly GCF_949987515.2. NCBI lineage: Eukaryota > Metazoa > Chordata > Mammalia > Artiodactyla > Delphinidae > Delphinus > Delphinus delphis. The sequence continues at coordinate 17,016,506 of NC_082687.1, forward strand.
ATTTTATTACAGGCTCTTCCAGAATATATTTCGTTTGAACCTTGTACAGACTGAATTTGTTAACATAAGTTAACAGTGCACCCTAAACTCCTTTGTGTCTCCCCAAAGTTGCTTTACTCCTTTAACTCCCCCACCGACTCACACTAAATTGTTTAACCTCATAAAGTCAGGAACTATTGGTCAGTGTAAGACAGATTCATTCCGTGGCTCTGAACCTTTTATGGGTTAGGGGTCCCCCTTTGAGGATCTAATGAAAGCTATGGACCCTCTCTCAAGAAAACTGCACACAGGTGTAGAGATGTACACACACATACAAATTTGCTAGGATTTTAGGGGGTTCACCGACACCCAGAGAGCTCTCCATGGTCTCTCAGAAAGCATATGAACCCCAGGTTAATATTCTCAGTCCTCATCTGTCACCTTTACAGTATTAAATATACTGGTAGCAAAAAACTTCCCACATCCTTGTAGCGAAAAAAAATTTGCCCACTTATGGAGTTAAGCGATGTCTCTCAAACACATACCGAAAAACAAAACAAACTAAACAATGATCTCAACATTTCCTACTTAACTCTATTATACTTCAGAAATTGATAATCAGCTAAGTATTTACGGTCAGTTATTCAGGACCATTCTTAGTGCTGAAAGGGTAAGACAGTAGAAGTTTCCATCCTTCATCTTAACAAAACCAATGAGATGAAGCAATGGTGGAAAACGAAGTCCACACACAGTTATACGCTAAATCATACGGTACCAGCGAAAGGTTTCATGGGAATTAGACTTCACTACTGATCATGATAGCAGACAGCCAGGGGCTTTTCTGCCTGCTTAGCATCTCTTTCTTCTCTTCTAGTTATACCACCCTGATCTTTGTTGGGGCAACACCCTGGTGCCCTAGGGTGAGATGGGAGGTATGTGACCCAACACTGGTAATCAGCATTCCACCTACCTTACCACAATGATTGGTTTAAAAATAGTAAGCGATCAAAGCTAGTTTAATGAGACTCAGTATTGGGACTTCTACTTAAGTATTTGGCAAGAGAAACTCTCATTTGCTAGGGTTTTTAAACTGGTAGGAAAGATGCCAGGAGCTGCTGGTAGCCATCTTGAAACCATATGGGGGGTACCCTGGCCGAGAATGAAGTCAACCCAGGAGAAAGTAGGGCCAAGAAATGGATGGATCCCTTATGACGTGGTTTGACTATTGGATACAGCTGTGGCTGAAGCTCTTTTCAAGTGTATAAGCTAATAAACTCCAACCTCATGGAGTGCACTGATCTCCAAAGTAAGTTCAGGTTCTGTACTTCTCCATCCTTTCCCTATAACTAGTTTACCTCTCAAGGACTACCTGGAATTTACTGTTCGTCATGTAACATGAAAGATTTAAAATAATGAATGACCCATTTATTGTTACTTTACTTGATGCCACTACAAGGCTAGTCAACAACACAATGGTCTTTAACTACAGGAATGTATTTTCAACATTTTATTTAATATGTATTTATATTTAAAACTTTTTTGTGAGCTAACATCTTAAAATGTAACAGTAAGCAAAATACATTGCTAGATAACACTATTAGTATAAAATTATCTGATTTGTTGTCCAAAAGTAATAGAGTGAATTAAATAAAAGCTGAAACAGTATGGTAGTATTTTAGGACCAACCAAAATCTCCAAGAGGAAAAAAAATTAAAGTCCAAGGTTAAAACGTTAAAATGCATCTTAAAGGAAGTGAAAACAATACACTAAGTACTAGGCAGTTTGAAAACTGTTATCCCTAGGTGGTGGTATTACAGAAAAGTAGAACAAAAAGAATCTTGTGTCTCTCCCAAATTGTCCATCCAAATCATATTGTCTTGATAAGGGGTAAAAAATTGAGCTTTTAAAAATAAAAGACAAGACAATGATACAGAGTGAAAATAATAATATACTTCTTCAAAATGTCGTAAGAATGGATTCACTTCATAAAAATATTATTCATATGCTTTTACTGAAAGAACCTTTAAATGGTGAAATAGGCATTTGCGCATTTTCAAGTATGTCTCCAGAAAGCTTCTCAGGATCACCAGATCAGGGGGTCAAAATGACTAACCACCAGTTTGGACAAGACCACACCAAACCAAATTTCAGACTTCAGGTAGTTCTCCAAAAGTCTCCCAAAGAAAATGCCAAAAGCATTTTCAGTGACGTGTTAAACAACAGGGTCTTGCAATCAACAAGTTTTTCTCAAAGTGTAATAACTTCAGTTCCATTTTATGCTTGATCCCTTCAAAAGTACAATCTTCCTTGCATTATAAAAAGAAACATCTTGTCCCAAATCCCCAAAAGGATATAAAATATCTGGTTATGTAACTGCCTTTTAACTTTTTAGCTGTGTTTTTAAAAATGTGAAACTCATCTCGATTTGAAATGTGAGCCTGTTGATTCCAAAAACCCGGCTATGATTTAGTGAAGTTCCGTGTCTCATACTTTGTGTGTTCACAGCGTGAACCATTACAGAGAAAGCTTATTAAGAGTTCTCATTCCACATTACAAGTCCATAATCGAACACACTAATGATATTCATTTGGGGACTGAATATCCATAAATGCCATTGTACACAATAATCATTAAAATTCACATGGGAATCACCACTTTAAAACCTTCATCTTGAACATAAAACTATTTGAAATTACTATATTATCCTTCATTTACTTCTAGCTTAAATTTGGTCTGATGCCCCTGTGGGCTTTTTATATAAAATTATAAATATAGTGAGGCAACAAACCCTAAAAGATTCCATTACCCCAGAAAATATAAACTCTATTAACATATACATAAATTCCAAATGAAAAGTTTTGGCTTGGACGTAAAGGACAAATCCACAAATACTTTGAGAACGAATCCTCGGAAAGAACGATTCTTGCTTTCTTAAGAAAAGACTTTGGGAAAACATATGTGTATCCTAGTTACCAAATAATTCCATGTCCATGTTCATGGTGAAGGCTGGGGGGAAGATGTGGCATTATGATGAAATCCCATAGAAAAATACCCTGTGTGCTGCTAGGAGCACTTAGGCATTGGGTAGTTATAAAAGAAACAGCCTGAGAAAACTACAAGTTTCCTCAAACCAAGCCCCTGACACCTGATTGGATCACACACACAAGTAACAGCAGGGGGTGAGCTATAACCCCAAACAATGCTTCCCAATGGTCCCAACGGAGATGGTTAGTTTTTCCATCTGAATGCTGGTTACACAGCTATGTTCAATTTGTGAAAACCCATCACTAGGAGCACTTTCCTGTAGGCACATCATACTTCATGACCCATGAAGGTCTCCATGTCCTACTTCCTACTACCTCTCCAACTTCACTGCTCACCATTCAATCCAGTAATACAGGTCCACTTTCAACTCCTTGACCACACACCACAAAATTTCCCATCTCAACCCTAGTGCTAATTAAATCTCTTCCTTCTCGCTTTATAAAGATGTGTTATTCCATCCCCCAGAGGCTCCTTTCGGATGACACCTCCTCAGAGAAGTCTTTTTTTGCCCACCCTTGCTAGTCCTGACTACATCACCTGTTTATTCCCCCTTCACCTCCCTTACCACATCCTGAAATTATCTCTTTTAATTGTTTTTGTAGCTGTTTTTCAGCTGTTGCCCCTACTAGAATGTATGCTTCATGAGGATGGAGACCATACATATCATTTCCACTTGTGTTTCCCCACACAGTGCCTTGCACGTAGGTATTCAAAATCGAGTTGGCTGAATGAATAAATGGTACCTCACATCAAAATTTTTCCAGTTATTATGCTAAAAGGTAGATTAAAAAAATAAATATGTAATTAAAAATTAAGAATTAGTTTGAAATGAGATAGAATAAAAACTATGTAAAGGCTGCTTTCACGTACCTTGCTTTACTCACCACCACCATCAGCATCATCATAATGCTAATGACAAAACAATAAGCTAACAACTTCTCAGTAGTTTAACCTACACTTTTAAATTAAAAAGACCTACCACACTGTTAGGATGTTATTAGGTGGAAAAAAAAAGCAATTCTATAAATTCATTATTTTCCTTCCTATAAAAAGACTGGAAAAACTCTTCAGGCATTTGTGAGTGCACACGCACGCACGCACACACACCTCTGTCGCGAATGGCTCTCCAGCATTGGACTGGTATCTCCACCTACAACCCTATCCACTGGAGACTTCGTAATCCTTACACACGGCCTTGGCCTGAGATACAGAAATGTTATGCCAAATCTGTGGGTGGGAAAGCCAATTCTCCTTCCTGCAGAAGGATACACAGGCAATTATAACACAACTTTGGGATGACCCGTGCCTTCCTGTCTCAGGAAGCTCCCAGAGGCTCCCTAATTAGCTCTTATTCATCAGTGCAGTGGGTCTCAAACTTCTCAGATGATGCAGTACCTGGCAGGAATGCTGTCCATTGAGGAAAAGCATGCAATACTGAAATACTTTGTTCCTTCTTATGAACCAGGAACAATTTTTCTGGCAGAAGAGGCAGCATATGAATGCCATGTAAAAGCACAGCCTAGGGCTTCCCTGGTGGCGCAGTGGTTGAGAGTCCGCCTGCCGATGCAGGGGACGCGGGTTCATGCCCCGGTCCAGGAAGATCCCACATGCCGCAGAGCGGCTGGGCCCGTGAGCCATGGCCACTGGGCCTGCGCGTCCGGAGCCTCTGCTCCGCAACGGGAGAGGCTACAACAGTGAGAGGCCCGCGTACCGCAAAAAAAAAAAAAAAAAACCACCACAGCCTAAACCCATGGGTTCTCAACAAAATCAATAGTTATTGAACTCATTGGCTGGCTGAGTTTTTCTGTTAATATTCTTTCGCAGCTTATTTATTCATGTCCACTAATATTCAATAGGTATGTGGTAGCTGATACCAAAGGCTTAAGCTGACAACAGAAAAACTTGAAACTGAAAAAATTATTTTTATTAACCCATTTTTTTTCTTCTGTGGATAGGGATATGTCATTAGTCATTTTTAGCAATAAAATTGCTGGGTTGGAGGAGTGTCCATGAATCACTGCCTTAAGAGACAGCTTCTCTTAAAGTCCAATTATTATCATTTTTTGCTAAAGAAAAAATATATATTCATCTTTATATATAATACATGTATATTCATATTAATATTTTAAAATCTTATCTTTTTAATCTTTAATATCTATATAAAGAGAATAAATATACATAGAAGAAAAACTACATATACACTTTTTTTTGTGGCCTCACCACGCGGCATGCAGGATCTTAGTTCCCTGACCAGGAATCAAACCCACACCCCCTGCAGTGGAAGTGCAGAGTCTTAAACACTGGATCATCACCAGGGAAGTCCCTATAGATACTTCTATGTTGGGAAGAAATTTCCAATGCTCACCAAGTTTATACTTATCAAAAAGTGAAATGGCTATTCTAAAATAAATCTGTTAAAAATGATACCAATATTTTGAAAGAACCAAGACGCAAAACGATCCCTAAAGTAATCTGAAAGTTGATTACACAGAAAATCTCTAATTATATACTCTTACTAGGGGTGACTAAAGCCAAAGCAATTAATAGACATGAAAAAATGTCTTTGATGGGAATGCCCTTAAAATATATAAAGATGTTAAAATAGTAAGTTTTGTCCTAATAGGTCTTTTCTAAACAAGGTCCACCCTGGACAGTAACATACAGCACAAACAGGTCTGTGGGCTCCAAAAATGACACCAACACAACTGAAGCAGACGAAAATGCACAAACAGGATTCAATCTTGACACAGAAAAAAAGAGAGGGCAGCATCTGGAACTTCTTGCATGCTACTAAGAACAAACACTGGCAGTGACACAAATCCGGCAGTCTCTGATCAGGGCTGGGGGTTTCAATTTGGGAAGCCTATTTTTCTCTCTTAGTTAGAATAAAGTGTTTATCAGAACAAGTTTGTAGGTAACTGTAATGAATTCAACTGTAACTGTTCTACCATCCAAGTAGTTTTTAAAGTCACACACTTAGAAACAGATTTAACAATTCCAAGTAATATATGTAGATGCTCTCTCCCCAGTGGGAGGGGAGCTATAACTCCCTATTCCTTAAGTACGGGTTTTGTACAGTGACTTCCAGTGAGAACAGTGGGGAAGCTGGGGGTGAGGAATAACTTTACAGTAGAGACACTTTACACGGCAGACCCTCCATCAGCCAGGTCCCGAAGCCAACATGAACAGTGAAAAGTCACGCTGACGCTAGTAGGTACCCGTGATACAACAATAGCACTTTTCTGCTGTAGTCTCCTCCCAAAACCGTAACTCCAGTCAAATCATGAGAAAAACATCAGACAAATTCTACAAAACACCTGAACAGTTTTGAGACTTTCCTCAAGACTGTCAAGGTCATCAAAAACAAAGTCTAAGAAACTGTCACAGACAAGAGGATCTAAAGAAATCATGACGATTACATGTCATGTGGTATCCTTGATGAGACCCTGGCATAGCAAAGGGCATTAGGTAAAAACTAAGGAAATCTGAATAAAGTGTGGACTTTAGTTAATAATGTATCAATATTGGTTCATTCATTGTAACGAATATACCATATTTGCACATAAAATGTTAATAATGGGAAACTGGGTGGGGGGTAAAAGGGAACTCTGTACTATCTCTGCAACTTTTTTTTATAAATCTAAAACTCTTCCAAAAAGTAAAGTTTATTTTAAAAACTATGATTGAGTTTGATGTTTCAGTTTCCTTATACGCACAGACAAGATAGAAATATGATGATGAAAGTTCTTTAAACCTTTAAAATGTTTCTATGGTTATTCAGAAGGTGGTTGTTCTAGTGAATGAGAACAAAAGAGATTCTAATAAAATCATCCAAAAAAGGAAGATTAAGATGAGCTCGTTCTTACTACTCCCCTCTTAGGGAGCAGTGGTGTCTCTTACACTATTAAATTTGACAGGCATCTCCCTAGTTCCTGTCCAAAGTGGACGCAGGACTGCCAGGTCCACAGAGCCATTATGGAGAAGAGTCAAATGTGGGTGTGGGTTGCACAAGTTCTTACCACGATCTCTTGGCAAGCTTAGTACTGTCAAGGTAAAATAAGTTCCTTTGTGGGTGAACACCTTAGGGTTTCTAATTCCAACGTGCAGAGTGAAAAAGATGATATTTTGCATCATTTTCCAAACTTCTTCAACCAGAAAACTTTTACGGACTGAAGCAGGGGGGGCATCCCCAGAGACTGGGTGTCACGGTACAATTTTAGAAAACATGATTCTTAATGCAGTGTTACCACAGCTCCTGTAACAGCCTGGCAAGCCGCCCTGCCCCATGGCACCCAGGACCCGAAGGGGCCTCAGCTTCCTGACACTGAATCTACCCACCCCACAGTGTTCACCACTAGGTGTTATTTTTAGTTATTGAAGCAGATGGATTTCTATCTTACTTTTCCACCTTTCTATGTAAGCTTACAATTTAAAAGTTGGGGGTGGCAGGGTACAACATGTGCTTTCATCTGGAGAAAGAGAAGCTTACAAAGTGTATTTTCTCACTGCTGTGCACCCCCACAGATATGATTACTGACTTTAATTTGGAAGGAAGAGCTCTGGGAAAATTTCTTCATAAATTGTGGATCAGTCACTGCAGATAAGAACAGAAACTTTCTCAGCCCAGAATCAGGGCCTGCAGTTCCCTTCTAAGCTGATGCTCTAAGGACTTAAGAACAGCTGAAGAGGTGTGACCTCTTCATGGTGAAAAACTAACATTTTTCTACTCAAATTTATTCATTCTTCTTTACTTAATTTCTTCACTAAACAGAATGATTTTATTTTTTAAAAAATCAAGTAAGTTTATAGATAGAAGGTTTGCATGGCACTTCAAAATATTAACTAGATTTAATTTAATGAATGTTGAAAAGAATCATCTCCCTTCCTAGCAGTTCTAGCCATAGTTATAACATAACTTACATCGTTACACTGTAATATGTCTGTCATCAAACGTGGCTGATGAAGGGTTTTATTTACCCAAACTTTTCAGCTGGCTAAGTCCCTGAGTAGGACACAGGAACCTGCCTTAGAATCCTCTTTGGGGTTGAGCTGTTTTATTGATCACTCAAATACCAGTTTTAAAACATAGCCATTTGAAAAAAAAAAAAGACTAACAAAAATAAAAGGTATGTTTTTCTCAGAGAGCTGAGCGCAATAAGCTTAAAAGGAAAAAGTTTTCTCTGAAATTTCAGATACTAGAATACTATAATATTTTTAAAGTCCTGTCAACATTAAAAGCACTTCACATTTTCCTGGAGTGTCAGACTAGAAAACTAAAAAGCTCAAAAAAAAAAGGCTTGAAAAAGTCATTTTTAATAAAACTAACAATTAAACTCTATGTTTTGCACTGCCCCGGGACCTCAATCTCCTAGCTGACACAGTCCAGACAATGCAGAACTGAGATTATTAAGCAGAAAGTTTTAAAAGTTGCAGAGAAAGTGCTTGTGCAGCGCTGCCGGCTAACGTGCACAGTCCCCACGGGGGATTTTAATGGGGGTCGACTTGAGAGATCGCTGCCAGGTCAGCTTTGAGGCTCCTGATTAGCATATGCAGAGTATTTCAAAGCACCTTTCAAGCCCCTGCAACAACCCTGCCATCATCTGAACACGCAAGAAGGCAGTGTTTGAATTTAGTGTCAGCTTTTTCTAGCTTCTACCTTAGCCTTCCCCTTCCATGTTTATGATCACCCGTCCACGGGCACTCAGCCATGTGGGCAAGCTGATCTGACTGGAATGGGCCGAAGTCTAACTGAGAGACCGCAAGATGGGTCAGACCGTCATTTAGACAACAAATTGAAAAAAGTTTCATTCCTTTTCTTTAGCGGCAGGACATAAGCAGGGACCAGAGTTCCTGCCTACCCTGTGCTGGGCCACCGTATGTTTTCCTGTTCAATCTCCCAGGACCCTATAGAGTAGGTCCCGTAAATATCCCCACCTTAGTGACAATGACACAGAATCAGCAGTGAAAAGAAACTCCCTCTAGGAATGGCAGAGCAGAATTCTAACCCACGCCTCTTTGCCCCAAACCCGTATTCTTGCTGGTTCACATGTTCCCTTCTTTGAATATAATGCAGCAGCACACGGATGGAAACAGCCCTTCAAGAACTGGAACAGCATCAGTAAAGACAGGAAGACAGTGTGTCTCCTATGCTCTCTATAGCAAAAGGGCATCACTGTTTGGTAAAATGTCTAACAGCCTAGAATCTCCCTTCCAAGTCTCTCAAATTTGGGAATCATCAAGAATAATTTTAAATATAATACAAATGACTAAACATGACCAGATATTAAAATGTGTTGCTGGCACTAACGGTCTAATGTGATGCTACAATGAAGGGGGGGGTGGGATTTATATCTATCCTTATTTATGCCTGTCCTTATCCAGAAAGGAAGGAGAATTTATAAATATGAATTAAAATAGGATAATATAGAAATTGATGATTAGGAGTTCACAAGAGACTTTAAGGCTTCATATATGCTAAGTTATACACACATCATTTTCTTGAACACTTTTAAAGCAGCTTTTTACTATCATTAGATACTGATTTTGCTTGAATTACTTTCATAACGACTAGTTGGAAATACTTCAAAACATAAGTAGGTTCCAAAAGCTTTTCTACATTTGCTGAAATCTAACCACACACAAGCCGTAGCTATATTCCTTACCCCTGTATCTTCGTACAGAACCTGAACATTCAGGCACTCTTCAAATTAAGGCTGAATTTTCACAATTGGTAGGAAGTAAAAATTTGAGTCGACCAACTGTTACAGCTTACAGAAAACCAACAAGCACTTTCAGTTATTTTTTCTTCAAAGTAAAATGAACTGACTGACTGTACTGAGCCGTTTCTGTGCTTCCCCCTCCTGAGATGTCACTTCTCTGAAGAATTTCCATCAACATACAACCATCCTTTCAAAGACAGGCATTCCCTTAAAAATTAATTTTAATCTTTTTCTAATCCAAAACATTTTGAGGTGGAAAAAAGCAATTCTTCTAAGCAGAAACATATTTCTGTTTGTCCCCAGGTAGATTCTAAATTCTAATCAGATTCAGTCCAAATGCCACTTAACGACTACGTGTTCCACCCAGATAACAAGACATGCTGCTAACTTACCATTTGGTGACAAATGCCTCTTTATTCAAGTGTCCCCCCCACTGGTGGTATTATTAGCAATGAAGAGAGTGACTGAGAGGCAGATTTTTTCAAAGGCTAGAGCAGAGCACAGTAGATTTTCACCTAAGTTTTATTCTCATGACCTGCACAGTAGTTCACTTAGATTATCATGATTTCCTACAACTAAATAAGATATTTACTACAGGGAGATTTTTTTTTCTAAGTATGCTGTTAATGAGTTTTTTCACTCCACAAACATATTTAAATACTTCTAAATGCTCAGCATAAGAGAAAGGTGAAAAAGATATGGAATAAACTATACGCTCTAGGAGGGCAGGGGCTTAAATACCTTGTTCAGCATGTGTCTCCAAGATCTGCCCAGAACAAGGCAGCATCACCAAATATTTGCTGGAATGTAAATGTCTTCAAGGAGTTCATAATCCTTGAAGTGCCAGGCACTGTTCTAGGCTCTGCAGACACAGCAGTGAGCCTTGTGCCCTCAAGGCCCTTATATTTTAGTGAGGGGTGGGGTGAAAGGCGAGATATTAAAACTATATATAATAATAATAAATTATATAGAAATGTAAACTATAAATTATACCAGATTATATATAATAAAAATATACATAATATATATATAATCTAGTGTGAATGACAGAGGCTCTAAAGAGGAAAAAAAAAAATCAGTGTAAGAGGCTGGGGAGCTTTTCTAGACTGGTGGCCTTATACTTGGAAGACCTTTCAGATGAGATTGAGATTTAAATGAAATGAGGGAGCAAGTCTTGCAAATTCGGGGGTTAAAATGTTCTAGACAGAGAGAACTAACTCATATGCAGGCAACTCATGATAACACAATTTGCAACCAGCATCGTGAGGGGTGTGACTGGGTTTGCTAGTTGTCTACCAAAACCCCATCTCTTCTTCCAGGGCACCCAGTGAGACCACAGGTCTCAGCTGCCCTTGCCGTTTGGGGCAACCCTGTGACTTGTCTTTGCCAACGGAACGTGAGAGAAGCGGTGTGTGTCACTTCCGAGGCAAGGCTTCCAGAGGCAGGCATGTCTACTCCATTCTCTCTTTTTCATTCCGTGAAGTAGAGCACGGTGAGGTCAGCAGAGCCACATGGAAGCGCCAGGGCTCCTGCATCACTGCATCCACTAACCAAGCCTGCAGCAAGGTATGAACACAATGCTGTCTCCTATTACACCGTGAGTTCCGTGATGGCCGGGATCAGGTCTTTTTCATCCTCACAGCCCTAAAACCCTGCACAACTCCTAGTGAATGGCAGGTTCCCAGCAGTAGTGGAATAAAAGCTACTGAAATAGTGAAAGAAAGCAATTAGTTCTGTGAAAAGGTAACTGAGGGAAGAAATTAGCAAGGGGTCACAGTAAGGACATTTTAAAGGACAGAGTGAGTGGCTTATAAGGGATGGGTGGGGTACAGGAGTAGATATTCCTAACAGAGAAAAGAGCATGAGCAAAGAGAGGAAGAAAACACAGGAAGCATTTGAGGAACATGACCCCAAAAGGTGTCCACAGTTGTGTACCTCTCAGTAAACAATTTTTTTTTTTTTTTTCGGTACGCGGCCTCTCACTGTTGTGGCCTCTCCCGTTGCGGAGCACAGGCTCCGGACGCTCAGGCTCAGCGGCCATGGCTCACGGGCCCAGCCACTCCGCGGCATGTGGGATCTTCCCGGACCGGGGCACGAACCCGCGTCCCCTGCATCGGCAGGCGGACTCTCAACCACTGCGCCACCAGGGAAGCCCTCAGTAAACAATTTTTAAGCAACTACTACGTGCCAGGCACTATAGAAGACACTAGAGGCACAAAGCCTGGTAAGGCTAGGCCTTGCTCGAGGGGAATCTTGAAGTACGGGGTGCAAAGAAGACATAGAAAGGAGTGGGACACTGTAGTGAGTACTGTGATACCGTAGCTGACCCTGAAATTGCAGCGGATACTCTCTGGGCAGATCAGTTGTGGGAGGCACTCCAGCGGAAGGGGAGGAGCAGAGGCTTACGCAGCTAGAGAGAGTTCTTGGAACTGCAAATAGCCCAGCCCCTAAGAAAGTAAGCTCCAGGAGGGCAAGGTCTTTGTTTTCTTTACTGCTGAATCCCCAGTGCCTAGAACAGGACCTGCACTTAGCAGATCGGGAATGCCGTAAGATTTGGGGAAAGAGGGTAAGTTTAGAAACAAGGCTGGGGACTGGATAAGAGAAGGAATCAGAGAGCCCGGATGGGGACAACATCAGATTTGCATTTTACAAAAACACTCTGGTTGAAAAGGTGGGTGAAGGGGTGTGACACCAGAGGACTTCCTCAGGAGATGACTGCAATGGCGTGGGCCCCAGGCGAGAGGAGATAAAAATTGAAATAAGGGGGCTGGTGGGTGGGAGGGTGGTGTAGAATGAAAATCACAGGATTCAGGAACTATTTGGGTTGGCCCCAAAGTTCATTCGGGTGTGACCATAAGATGTTATGGGAAAAACCCAAGCGAACTTTTCGGCCAACCCAATCCATGGAGAGAGCGGGACTCAGAGGGCTTGTGATGGTTTTATATATAAAGGAAGAAGGGGAGTCTAAGATGACTCTTATATTTAAGGAAAAGTAAGCTGGGAGAAAAAACAGTAATCCAAGTTTGCATATATTACATTTGGGATGCTTGAGGGTTTTCCGAGAGGAAATGTCCAAAAGGCAGCTGGGCATGCAGGTGTGATGCTCGCGGAAGAGGTCTGGTCTGGGCTCAGAAATGGAAGAACAGCACCCAGGTGACAGTTAATGTCATGGGAATGAAAGAAACTGCCCAAACGCGGCCAGCATGTACTGCTGCGCAAGTTGCACACTGCCCAACTCCTGAGGTGCCAGTTACCCTGGGTCACTGCGGTTTTGTACCCTTATCATGGCACTTTTCAGGTAGATAACTGTCATACGTTATCTGGAGAGAGGGGCATTGTTCTCTAATTCATCAGAGTTATCGCGTGGATGAGCAAAGGGTTTGCCAAAAAAGAGCTTCTCCTGAACAAGCAGAGGCGGGAGGAAGGAAAGAGAACAAGAAGAAGGCAGGCAGGTGGGGTGAGAAAAGGGATAAAGCAAATCCATTTTGTTTCGGTTCCATTTCAAAACTGATCTCTAAAAGTCTCCTACATCCTCTACATTGAAGATTGCAGCAATTTTATTAACCTCTAAACTTTCATGGTCTCACTGGGTTCTGTTACTACAGGGAATACCAGGAGTTTACTAAAAACAATCACGGCCCTGCTTGCTCATGAGATCTCATTTGGGTCTTCCTTCAGCTCACCGGTTCCAGGGCTGCATTTTCTTTGTAAAACGATGATGATGATGATGATGATAAAGAAAATACCCCTACACCTATACACTCACCTACACACGAGTAACAATTCTTCTCTGGCCTAGAATAAAAAAATCACTTCAGGGTATTTCCAAATGGCTTTTCCAAAATTAGAAATAAACGTAATTGAAAACTTGTAATGGCATAGAATGCTGCTGAGTTTCTACAGCAAGATGCACCGAGTCAAACCCGTGGTTCTGCAGTGGGGGGGATTTTGCTTCTCCCCCAAGGGACATTGAACCATGCCGAGACGTTTTTGGTTGTCACAACAGGGAAACGGGGTGGGGGAAGTTCTACTGGCCCCTGGTGGGTAGAGGCCAGGGATGTTACTAAACATCCAACGATGCACAGCTCAGCTCCCACCACAAAGAATTAGCTGAGCCAAGACGTCAGTGGTGTCAAGGTTGAGAACAATTCTGTTAACCTATAAGCTTCTTGAGGCCTAGGACCAATAAGTACTTCTGATGCCCAAAAGTGTTTGATAAGACAAAATTAAATGGAAGACAGTTATTACACTCTATTGCAGAAAAGTGCAACAAATTCATTTATTTTTCTCTCCTGCTATTACTGCCTTCCGTTTAGGCTCCCAACTCAGATTACAGAAAAAGCCAATAAGAACTGTTAGAAAGCTAAATGATATACACAGTTTAAGTGCTTTCTGATAAAGCAAAGTCTATAATTTCTGTCAAATTCTTAGAGAATATATTAAATTTCTGCCCCAAATAAAATCATTAAGAGTAAATAGAATCCACCTGCCAATGCAGGGGACACGGGTTCGAGTCCTGGTCTGGGAAGATACCATATGCTGCGGAGCAACTAAGCCCGTGTGCCACAACTACTGAGCCTGAGCTCTAGAGCCTGCGAGCCACAACTACTGAGCCCGTGTGCCACAACTACTGAAGCCTGCACACCTAGAGCCTTGCTCCGCAACAAAAGAAGCCACCGCAATGAGAAGCCCACGCACCGCAACGAAGAGCAGCCCCTGCTCGCTGCAACTAGAGAAAGCCTGCCCGCGCGCAGCAACGAAGACCCAACACATCCATAAATAAATAAATAAATTTATTTTTTAAAAAAAAGAGTAAATAAATCTTCCTATGTAAAATTCCATTATTATTTTTCAAAGAGTCACATAAGTAATAAGAATAATAATGGTCCATTATAAAATACAAACAAACACCTCTTCGTCATTGTTCTACATATTGAGAAATGCAATTCTGGCAGTTAATTTAGATTGATTAAAAAACCAGGGCTTCCCTGGTGGTGCAGTGGTTGAGAGTCCGCCTGCCGATGCAGGGGACACGGGTTCGTGCCCCGGTCCGGAGGATCCCACATGCCACGGAGCGGCTAGGCCCGTGAGCCATGGCCGCTGAGCCTAAGCGTCCGGAGCGTGTGCTCTGCAACGGGAGAGGCCACAGCAGTGAGAGGCCCGCGTACCGCAAAAAAAAAAAAAAAACCAAAGAGTGAAATAAAAGTGGAAGCTAAATACAGATGATCTAAGTTAGTGTATTCGGAGTCCTTTTATCCCATTACTAATTACTGCTTCCCAAGCCTAACCTCAATAGCCATTCATTTGTTTTCCCAAAATTTAAATGAAAGTAAACAACATTCACACATTTTGTAATGAGGCAGCTGATTTAACTTCCACCATTTGCTTGCGTCCTGACACTAAAGCTGACTGTGTTCCTAATTTCTAAGGTTCTATTTTAATTTCCACTGTAACTAAATGAGAACGAACAAAAGCTTTTTTCTTTTAAAAACCCTAGACAATCATGCTCCTGCCCTTATGGAAAAGGAGACAGGATATCACTACCCCAAACCAGCACCCTTTGGTAACTGAAGGCTTTTTGTCCCTCCAATGTCAAGACAATGGCTCCCTTAAGCATCAGATGCCCTGAGCGTGTTACAACTGCTGAATGGATTTTCATGGAACATAAATCACTTTCCCACTACCTGCCACTTACAAACTTGCTTCTCGTGAACCTTGGACCCTGCACAATATGGCTCATCATGTCCTTTGTGACAGCTAGGAACAAGGGAACTGTTTGCATGAGTAGATAAAGGGCATTTCTTCCTTCTGACACTTAGTTTTTTCTTCCCCTTGTGCAGTGAAATTTTTTAAATTAAAATCACAGGAACATCTAATTCCCCCATGCCAATTAACTTTTAAAACATCTAAGTACTTGCATGGTTCATATAACTGTTGAGCATTTTAATAGGATTTTAGAAACATATTTATCTGATCATTTCCTAATATATCTCCATGTGGATCAGATCGCCTGCTCTTGTGAGTTTGCGTGAGAACTTTTGAGCAAATTTTCATCCCGTTTTGGGGGTCTTTAAGGATTGAGGAGGATACAGACACACAGTAGACCTCACATTTACTGGCTGAGAAATTTTTCCCCATATGAATTTCCGAAATTCACTTAATCCTCTTGAAACAGAATTGTTGAGAATAATGATTAAAGATACCATCGTTGATGTGACATCATTCGTATACATCTAATTCCATTGCTCTGCATGAAATTCAGCCTGCTTTAAAGGAGGAAAGTTATATACTTCCCAGAGGGATTGAAGTTGCTTTTTTGTAGCCCTTATCGCAAGCAGCTGAGGACCCCAGGGGCTGTTTGAAAGTCACCTAAGCAACATCTCTGCTGACTGAGTCACAGCTGCCAACAGCTTGGACGCCTGAGCTCTCTCCTTTTCCACTCGCCCGGAGCGCACACACCTGACCTGCATGCCCGACTCAGCCATAAGCAGATGCCTCTGCAGTGAAGTGGTCCAAACGCAAAAAAACAACACTTCTCTGAGCCAGGTTATGCCAAAGGCTCTCCGGGCACGAAATCACAAAGCAATTTAATACAAGCTTGGATACAAAGCTAAGTGAGCAATTTAGAAGCCGAAAGGAAACACAGGGGAAAGTTCTTTGGCTTTAATGAGAAGAGAAGGCAAGAGGCAGAGAGCATCTTGGATCCATTTGGATGGGAAATGAGAGGAGAGGTGGGGCAACGGCTGTCTGCTCGGTCTGTTTGGGGCAAATGGCTTAAAACAGTTTTCCTCACTCTGGCTCCCGAGACTCTGAGTGCTTTGGATCCTAAATCTCTCATTCTAAGCTCTTTCTAGGGTCAGAAGCAAGTGACATTTAATGGAACTGAAGAACGAGAGTTATGTACGCTGGTTGTGCTAAAACCGAAGTGAAGCCAAAGCAGTTTTCTGAAGGTGTCTGGAAATCAGTCTCTGACTTGGCATGGAAAATGCTTGGGGGGCTAGGGCAGGGGTGGGGGAACCTCAGCCTCAACAGGTCTCGAAGGGAAAAGCGTCTGTCAATGAAAATACCTTTGCATCAAAGAAAGATGGCCGTAGGGACGTATGCTGACAACTCTGAGAACAATACCAGCGGCTGGAGCCAGAACATGTGATTCCAGTGTCAGGCCAGGGCCCAGCTGGAGCAGCCATGGGAAAGAAAGATTCCATACAGAGGAGAAGCCGGGGGCCAGCGCCGAGTGAAGTGGGTGACAGATTGGTGCAGGGGCACCACAAGCGGCAGCCTTGTTTTCTCCGGCCCGAGGATGTAAGCTGTGAGAGGCTTTCACCCTGGAAGCCTCGATGCTGGGGAGACCAGCAGGCGGCACAGACACAGCTGAGCCTCGCTGAGGCTGAGGGAGGCTGTCCCCGCCAGCACAGAGGGGAAGACACGATGCAAACAGAGATGCTAGCCTCAGAGATGGGTGGGTGTGGGTCCCTGAGCAGAGGCAGAGCCTACAGGGCAGGAGATCGGAAATACAGCACAGCACATCCCTCCAGGCCGACGAACACGCCTGGGCCGGGATAGGAGGAATCAAACACTACAGTCGGTTGTCGCAGAAACAGCTGTGCTGAGGCCTACGCGGCCAAGTGGGGGGACGCCGGCATGATGTCTTCGAGAGGGTGCAGGCTCCTGAGTGGAACAGAAACAAAGCTGCCCCCAGCATCTTGTTGGCTGAGTTTTGCAAAGGGGCGCTCAATAAATGATCGTGGGCTTCCCTGGTGGCGCAGTGGTTGAGAGTCCTCCTGCCGATGCAGGGGACACGGGTTCGTGCCCCGGTCAGGGAAGATCCCACATGCCGCAGAGCGGCTGGGACCGTGAGCCATGGCCGCTGAGCCTGCGAGTCCGGAGCCTGTGCTCCGCAACGGGAGAGGCCACAACAGTGAGAGGCCTGCGTACCGCAAAAAAAAAAAAATAAATGATCGTATGATTGGCTCAAGTCTCCTCCTCCCTCCCCCTCAGATGAAAACCCATCAACCAGACCCGGCTGAGGTTCTCATAACCTGTTAGGCCTGTGAGAATACAGATTGACGAAATACTCTCTCTGCCCTCAAAGGGCTTATGGTCATCTGGGCCAGATGGTTTTTTCCAAACTGTGGGTGGCCTTCCATAGTAGGTAGTCAAAGTCAATTAAATGGGTCAAAATCAGCATTGTTTTTCACACACACACATACAAGAATAAAAGAGAAAACTCTTGTGGAACTTTTGATTCAAATGTGTGTATTCACCACCACCAAGTCCTAGTGTTAAAATATACTCCTTCCTGTAGGTCAAAATAAAAATACGTTTGAAAGTAGCTGATCTACTGAGGAACATGGGAACAGCTAGTCATTTACAAAGAGCTTTCACACATACTCTTATGAAATCATCCAGAAACACCATAAGGAAACTGCCCATTTTTTCAGTGACTCAGAGATGTTAACCAACTTGTTCAAAGCAGCACAGCAGAGCCTGGATGTAATCCCAGATGGTCTGACTCTAGTACATCCTCAAGTACCACAGGAGTTCAGGGGTAGTGGTGAGCAAAGAGGGCTGGAGAGGAAAGCAAGGGGAGTGAGAGAAGGTACAATCTGAAAGAGACTTGGGAAAGTGACTAGGTCTTGGCTGGGATGGAAAGGCAGAGATGCAGAAATAGGCTGGGTTGGTTCGGGGGTGAGTGGAGAGTCCGGCCTGATGTAGCAGACAATACAGGAAGTTCAGAGTGGATTAAAGGAGTTGGGCAGATTCTGGCAGCCCCTATCAGGCCTGAGACTTTGAGCCTTACCTTCCCCATCTGTAAAATGGGGATTATAATAGCACCTACTAAGTGAGACTATGTATATAAAGTGCTTGTGCTCAACATATGACAGCTTAAAAACAGAAGGCACCTCACCCATGCAGAATCCTACACTGATAAGTCAATGATCAGGCATTACTTTATTTGGCCATGACAGCACTTCTGTGAAACAGACAAGACAGTTTTAGAGCTCAGGAAACTTCAGCAGAGACACAGAAGGATGTGCACTGGGGCTTCTGCTCTGGGCCCTTATTCAACAGGGAGAAGAACAGATAATGGCGCAACAGAGGCTGAAGGACTTCGAAGGCGAAGCACAGAAATTCAGAGAGGGAGGCTCACGAGGGAGGGGATATGGGGACATATGTATGCATATAGCTGATTCACTTTGTTGTACAGCAGAAACAATCACAACATTGTAAAGCAAGTATACTCCAATAAAGATATATTTAAAAAAGAGGGGGCTTCCCTGGTGGCACAGTGGTTGAGAGTCCGCCTGCCGATGCAGGGGACACGGGTTCGTGCCCCGGTCCGGGAAGATCCCACATGCCGCAGAGCGGCTGGGCCCGTGGGCCATGGCCGCTGAGCCTGCGCGTCCGGAGCCTGTGCTCCGCAACGGGAGAGGCCACAGCAGTGAGAGGCCCGCGTACCGCAAAAAAAAAAAAAAAGAGAAATTCGAACTTCCACCAACAAGAGCCAGGGAGCTTACAAGGTTTCTGAGGAAAAGAGCTATGGGGTGGGGGTGGGGGGGGGGTTAGATAACAGTAAGGCTCTGAAATCAGAGAAATAGTGCTGGTCTCAGAGCTAAACTTTGAAAGTCAAGATCCACAAAGACATCCTAGAGAAACAGCTCCAAAGCCAGCAAACTTGAAAGTATTAAATCCAGGGGCAGGAAGGTCAATCAGATGGGGCCTGGTCAGACCTGAAAGGGGAGATTTAAAGAGACTCACAATGGCCTTGCCACTCCAAGCAATAGACAGACAGAGCCGCAGGCAACCTCCTTAGTCCTTGGAGGGTTCAGGACCTACTGGCAAAGTCAGCCTCACTGCGGAGCAGGACGCAGGCAGCTGAAGCCAGCTCCCTCTGGGTATTCCCGCTGGCAAGGCTTCTGACCGTGAAATGGATGCCTCGGACTCAACCTGATGCCATTTGACACTTAACTTCTCTTTGTTTTTATTCCATACTGGCCAACGAAGCATCTGATTATGATTTGGCTTCCCACACAGGCCTGGCCACAGGAAGAGAATATGTACCAGGTGTTCCCACACTGGAATCCCAGGCCATGAAATGGAAATAGCAATAGTTCTCGTCTCATTTTAAGTCAGTACAGCTGGCAATCTGGTTTTATATATCCACTTCCTGAACCGGGTTGACAAGATGCAGAGATGAACCCTTGCTATGCTCCTCAAATCCGTTTCTGAGCCTTCAGAGCTGAGGGTCATCAAGGGAACAAGGATGCCTATTGGAAGAGGTTGCTTTGCACAACTTCCTGGGAAAACCCACTTTGACCATCTCCAGGGGCGACCTCAGAGAGGGATACCAGAGGCAGCCAGTCTGCCTATGGTGGGGTGAGCAAGGGAGACTTCTGTCAGCAAAGCTAGCCTGCAAGCCACAGAAGTTAGGTGACCAAAAGCGTAAACTCGAGTAGAGGCAATAGGGATGGGAGGGGGAGCGGGGAAGGAAAATACAAGAGAAAATTAAGGAGACGAAAGAAATGCAAAGATGACTCTAAGATTTTCAACTCAGAGGAATTCAGAGTAGGGCCCCCGCTTCTAAAACACAGGGCGAAGGTTTATTGAACTGGATTTGGCTTGAGATGTTCCTTTGAGATGACACGATAGTAGCTATGCCCAATCCAATGACTGGCTGGGACCATAAAGGTATTTATTACGTTGCTGGTCACTCTTCATTCCACAAAGGTTTACTGACTGTCTACAACATGTCAGCCAGGTATTACTCCATCAGTCACCAGGGATTCCTGCCTTCAAAGAGCTTACAGTCTAGTGGTGTTGACAGGTTAATTTACTATTTTAGTAAATATAAGTGCTATGACGGGGGTATGCACAGATTATGATGGGAGCGTCTAAAATAATGAACACCATGGGGGAGGAACACCAAACTTTTTCAGCCAAAAGAGATAAATCATTTTACAAAGAAAAGAATCAATGTTGTTTTTTCACCTTCTTGTATTTCTGAATCCCCTAAAATGTTGAATTTTAAATCAGACATCAAATCACATCTAATTTTACTTCCTTTCATCTTATAAGTGGTGAAAAAGAAATAGCAAGAGGATTGGAAAATACGACCTTAGCTGAGAAATTGCAGCAACATGTGTAGAAAACTCCCAATAATAAAATAAAGGTAGATGCCAGGTCTATGACAGCCCATGAAAAGGCAAACATCCAGTATTCAGGCCAAAAACCAAACCTGTAAGACACTGCCTACGTAAAGACCGCACACCCATCCAGTTTCATCATCTGGTACAAAATTCCCAAATGTAATTCATATTAACAATTTAATTGTCCAGGATATTATTATCTTGCAACCCAATGGACTTTTCCAAAAAAATAACGATGTCCACTGTATAAACCAAAGAAAATATTCCAGGGTCACCAAAAACCGGAAATTTTGGAAAGACATAGGATCTTCCTCAATCACCATGATAGAGTTGACAGAGGTACATAGGAAAATACATAGCTAAGAGCACTGAATGACAGACGTAAAAAAATGCGGAGATAGATGTCAAAAAGCAGAAATAAAGACAGTCTTGGTTAGAGCTCATATCTCCTGCCTACATTATTTCCCCTATCCCCACACTCCACCAGTCTTAGTATAAAGTATAAATATATACTTATATTAGTATAAAGTACTAATTACTGTGTATAATGTACTATTTGTAGAAGGATGAAACTGGAAGATCTGGGAACAAATATTTCCATTACACATTCTATAGAATACACCTTCCAAACTACTTTGTCCCTGGTGGACTGCTCTTATTGAGATGCATTTTTTTGGTTGTCCCAATGGCCAACACTGAGGGATATTATAGGAGGCCGCTCTAAAAATTCCTTATTGTGTGTACTGCAGGGATTTTGCTAAAGCTGTTTTCCACTTTATCACAAAGTATCCATTCTACCAGGCCCTGTGATTTCTCTAAGCAGTATCACATATTTTGTAACATGAGGCTGACATGTTTCTCTTTTTGCACTGGCTAATGGGAAGCTCAGAAAACATTTGCAGCACACTTGCAGCAAGTTTAACCGCCTGCCAGTGTAAAAGTATTACTTTTATCCCTGATTTTCCCTTCACACATATTCTCCTAATTAAAAACAATAAAGCAAAAAAAGTGTAAGAGTCAATAGCAAATATTTATGGAGTGATTATTAGACATTCTAATATCCACACATCCCTTATGTTATGACTCCTTAAACCATGTATTTTTAATGGATATTAAATTTCATATATTTAAATATATTAAATTTTGTTTCTGGAAAAGTCAAGGTACGAAGAGACGGCAGATGGATGAATGAACTGCAAGGTGGAGAAACAGATCAGTATTTCACATCTGTGGTGGCTTTTCAACCAAATCATGGAGAACGGGCACTAATGATGGCAAATGGCTAGATACACCAGGTAGGACTTGGTACATCCTGGGCTGCAGAGCGGAGACTCGCACATTAATGGCAGTTTTAGCTTTGGTCTGTGAGGAAAAACAAAGTGAAACAAAAACTACCACTCCCCTGTAGTAGAAAGGCTACAATCCACGGCAGCATCTTATTTGTACCCCTAATTTGCCTTGTTTATAGGGCATATATAAATCCTGACTGCAAATTTCAGCCCTCTGCAAGGTGAGAGGAAAAAAGCGTGTATCTGAAAAGCCACAAGACAGCATCTGCACTGCTCAGAGCCAGCGTAGCTTAGGCAGAGGGAGAGGTGTTTGAGGAGGCATTGACACGAAGGCGACTTGCCCCTGGCCGTGCTCTTGCATCTCACCACTCCTTTCTCCCTCTCTACTCTTTCTACCCATCTCCCTTAGGTGCAGATCCCACTTCCCACAAAACCTAGCAGAACTGGCTGGTGTGCAGTGAGTGCACGGGTGACCCCTGGCAGCAGGGACCCTGAAAGGGCGCAAGATCCGGTCCTCTCAGGGCTGAGGCCAGACTCGACATAACAAATCCCATGTCGCACGGGCCCCTGCAGCTCCCTCAGAGCCCACCTGTCTGTTTTCCTCATTCTTACAAGTTCCAGCAGGCTTGATTACCTGCCTTTCAAACCAGAGGCTGATGACAGAGCAGCAAATTAGGAATGAGAAAAGGGGCCGGCCACGAGCTATACCGACAAAAGGAAACCCGACAGCCGAGGAGACACCACATCCTGAAAGGCGGTGCACAGGCTAAGCTGGCCCAGAAGTCTGCGGCCGCTCGTGGAGGGGAGGTCACACAGCGGGTGCAGAGGTGGCTGAGAGGGGGGCCCAGGGCCGCCAGGCAGACACAGAGTTACTGCAGGAAGCTGGCAGACTCCAGGGAGCACCAAGCATCGTCACATACGAGAAGGCTTCCCACATAGTAGGCCGTCTGCTTTCCAAGTTTATGTTAGTATAACTAATAAAACTATTAAGTAAAAGCACTACTGATCTTATAGCATTGCTATATTTTTTACTTATCTGATCGAAAAACTGTATCTACTATAATGATGGATACACGACATTACATGTTTGTTCAAACCCACAGAATGTGCAACACCAAGAGTGAACGTGAAGGTAAACCACGGACTTTGGGTGCTATGGTAGCGTAAGTTCATCCTTGGTTAAAAATGTACCACGCTGAAAAAGAAAAGAAAAAGAAAAAAAAAAGACCCATAATGAAGAGATTTAACACACACACACACACAAATGTACCACTCTGGTGAGTGATGCTGATAATAGAGGAGGTTATCAAAAGGCATGCTGGGGAACAGGAGGTATAGGGGGAATCTCTGTCCCATCCTCTCAATTTTATTATAAACCTAAAACTGCCCTAAGAAAATAAAAGTATTTTAAAATAATAATAAATAAATAAAAATAAAAACAGAGTACATCTGCCATCACGTATGAGGTTTCTGAAATTTGACAATGAAAAGAGAGTCCTTGCGCTTGAAAAGGCTGGGAATTACCAACATATTCAAAGATGGGTCCTGACGTCAGACAAATCTGGATTCCAATCATGGCTGCTTCTCTCAGTTGAGCATCTGTGAAATGGGCATGAAACCACCTACCGCATAGGGTTTTGTGAAGGAAAGAGCCCAGGGTAGTGACTATTTCCCTTGGTGAATTAGTTTATTCATATAGTCAATAAACAAGTACCAGTACCACTGGGCATTGTGAACACAATGGCGAACCTCTACAATTTCCACTGTCAAGGATGAGACAGTCCAATGAGGGAGACAGACCAGAAAAGGCATTAACAATATAGTGAGCCGAACACAAGAACCATAAGCAGAGAAGCACTGCACGACAGGGTCACCTGACCAGCGCACAGACAAGAGAGAACAAGGCCTACTGTGTGGCACCGTGGTAAGATGAACAGAATTTTAATCAATCGATGCATTTTTTCAGCAAATATGTAAAAGCTGCTATGTGCCAGCACCGCTGCAGGGCTCGAGGTCACAGCAGAGAGCAGTCCAAGACCCCTGTCCCTGTGAAGCTTACATTTGGGGAAAGAGCTGTAAAATTCACACACGTTCAAGTAAAAAAAAATACATATGTATATAATCTGCCAGATGACTGAAAACTGTGGTGAAGGAAACTGAAGTGAGGGAGAGGGAGAGCCCGGAAGTGGGTGCAATCTTAGCGTGGGGATGGGCCCAAGGGAACCGTGAGCCTCGGGAACAGCGCTCACTCCAGGAGGCCGGGTGCTCATCTCAGAACTTACTTCTGCTCCCAACGGTATGTTTTCAAGCTCAACAAAGCCTTCAAAAGGGGCTCCATTCAAAGCGATGAAAAGACAAATGTTGATGTTTAACGAGGAAAACCCTCAGCTCTCCAGAGTCAGCTGTCCAAAATAGTGCAACGGTAGCATAAGCTGAGGTTTTGTTTTAACTGCTTCTCTTAACCTCTTCTCTTCTTTTCTCCCTTTAGCCACTAAAATGAATATGAAGATGAAAAGAAGTTGCAAATACACTCCCCTCTTGTAGCGCCTTTTCCCCATTCACCTGGAACATGTTTACCTAGTGTGACAATAAACAGTCCAGATTGTCTAACCCCTGAGAAAGAGCCATGTCACAATCACGGTGATTTGTTTAAAGAATCTTGCCCACTGCGTAATTAGCCCATAGGTCACCATCTGTCTCTAAGTCCTCATAAAACTAACCATATGTTGTTTTCATCAATGGCTGAACCAGGGCAACATACATCCCTCCCCAAGAAAAATGGCTACAGACCCATTTTTCCTCTGGTGCAGGGGGTTTTGGGGGGGACACTTACTCCACCTTTACCACATTTTTTTAATTTAAAAAATTGTTATTTTGTTCTGTTTATGCTTTGTTCATGGCTACCAACCCAAACAACCCCAACAATTTCTAGGAATTTCTGTAAAGGCTCTTCCAGGAGACACGGGGTAAACAGGCTTAGAGCCCCAGAATTTTGGTTCTCTTCTGTGGTTTGACCTGGTCATGTGAAGAGAAACACACACAGGCAGATGCATCTTACAAACAATCCTTCATATCTATGGTCTGCTGCATGGTAGAACTCCAAGTCACCAAATATCAACTTTTCCATCAGAGTAACTCCACTCTAAAGTAGGTAACGACTATAAATGATTTTAAATCATCATCTGAAGCAGTACAAAATCTGTCATCCAACAGTCTTGACTTATGAGAGAATTCTCAAACTGCTGAATACTGTTCTCTTCATATCCCCCACCAATGACTGAACAATCTTAATAAGAAGCAGATGTACAAAATGTTCTGGATTTTAGTTTGGTTTAGTTTATTTTTTAAGCAAAATATGAATAAGATTTATCCCCAAAATGTGCCTATGATTTAAAATTATATGGCAGGGAACACTAAAGCATTTAGATAACTGAAGAACGTCAGAATCTCATGGTAGAAATGGGTCATTAATGCTGTGGGTAAGATGCAGAGAAACCAGTTCTCCATCAACCAGCTTCCACTAGGGCATCACAAAATTCATCTGATCCGTGGTCTACAGAGTCAGGCATAAATTATATTTACAAAACTAGTCACAATTTCATCATTTAAAAACAGGCCAAGACCTTCCTACAAGGCTAATGATTCCATCTGGCCTAGGAAAGTATTTGTTGAACTGAACTGAACGGTGCAAAGATAGTTTCACTTTGTAGCTCTCTTGACTCATTAATCCTTAAGTCAACCCTTGTCACCAAAACAATCAACCTATTCAACCTTTAAAGGTTAGTACATCACATTTCATGGACTTACTGAACCGGAGGTGCACTTCTTTCTTTTTTTAAATGTACCAACTGCTAACGATGGGTAGGGTTTCTCCTCAGAGAGCAGAGATTTTGTTAAAGGCTACCTTCCCTTCTGTGCCAAGATCATTTACCTTACACACAAGGAGCATAAGACTAATTCTTAGATTTTTAACAGTTATCCCTCAGAGATCTTCAACATTCTCCCAGAGACCTCCTAATCTTAAGGTATTTCAGGACTAGATCTTTTAACAAACACCATTTCCACTCCAACAGAGCCTTGGTAATGGTTAGCACAGGTGTGGTGGTTCATCAAGTGTCCTATCAAGACTTCTCCCACTCTGCTGAGGGCCATGTCCCAGTGAGTCACAATTAAAAGAAATAGGATCAAACAACAAAGAGACAGAGGTGGCTTCCAGTCCTGGCTCCGCCTCATACCTTACTTTCATCTTTCTTGGTTTCATCTTTTCTACAATGAGAAGGCCACCTCCCAGCCAGGGTAACTATGAACATAATGTGAAAGCATGAAGGGTGCTTAACAAGGGGCCTGACCACCCCCGCAAAGGGACACACAACACATGATAACATTATTGAAGAGGTTGGAGATTGTCCAAACCAAAGAAGCCTACTTTATGTCATCCAGTGAAAATGGTCTTTGCCCACTTTCCCAAAGCATTAAAATCCATCTAAATTAAAAAAAAAAAAATACCATGAAGATTAAAAGCACAGAATGCGAGGAACCAAGATGGCGGGGTAGAAGGACGTGCTCTCATTCCCTCTTGAGAGAACACCAGAATCACAACTAGCTGATGGACAATCATTGACAGGAAGACAGTGGAACTCACCAAAAAAGATACCTCACATCCAAAGACAAAGAAGAAGCCACAGTGAAACGGTAGGAGGGGCAAAATCACAGTAAAATCAAATCCCATAACTGCCGGGTGGGTGACTCACAGGCTGGAGAACACTTATACCACAGGAGTCCATCCACTGGAGAGAAGGTTCTGAGCCCCACGCCAGGCTTCCCAACCTGGGGGTCCGGAAACGGGAGGAGGAATTCCTAGAGAATCAGACTTTGAAGTCTACTGGGAATTGATTGCAGGACTTCGACAGGAGTGGGGGAAACAGAGACTCCACTCTTGGAGGGCACACACAAAGTACTGTGCACGTCGGGACCCAGGGGAAAGAACAGTGACCACAGGGGAGACTGAACCAGACCTACCTGCTAGTATTGTAGTCTCCTGCAGAGACAGGGGGTGGCTGTGGCTCATCGTGGGGACAAGGACACTGGCAGCAGAAGTTCTGGGAAGTACTCCTTGGCGTGAGCCCTCCCAGAGTCTGTCATTAGCCACACCAAAGAGCCCAGGGAGGCTCCCGTGTTGGGTTGCCTCAGGCCAAACAACCAACAGGGAGAGAACCCAGCCCCACCCATCAACAGTCAAGTGGATTAAAGTTTTTCTGAGCTCTGCCCACCAGAGCAACAGTCAGCTCTACCCAACACCAGTCCCTCCCATCAAGCCTCTTAGATAGCCTCATCCAAAGGGCAGACAGCAGAAGCAAGAGGAACTACAATCCTGCAGCCTGTGGAACAAAAACCACATTCACAGAAAGATAGACAAGATGAAAAGGCAGACGGCTATGTACCAGATGAAGGAACAAGATAAAAGCCCAGAAAAACAACTAAATGAAGTGGAGATCGACAACCATCCAGAAAAAGAATTCAGAAAAATGATAGTGAAGATGATCCAGGACCTCGGAAAAACAATGGAGGCAAAGATTAAGAAGATGCAAGAAATGTTTAACAAACACCTAGAAGAATTAAAGAACAAACAAACAGATATGAACAATACAAAAACTGAAATGAAAACTACACAAGAAGGAATCAATAGCAGAATAACTGTGGCAGAAGAACGGATAAGTAACCTGGAAGACAGAATGGTGGAATTCACTGCTGCGGAACAGAATAAAGAAAAAAGAATGAAAAGAAATGAAGACAGCCTAAGAGACCTCTGAGACAACATTAAACACAACAACATTCACATTATAGGGGTCCCAGAAGGAGAAGAGAGAAAGGACCAGAGAAAATATTTGAAGAGATTATAGTCGAAAACTTCCCAAACATCGTAAAGGAAATAGCCACCCAAGTCCAGGAAGGGTAGTGAGTCCCATACAGGATAAACCCAAGGAGAAACAGGCCGAGACACAAAGTAATCAAATTGACAAAAATTAAAGACAAAGAAAAATTATTGAAAGCAGCAAGGGAAAAATGACAAATAACATACAAGGGAACTCCCATAAGGTTAATAGCTGATTTCTCAGCAGAAACTCTTCAAGCCAGAAGGAAGTGGCATAATATACATAAAATGATGAAAGGGAAGAACTTACAACCAAGATTACTCTACCCAGCAAGGATCTCATTCAGATTCGATGGAGAAAGCAAAAGCTTTACAGAGAAGCAAAAGCTAAGAGAATTCAGCACCACCAAAACAGCTGTACAAAAAATGCTAAAGGAACTTCTCTAAGTGGGAAATGCAAGAGAAGAAAAGGACCTACAAGAACACACCCAAAACAATTAAGAAAATGATGATAGGAACATACATATCGATAATTACCTTAAACGTGAATGGATTAAATGCTCCACCCAAAAGACACAGGCTTGCTGAATGGATACAAAAACAAGACCCATATATATGCTGTCTACAAGAGACCCACTTCAGACCTAGGGACACATTCAGACTGAAAGTGAGGGGATGGAAAAAGAGATTCCATGCAAATGGAAATCAAAACAAAGCTGGAGTAGCAATACTCATATCAGATAAAAGAGACTTTAAAGAATGTTACAAGAGACAAGGAAGGACACTACATAATGATCAAGGGATCAATCTAAGAAGAAGATATAACAATTATAAATACATATGCACCCAACACAGGAGCACCTCAATACATAAGGCAACTGCTAACACCTATAAAAGAGGAAATCGACAGTAACACAATCACAGTGGGGGACTTTAACACCTCACTTACACCAAAGGACAGACTATCCAAAATGAAAATAAATAAGGAAACAGAAGCTTTAAATGACACAAAAGACCAGACAGATTTAACTGATATTTATAGGACATTCCATCCAAAAACAGCAGATTACACTTTCTTCTCAAGTGCGCACAGAACATTCTCCAGGATAGATCACATCTTGGGTCACAAATCAAGCCTCAGTAAATTTAAGAAACTTGAAATCATATCAAGCTTCTTTTCTGACCACAATGCTATGAGATTAGAAATGAATTACAGGTGAAAAAATGTAAAAAACACAAACACATGGAGGCTAAAGAATACGCTACTAAATCACCAAGAGAGCACTGAAGAAATCAAAGAAGAAATCAAAAAATACCTAGAGACAAATGACAATGAAAACATGACGATCCAAAAACTATGGGATGCAGCAAAAGCAGTTCTAAGAGGGAAGTTTATAGCTATACAAGCCTACCTCAAGGACCAAGTAAACATTCTAACCTTACACCTAAAGGAAGCAGAGAAAGAAGAAAAAACAAAACCCAAAGTTAGCAGAAGAAATCATGAAGATCAGAGCAGAAATAAATGAAATAGAAACAAAGAAAACAATAGCAAAGATTAATAAAACTAAAAGCTGCTTCTTTGAGAAGATAAACAAAATTGATAAACCATTAGCCAGACTCATCAAGAAAAAGAGGGAGAGGACTGAAATCAATAAAATTAGAAATGAAAAAGGAGAAGGTACAACAGACACCGCAGAAATACAAAGCATGCTAAGAGACTACTACAAGCAACTCTATGCCAACAAAATGGACAACCTGGAAGAAATGGACCAATTCTTAGAAAGGTATAACCTTCCAAGACTGAACCAGGAAGAAATAGAAAATATGAACAGGCCAATCAAAAGTAATCAAACTGAAACTGTGATTAAAAATCTTCCAACAAACAAAAAGTCCAGGACCAGATGGCTTCACAGGTGAATTCTATCAAACATTTAGAGAAGACCTAACACCCATCCTTCTCAAACTCTTCCAAAATACTGCAGAGGAAGGAACACTCCCAAACTCATTCTATGAGGCCACCATCATCCTGATACCAAAACCAGACAAAGATACTATAAAAAAAGAAAATTACAGACCAATATCACTGATGAATATAGATGCAAAAATCCTCAACAAAATACTAGCAAATAGAATCCAATACCACATTAAAAGGATCATACACGATGATCAAGTGGCATTTATCCCAGGGATGCAAGGATTCTCCAATATATGCAAATGAATCAATGTGGTATACCATATTAACAAATTGAAGAAGAAAAACCATATGATCATCTCAATAGATGAAGAAAAAGCTTTTGACAAAATTCAACACCCATTTATGATAAAAACTCTCCATAAACTGGGCATAGAGGGGAGCTACCTCAACATAATACAGGCCATATATGACAAACCCACAGCAAACATCATTCTCAATGGTGAAAAACTGAAAGCATTTCCTCTAAGATCAGGAACGAGACAAGGATGTCCACTCTCACCACTATTATTCAACATAGTTTTGGAAGTCCTAGCCAAGGCAATCAGAGAAGAAAAAGATAAAAGGAATATAAATTGGGAAAGAAGTAAAACTGTCACTGTTTGTAGATGACATGATACTATACCTAGAGAATCCTAAAAGTGCCACCAGAAAATTGCTAGAACTAATCAATGAATTTGGTAAAGCTGAAGGATACAAAATTAATACACAGAAATCTCTTGCATTCCTATACACTAATGATGAAAAATCTGAAAGAGAAATTAAGAAACACTCCCATTTACCACTGCAACAAAAAGAATAAAATACCTAGCAATAAACCTACCTAGGGAAACAAAAGACCTGTATGCAGAAAACTATAAGACACTGATGAAAAAAATTAAAGTTGATATCAACAGATGGAGAGATATATCATGTTCTTGGATTGGAAGAATCAATATTGTGAAAATGACTATACTACCCAAAGCAACCTACAGATTCAATGCAATCCCTATCACATTACCAATGGCATCTTTTACGGAACTAGAACAAATCACCTTAAAATTTGTATGGAGACAAAAAAGACCCCGAATAGCCAAAGCAGTCTTGAGGGAAAAAAGTGGATATGGAGGAATCAGACTCCCTGACTTCAGACTATGCTACAAAGCTACAGTAATCAAGACAATATGGTCCTGGCACAGAAACAGAAACAAACACAGATCAATGGACAAGATAGAAAGCCCAGAGATAAACCCACACACCTATGGTCAACTAATCTATGACAAAGGAGGCGAAGATATACAATGGAAAAAAGACATTCCCTTCAATAAGTGGTGCTGGGAAAACTGGACAGCTACATGTAAAAGAATGAAATTACAACACTCCCTAACACCATACTCAAAAATAAACTCAAAATGGACTCGAGACCTAAATGTAAGACCGGACACTACAAAACTCTTAGAGAAAAACATAGGAAGAACACTGTTTGACATAAATCACAGCAAGATCTTTTTTGACCCACCTTCTAGAGTAATGGAAATAAAAACAAAAATAAACAAATGGGACCTAATGACTCTTCAAAGCTTTTGCACAGCAAAGGAACCCATAAACAAGACAAAAAGACAACCCGCAGAATGGGAAAAAATATTCGCAAATGAATCAATGGACAAAGGATTAATCTCCAAAATATATAAACAGCTCACGCAGCTCAATATTAAAGAAACAAACAACCCAATGCAAAAATGGGCAGAAGACCTAAGTAGACATTTCTCCAAAGAAAACATACAGATGGCCAAGAAGCACATGAAAAGCTGCTTAACATCACTAATTATTAGAGAAATGCAAAGCAAAACTACAATGAGGTATCACCTCACACCAGTTAGAATGGGCATCATCAGAAAATCTACAAACAACAAATGCTGGAGAGGGTGTGGAGAAAAGGGAACCCTCTTGCACTGTTGGTGGGAATGTAAATTGATACAGCCACTATGGAGAACAGTATGGAGTTTCCTTAAAAAACTAAAAATAGAATTACCATATGACCCAGCAATCCCACTACCGGGCACATACCCAGAGAAAACCATAATTCAAAAAGACATATGCACCCCAATGTTCACTGCAACACTATTTACAATAGCCAGGTCATGGAAGCAACCTAAATGCCCACTGACAGACAAATGGATAAAGAAGTTGTGGTACATACATACAACGGAATATTACTCGGCCATAAAAAGGAACGAAATTGGGTCATTTTTTGAGACATGGATGGATCTAGAGACTGTCATACAGAGTGAAGTAAGTCAGAGAGAGAAAAACAAATATTTTATATTAACACGTGTATGTGGAACCTAGAAAAACGGTACAGGTGAACCGGTTTGCAGGGCAGAAGTTAAGACAC
This sequence comes from Delphinus delphis, assembly GCF_949987515.2. Classification (NCBI taxonomy): domain Eukaryota; kingdom Metazoa; phylum Chordata; class Mammalia; order Artiodactyla; family Delphinidae; genus Delphinus; species Delphinus delphis. The sequence goes on from NC_082687.1 coordinate 17,048,903, forward strand.
AGATGTAGAGAAGAAATGTATGGACACCAAGGGTGGAAAACCGCGGTGGGGTGGGGATGGTGGTGTGATGAATTGGGCGATTGGGACTGACATGTATACACAGATGTGTATAAAACTGATGACTAATAAGAACCTGCAGTATAAAAAAACAAACAAAAAAACCAACTAATACTAAACTTTCTTTGGGTTATTTGTATGGAAATATGTTAATATAAATGTTTCAGACATTAAAAATAAAAAGCAGAGAATGCAGGAGCTGAGAGCAGAGTAGATGCTGGAACACTGAGTGCTGACTGGAGACGGACAAATCAGGGCTCACCAAACTCACACAACTGCAAAGCTTACAAATCGCTTCTTCAAAGAATATCTAGTGACACAGGGGAAAAGCTTACTACATACTGGTACAGTGAAAAAGACAAAGCACAAACTAAAAATAAAAACAATTTTATATTTTATAAATTTATAAAAAAATATAATTTTATATTTAAAATATATAATATATATAATTATATATTTTATATGTAATATATAATTTGTAACATATATATAATTACATAGTTATATATTATATAATTATATATAATATAGAATTGTATATAATTATATATAATTATAATATATTACAATTATATATAATTATATATTTATATGTAATAAAATAATATATTTATTATATATAATAATATATATTATATATAAATATATATATAATTTTATATTTAAAATAAATAGAATTTTGTATAAATATAAAAAGGTGTGGATACATGTATACAGATATTTGAAAAACAAAAAATATGGAAAAGTGTTTAAAGATATAGATCAGCAGGGACAACCACTACAAACACACACACACACACACACACACACACACACACACACACACACACACACACACCCTTTCTCCCTCCCTCCCTCCCTCCCTCTCTCTCTCTCTTTGTCATATTTATATACAAGTTCGAAGTTTTCCAGAATGATTTGAACACAGAGTATTGTCTATAATGGGGGTGGGGGTGAGTTTGTTTTGAAAGAAGAAAGAGCCCACGCTGTCATTCCCCTTCCCAATGAGACAAGAGAAATGCTAATCTTTGAGATCTAAACTCTTCAATACACGTATGACCTGAAAGTCTGCGAGCCCTCGGAGCATGTTGTTACCTAGCTCCTTCTACTTATTTCTTCTCTTCCTACTTACAAAGGTGTCTATGATTACTTACTAAGTGATTTGGTCAGCCAGAGCCATTGGGGTTTATCCCTGGGTTTCTTCAGATAGCAAAGGAGGGTCAGGAATAATATCTGAACTCTTTTACATACCTTAACTAATGAAAAAAAATCTCCTTAGCATTTAAATTTTTTTCAAAATAATCAGCACTTAAAACAATATTTACACAGTATTTTGGGAACTTCTCTTTCATTCAAAACTACAATACCGGGCTTCCCTGGTGGCGCAGTGTTTGAGACTCCGCCTGCCGATGCAGGGGACACGGGTTCGTGCCCCGGTCCGGAAAGATCCCACGTGCCGCGGAGCAGCTGGGCCTGTGAGGCATGGCCGCTGAGCCTGCGCGTCCGGAGCTCTGTGCACCGCAACGGGAGAGGCCACAACAGTGAGAGGTCCGCGTACCGGAAAAAACAAAAAAAACTACAATACCCTGAATATTGTATCCAATGCCATCCCCTTGAACGAAAAAAAAATGTCATTTTGTTTCTGAAGCTCATCAGCAGGTGATCTTCTCACCTTCTGGATATTCACATTATTTACAGGAGGATTGTTTTAAAAACCAAACAGTATTATTTTTTTCTTTTCCCCTAAATTTATGTGCTCATATCCACTTTCCCAATGTTATTAAAACTTCAAACTGTTCAATTAACTCAAAATCAACCTGTAATGCTAGAAAAGCTATTTAAAGTTGTACTTCCGGGACTTCCCTGGTGGAACAGTGGTTAAGAATCCACCTGCCAGTGTAGGGGACACGGGTTCGAGCGCTGGTCCCGGAAGATCCCACATGCCCTGGAGCAACTACACCTGTGCGCCACAACTACTGAGCCTGAGCTCTAGAGGCCCCGAGCCACAACTACTGAAGCCCGAGTGCCTAGAGCCTGTGCTCCACAACAAGAGAAGCCACCGCAAGGAGAAGCCTGCACACCGCAACGAAAAGTAGCCCCCACTCACCACAACTAGAGAAAGTCCGCACGCAGCAACGAAGACCCAACGCAGACAAAAATAAATAAATAAAATAAAAAAATAAAGTTGTACTACCAAGTCTATAACATGCACAAAATTTGCCTTTCATAAAAAGAGGAAAGTAAGTCGTACATCAAATTAGATTATCTGAATATATTATCTTTGATTATCTAGACACTTTGATCCAAAAAATGTCATGACTAATGATTTTTTTTCTAGCATAAACTTAGCTATTGCTTTTTATTAAGTCTTTTATCCTGGTATTCAATTGTTTTATATTCTGCTTTACCAAAATCTAAAACTCAATTTTAAAACAATTCATCTTCTGTCATTTTCATATTTCTGTTAACACAGAAGAGAGAATTGGTGTCATCCCCACTTACCAACCACAATGCTCACACATTAAACTTCAGTGTTGTGAAGTACCTGGAACACCTCGTTCAAAAGTTACTGATGTACTGAATGTAAAATGTTTACTACTCTTAAATTTTCCAAGAGACTTGCCAACCACAATCCTTAATCTTTTCTCCCTTGAAACCCCAAGTCCCCTCATCATGTGGCTTCTCCCAGCCCAAAGGTCTCTGCAGGTGTAAATCACACACCTTTTCCTCATAGTATTGCTCCAAAACTGGCCTCCAGTGCACCACGTGATCATGACCTACCTTCATACAAGTGATGTGACTTGCCAAAATCTTTCTTAAACTGTGTTATGGCCTTGGGGGTCTGTTAACTCAGGACCTGTGCCATTCCCACTTAAATGCTATTTATTACATCTGACAAGAGTATCAGAATGACAGACAGAAGCTATGAGGAAGCTCTAAGGAAAACAGAAATGCCCAGGAGAAAGAAGCTATGTCGCCTGGCCTTTAGGAGCCCAACAGTTTCAACTCAAATTCAGTTCTTCTATTTACTGGCTGTGTCAACTTGGAGTGACTTCGTCACTTTGAGAGTCTGTTCTCACAGCTAGAAATGGAGATACTCATGGTGCTAATTCTTAGAGTGTCTGAGATGATTTTTAAAAAGATGATCAAAGGAGGTAATGAGGTGAAGCCCTCAGAACAATGCCTGGCCCCTGGTAAACAATAAATACTAGCTTTTTCAGAGAACTGTTTACCAACTCAGGAACTAAGGATGCCCTGAGATTCAAGATCATTAATTACACCTTTTCGAGGAGCTGGGTGTATCACATCAGATCACAAGTTTCAACACACATCCTGGTTTTGGGCACTTACTAATTCCAGATAGTCCATTAGAAAATGAAATTTATTTTACGAAAGAAATGCAAACAGCTCTGCAGTGTTAATCAATTATGCAAAGCTGTGTGGTCAGAGGAGGCAGCCCTAAGTCTCACTGAACCTCCCCCTGAGACATGAACTTGGAACATGAGCTGAAAACCCCACCCCCTTTATCCCTGCGGAGCCAACCCACCTGCAAAGGAAGTTCATCACAGTCCCCCCAAACGCTTAAAGAGAAAATAATCCTGAAATTATATTCAGTTTATCTACTCAAAACTGAATTCCTCTCTTTGCTCTTTCCCAAATTATAACCCCTAGACTTTTTTCCTTCTTTCCACCAGTATTTATTAGCACTCATTATATGTCAAACCCTGTGCTGGACTTTGGGGATAGGATGCAAACAAAACAGCCACAATCCCTTCCCTTTTTTTTTTTTTTTTTTTTTGCGGTACGCGGGCCTCTCACTCTTGTGGCCTCTCCTGTTGCGGCCTCTCCTGTTGCGGAGCACAGGCTCCGGACGCGCAGGCTCAGCGGCCATGACTCACGGGCCTAGCCGCTCTGCGGCATGTGGGATCTTCCCGGACCGGGACATGAACCCGCGTCCCCTGCATCGGCAGGTGGACTCTCAACCACTGCGCCACCAGGGAAGCCCTCCCTTCCCTTTTTTGAAAGCTGAGAAGAATTTTCCCCTTTAGAAAATCCATACCCACTAGATTTAAGTTTTTAAAAATTCACTTCAGAGTATTGTGAAGTTATGCGGAATAGATAGGAATTGCTGGGCTATTGGGTGAAACAAGCATTGACAAAAGGGTCCTCATGGCATACAAAACTATACATCCCAAACTATACGTCCACACATACCTGAACATTCGTTCCCAATCTTCCCTTTGAGGAAGGGAATGTTCCCTTTGTTAGGGACCCACCCGACCATGGAAGATATCTGTTTCTGCTACCATTTTCTCAGGTGGACCGTGCCGCCTCTCTCCTTCCAGATTTGTTACAAGCTCTCACCTCCTCCCCCAATCCTCCTCAGGAATCCTTTCCTCTCATCCAAAATAGCACTTCCTTAAGGCACACCTCCCCCCACACACACCAGCTGAAAGCTTCTAAGGGGTAAGGATGTCTATTTTTTCACCTCTGTATGCCCCATAACATGGACCACATTGTCCTGTGTTCTTTCATACATAAATATATATCCCCGATATGGTATGAATGTCAAGACAATGAGGGGATGTGCTGAGGTGGGGGGCAGCTTTCCTTCTCACCAAGTGGCTGAAGCAGAACAGCTGCCTCCCCAGGTCCCCAGAAAGGGCACCATCAACTGCCACAGGACATCTCCAATGGTACTGCTTTCCCAGGCAGCCGAAGCTGGCTCTGGTCCCTCCGTGCTCCTGGCTTCATCTTGACATTCTCCAGCAACCTCTTCCCATGTCAGAACCTCCATAAACCCAACTGGAAGGTGGGTAGGGGGAGGGATAAATTGGGAGATTGGGATTGACGTATACACACTACTATATATAAACTAGATAACTAATAAGAACCTACTGTATAGCCCAGGGGACTCTTCTCAATACTCTGTAATGACCTATATGGGAAAAGAATCTAAAAAAGAGTGGATATATGTATATGTATAACTGATTCACTTTGCTGTACAGCAGAAACTAACTCAACATTTTAAATCAACTATACTCCAATAAAAATTAAAAAAAAAAACAATTGGAGGAAGAAAATAAATTCTCAACCTGACAAACCTATACCAAGTGCAGCATTTCACACATGAACCAGGAGCAAGTTAAATCTCTGGAGTCCCAAACCAAAGAGCAACCTGAGAAAGAGTTAACACCCATCTATGCAACTGTGCACAAAAAGGATCCGTGGTTCTGTTTTTTAAAGAGAGGGAGAGAGAGAAGTAAATGAATGTTCAACCAAAAGCTAGAGCTCCATTTTCTGTTAAATCTGATTATTTTTTAACCACATCTTTGAAATAACATTGTTGTTAGTTTTCCCACTAAAATTCTAAGATAACGAGGAGGACAAGAAAAATGCATTACAAGAACCTACTTCAACATTAAGGCTTCCACACACAGCTATCGCTCCCCATTACCCATCTTGCTTTTCAAGAGTTCTAATCCTAGCTATTTTATGCAGCATCAGGATGGCATTTCGGCTTATCTATATAAAGCAAAAGCTCCCAAGGTTGTGTTTATTCAAGTCAGATCTTCATAAAAAACGTGAAAGGCAAGACGTTTAAAAAAAAAAAAAAAGCAAATAATTTAGTTATTATGTGAAATTTTATGTAAGAATTTATGTAAAGTTGTTCATACATTTGTATTTAGGTGCCAGGTAAAGATATTTTTTAAAACACCATAAATCCAAAGGGATGATTAAATCATCCTTTCAAAGAATTTATATGTATATATGATAACTGGCTAGGATATCTGCTTTGTGACATTTTAACAGTACACAACAGCATTTTTTTCCATTAGTGGTTCCCTCCAGGTTTTTGTCTAGGAAAAAAAAAAATTCATACCTATTTTCCCGGAGGAAAATAGGAAACAACTGGAGAAAAAATTGGAAAAAAATTTTCATTATCCTTTTTAAGGAAAATAAGCTCTTGCCCATCACGATTGTAAACATACATGTCTAGATGTAGGTTTTACACGCAGAAATCTCTGAGAAATATTACAGGTAGTGACCGCCCACTATGACCAGGCTAGTGCAGATGGGGGCTGAGGAGGCTGACTAGACAGACAAGCCCATCTGACCCAACAGAACAGTCCATGGGGGGGCTTCCCTGGTGGCGCAGTGGTTCAGAGTTCGCCTGCCGATGCAGGGTACACGGGTTCGTGCCCCGGTCCGGGAGGATCCCACGTGCCGCGGAGCGGCTGGGCCCGTGAGCCATGGCTGCTGAGCCTGCGCGTCCGGAGCCTGTGCTCCGCAACGGGAGAGGCCATGACAGTGAGAGGCCCGTGTACCGCCAAAAAAAAAAAAAAAACAGTCCATGGAAGCACCACCTGGCTGAACTGCTTGGGTCCAGTGAGGTTGAGCTGTCCAGCTGACCTCCTTGACTCTGAGGCCAACTGTGGAAAGATTTCTGAGGGTAAAACTACTCTGGGCTCAGACTTCCAGGGTAGACGAGAAGCCCCACCTGTACCTGCTCCAACCTTCCTGCACGGACCAGTGGGGGACAGCACGACAACCAAGGTGGAGAAGGCTGCTCTCAGCAGTGCCAAAGAGAGGAGGAGTGCAGACACCTGAACATCAAGACGATCGCCAAAAAGGCCGAGATGAACAACACGGCGGGGAGGAAGGGTAAAAAATTAAAAGAAAGCTAAAACTAATGTCTAGTTCATCTGTGAACAAGTTATTTGATTTTAAAGCCAAACCACAGAATTTTTAATAATTTAATACGAAAGCCTATTTTTCAATTCAAAAATGAGAATCCTGCCACTAAATATTTACCATGCTTTGCTGTATACCTGAAACTAATACAACATGGTAAATCAATTATCCTTCAATTAAAAAAATAATCTATTAAAAAATCAACTCTTTTACTCAACGTTGCTAATTATTAGAGAAATGTAAGTCAAAACTACAATGCAGTATCACCTCACATTAATCAGAATAGCCATCTTCAAAAAGTCTACAAATAATATGGGACGTCCCTGGCGGTCCAGTGGTTAAGACTCCAAGCTTCCACTGTAGGGGGCATGGGTTCGATCCCTGGTTGGGGAACTAAGATCCCTCATGCCGTGCAGCGTGGCCAAAACAAAAAAAAGTCCACAAATAATAAATTCTGGAGAGGGTGTGGAGAAAAAGAAACTCTCCTACACTGTTGGTGGGAATGCAAACCTTCATACTGTTCTCTGTGATGTACAGCCATCACAGAGAACAGTATGAAGGTTCCTTAGAAAACTAAAAACAGAGTTACCACATGATCCTGCAATCCCACTCCTGGGCACAGATCTGGAGAAAACTATAATTTGAAAAAATACATACACCTCAATGTTCATTGCAGCACTATTTACAATAGCCAAGACATGGAAGCAACCCAAGTGTCCACGGACAGATGAATGGATAAAGAAGACGTGAGATATATAAAGAAATATATAGATAGATACACACATACATATATACATACACATACAATGGAATATTACTCAGCCATAAAAATGAAATAATGCCATTTTCAGCAACATGGATAGACCTAGAGATTATCATACTAAATGAAGTAAGTCAAAGACAGATATATGATATCGCTTATCTGCGGAATCGAAAAAAAAATGATACAAATGAACTTATGTACAAAACAGAAATAGACCCACAGACATAGAAAACAAACTTACAGTTACCAAAGAGGAAAGGAGGGGGCAGGGAGGGATAAATTAGGAGTTTGGGATTAACATATACACACTACCATATAAAACAGATAACTACCAAGGACCTACTGTATAACACAGGGAACTATACTCAATATTCTGTAATAACCTATAAGGAAAAAGAATCTGAAAAAGAATATACACACATATATATACACACACATATATCTATGTGTGTATAACTGAATAACTTTGCTGTACACCTGAAACTAACACAACATTGTAAATCAACTATACTTCAATTTTAAAAAATATTAAAAAAAATATATTTACCATGTCAGCCAGGTGCAGACAGGTATAGAAAGAACTGCTGCTGCTTGCACAGGGGCTGTGAGGGAAGGGCAAGGTTCACCTAATCTGCTTCCTAGAGTTTTTTCCAACTGCACTTATTTCTGTGGAAAACAAGAAATTCCAGCTAGATCTCCACTTTCTCCTCTCTCCTGCTTCTTCTTCTTCTCAAATACCTTTCGTTTGGGTCCAAGTTAATGATCTCAATGTGAAGCACAGGCTGACCACGAGAAACTCCAGAGCCAATGAAAGGGGCAAGAAAAATTAACTGGAACAATTCGTTGGCCCTGAGAGGCCCACCCTGCTCTGATAGAAAACCGAGGAACTGAGAACTCGCTTAGGGGAACTCCTCCTGATTTTCTGAGATTTGTGTAGATGAGATAATGACCCTAAAGATATTTTAATAGCAAAATAACAAAAACATGTAAATTACAGAGATGAGAAAACCTCTGAGAAAATAGCAAAGGCCCAGTTGAGGGCCGGTGGCCTGGCTGGATCATTCTTGCTGATCCAGCAAGAATTCATGCATCCCAGGACTCCATCATTTCTAATACGTTTTACCTGTCTAACCCAGCTGATTATCACTAGCAGACAGGAAAAGGTATACAGTAATTAGAGTCAGGAAAGCCTAAAATCACCCTCAGGAAATTCCATGTCTCAGCACTTTCTAAACTCCCCTGACTTCTAGACAGCTCAGGCCTTCTTTTCTCCTTGTTCTTTTATCTCAATCTTTACCGCTAATCCCCCTGTAGGGTATTAATTACTCTGTCACAATTCCATTACTCCACAAACAAGGACAACACAAGGAAGTCCAACATGGATTAACTTTGTATTTATTGTATTAACTTAATATACGGTAATTGTATCATTAGTGCATATTTTGTTGGACATTGAAAAGAAAAATATAATTCTTTCTCTTTGCCTTCAGCTCCACTGGCTTTCTGATTTTTTTTAAAGCACTAAAAATATTTCAAAGTAACCTGTGCAGCCAGTAAATCTGCCTATAAATGTGATTTTTGCCTAAGAGACCTGCTGTGTGAAACCTAATTATACTATTTTTCACAAGACTGGTTAGCAGTTGAGGTCACTTAGGGGCCCAGTACGGAAAAACTCAAATGCTGACCAGGATGACTCAGATGCCTTGAATGATTACCACTAAAATCTGGTTCAAATTGTGATGCTATCTAGGACCAAATTCATGCAAACCAGCAAGGAAAATAAATGCACACTACATATGCACTAACAAAGGAAATGAGATGGGAAAGGGTGCACGAGAGACTGGTTTGCAGTTCTGATAGTAAGTGCAGGAAGGCATCCACCACACAGATCTGAAGAGAAGCCCCACCGACCAAGAAATCTCACCATGATCAACACTAAATCACAACTGAAAATCACAAGTCTTAGGGCAAACGATTCCGCAGAACAATTTTTTTTTTTAGGAGTGCCTCAAGCTCCTTGTAAAATAAAGTCCAAAATACCTTTCCACTAGCTTCTTTTCCACATCACTAAAGTTTAAATATGAATTCACACACTGTTTATTGGTGCCTCCCCAGCACTAATCCCACTACATTGTAATCACACATCCCCTACAAACTCTCTCAAGACAGGGATTATGTTGACTTTATTGTATCAAAGCATGAGTCCCTAGAATGAAGAAAAGTGTGCATGGTAGCATGGTATACCCACTGAAGAGGTAAAAATAACTACCATTAATTATGAACTCCCTGTGTGACAAGAAAGCAAAACACACTCCTTGGGACCATACAGAAAGAGGGGGTGGACCTACTTCCATCTAGAACACAGAAAGTTGTATTTATCCAGAACTTGCCAGCTCCCTGTCGACTGAAATAACTTCAGGCAAAGTGGACTGGAAGTCAAAGCTATGGATGTGATTCCTTTCATGCCCACTTCACTTTACCAGTGTGGTCTTAGATCTTCACTTCTTCTTCACTTCTATTCTTGACAGTGTCATTTTCCTTCAGTCTGTTTCCACTTTAGGGTCCACAGGGATCCCATTTTAATGATTAAAAGGAGGGAAAAAATTAGCCCCATGGTCCTGACAAATTTCCAACTTATTAAGAGAGTTGGGAGGGCTTCCCGGGTGGCGTAGTGGTTGAGAATCTGCCTGCCAATGCAGGGGACACGGGTTCGAACCCTGGTCTGGGAAGATCCCACATGCCACGGAGCAACTGGGCCCATGAGCCACAATTACTGAGCCTGCGCATCTGGAGCCTGTGCTCCGCGACAGGAGAGGCCGCGACAGTGAGAGGCCCGCGCACAGCGATGAAGAGTGGCCCCTGCTTGCCGCAACCAGAGAAAGCCCTCGCACAGAAACGAAGACCCAACGCAGCCAAATAAATAAATAAAACGAATTTATTAAAAAACAAAAAGAGAGAAAGAGAGAGTTGGGAGTGTTTGTTGTACGAGGGCAAGAGCTGGTGGGCTCGGACAGCAGAGAGCCCCGGATTAAACACCTGCTACACCACGTAGCCCCAGGACCCTATCCATGTTGCTGATGCTGACAGCATCAGTGTCCTTACCAGCAATACAGGAATATGCGACCAGTTCACCCTCACAGGGTTGTTAAGAGAAATAAGTGGGAGAATATATATATAAAGTGCCTAGTGTGGAGCCCGATCATGGCAGGTGTCAGAGTAAATGGTACTGAACGTTGCCTCTATTCATTGCTTCCCCGTCCCTGTTCCCATCTCTGTGGTATTTACACTCATACATCCTTGGGAACTCTGCCATACTTGGCCCTGGTTCCTCCTACCCCTACTTTCCAATCTCAAATAACCCCCTCAGCCAGAGGCCATGGGACCCCATATACCCTGTGGCACCAGATCTTGTTTTGAGGAAAATGAGTGGTGAGACCTTACAAAGAAAGACCTTCTGAATAATTCTCAGTATCATAAAGATGCTTGAACCACTGCCATCTTTTAAAAAGTTACTCAGTCCCTCACATTAAATGTGAGCAGTCAAAACAAAACGCTCATCTCTTTTTAAAACTGTCCATTACTGAACAAGCACATGCCTCCGTATTATTGAAGCCAGAGACTATGTATAATACTCGACTCTGCTGCCCAAGCACCTTCATGGTGTGTAGCACTTCACATCAATACAAGCTGAATACCTGTTGAATGAATAAATAACCAGCAGGTAAGAAAACATTTATAAATGAGGAACACATATACGAAAGATATTATACACGGTTCCTACTCTTACCTGCAGACTTCACAGTCAAAGACCAGAATCCTGTGTCCTACCGAAAAAAAACATTTCCTAGCTAAAAGTCTCTCTTTTTTTTTTTATTTTTTTGCGGTACGCAGGCCTCTCACTGCTGTGGCCTCTCCCGTTGCGGAGCACAGGCTCTGGACGCACAGGCTCAGCGGCCATGGCTCACGGGCCCAGCCGCTTCACAGCATGTGGGATCTTCCCGGACCGGGGCACGAACCCGTGTGCCCTGCATCGGCAGGCAGACTCTCAACCACTGCGCCACCAGGGAAGCCCTTAAAAGTATCTTTTTAAAGATTCTGTGATTGCCTCGGGCTAACGTGTCCGTATTCAAGTTTTCAATAGAAAAAGCCTAAGGGACATGTCTCCTCAAACTACGGCCATGGCAAAGCGTGGTCAACGGGACAGGGGAGACAGTGTTACCAAGAGAACCAAATGTGCCTTGAATGGCAAGGCACACTTTTGACAATTCATCCTCAGAGCACCCGTGGTCCCAGACTCGATCTAATTCCGTCTATTAACAACAAATACCAACAGGAAGAGATTTAAAATTTGAGGACACAGTCCCTCCTCCTTCCCAAGTTTCCCGGTGGCTGGCTTCGTTCAAGACAAGAGCATTCTTCTCACACTTCCTTCACACAACTTGACCTCGGACAGAACTCAGAGCAATTGATTTAATAGGTCAGGACTGATGTGGAAAGAGCCCTACACGTGGAGTCAAGAAGTCTGATGTATAATCCGGACTCTGCCCCAACCAGAGGTGTGCCATGGGTGCTCTCCTCACCTGGGTGCTGAGACCGCAGAAGAGTGTGAAGGCTCCCTGCTGCACCATGACAGGCAGCCTACATATTCAGCTGGGAAAATGGGCCAGTTTTGCTCTCTGGCTGCTGACTGAATCCTATTTTTAAATCTTGCTTCTCAGTCTCCTGAAAAAGTTGGCCTGAGAAAATAAGATGCCATGAAACAATATGGAAGAACAGTGCTATTAAACAAAGCAGTGAGAGGCGAGACTCCCTCTGGTCGGTTTGGAATGCAGTGTCAATGGGTAGCTGATCTTCCTATGCCAGGGCTGCCAAAGGCACTGGAAGGTTCTTCTTAAAAGCAGTCTCACGTGATCAGAGGCCACAGTCTGACTTTCTTTTGAAATCTAGGTAAACTGCCTGCAATTAACTTAAAAGTAGCCTGGAAATATTACCAGAAGAATAAACCTCTCTCACTTTTTCTCCTTCCTCCCCCTTCTCTATTAACCACTGAAGACACTCTGGAAAAATCCAACCTTTCCCCATTAACTTCCTTCTCGGCGCGCAGAAGCCATACGGAAGGTCTGCAGCGTGCCTGGCACAGCTCCTGAGCCAGGCCATTGTCTCCAAGGTAACAAGTAAGGAAGAAAACCAGAGATCGGTCTAGCACATTTAACTTGCAGATGAACTAGGTCCCTCAGTAGTATTTCACTAACAGGCAAGAAGATAGATTAAAGCCTTCTATATTCTGTCTTCTCCATTTATAGGAGGAAGAATTTATTTGAGGCATTTACCACAGACACGGTGATTCTTCTCTGGCAACGTTGTTTCCAAAACACAAAACTCCAAAGAGAGTTTGTTACAATTAATCGAGTGAAAAGGAGCTTCTGTGGAGAAAGTCTAAATGGAAAAAGGAACGGGGGTCCCGGAGCAATGCATCTAATCCTAGACACTTGTTTCTGCAGTTTGCTTAACAAACAATGGCACAGCACACGCATCCTCGCCGACTCTCCACGCAACAGGCGGCCAGAATCCCGATCTTCCCACCAAGCCAGTGGCGTTCACGAGAGACTCACAGCTCCCCAGCTGGAGGGGTGACTTTGGTTTCCAAATGGGAAAGGGAAGCCAAGGAGGTGGCGCTGTGCCCTGCGCCTGGACAAAGGCGGGGAGCTGAATGCACTGGCAGTTGGGAGGCAGAGGGGGGCCCAAAGCCAAGGGTGAGGGGCCGAGGGGGAGCGGCTTTTCCTTTGATGGATATCCTCCCATGGCCAGCCTGCAGCGCTGCCATCACACACGCCAACGGCTGCTTCCCAGCCCTCCTTCAAGAAGAATGAAAGAAGCCACAGCAAGGGGGGGATTGGTCGCGATGGGTCAATTCACAATACTGCAGTAACAAAAACAAATAGATGCTCTGGAGAGACGGGGGCAGAGATGATGAAGAAACATGTGTGTGTACCAATTAGAGGGCCCTGCTTCGCACAGGCAGGGCCGGGCTCCCCACAGCGACAGGACCCTGAAGCACTGGGACACCATTTCTAGTGTTCTTAGTTGAAAACAAAGACCCATTGTGTTTTCCCGGGCAGCCATGCTGCCAATTTGCCTCACACCTTCCAAAGAGGCCCAATTATTAGTCTCTTCCTCGGCTGTCTGCCTTTTTCTCAGCTTCGTGAAAAGCAAGCATATTTCACTACTCTAAAGGCCAGGTGGGCAGGGGTCGGGGAGACACGGTCAACTCAGGAAGAGGAACGCCTTCCGTGCAGACCTCAGTGAAGCGAGGCGCTCACGCCATCTCCACAGAGACCAGGGCGCTTGGACCCTGCTCCCCGAGGCCCAGCCACTTCCAACTTTTCTAATAATAATCAGCCCCGTTGGCATTTCCCTGAAGGCATTCCCTACACTTTCCACCCTGTCCTTTTACTTGGAGTTCTTAAGTGAAACCCATGGCCGGCCGGCCTCTGGCCAAGCGCAGGCCTGTACTGTCTATTCTACAAACTGGATATTCTGTGTCTCCCTTTTGAAAGTCCTTTCATTTTCCTGTTTTGTAAAAAAGTGGTCGAAAGTTGAAAAGGAATTAGCTTCACCATATCCTGCAGGACGAAAAACTAAAATAGAGAGTCATTAGGCTTCCAAGACATCACTGAGTCTTTTAAATGAGCCAACCGAGCCAGTAGTCACACGAATGCGGTGACCGGTAATGGAGCCCGCAGAGGATTACAAAATTTGTTTCTACCATATGTCTCACTAAGTAAAGAAAGGGCAGTGCTGGGTGCTGACTTAAAAATATATATATATTTTTTAATCAACTCTGTTCCTGAGTCTGTCACTTCTGAAAAAATAAATATTTATATTACCATTGCCCATTTTTAAAAAATCTCTTTTCTCTTCCCAGAGGTCTTTCAACTTATTCTTCACTATTTGTAAAACTCTTCCAGTTTTCCCATTATTCCCAATGCTTGGAAATAAAGGACACAGATGATAGAATTAAACAACAGAAAAAGAAAGCCAAACAAAATTCAGTTACGATGTTCATAGAGATGAGTTTGCCCTACAGCATATCGATCTGTCCTAAAAGAGCCTCACCAAAGGGAAATTTAAGCTTCACAATTATTGGTGTGCTCTCAGAAGTCTTCAAATATTGTTTCTCCAATGTGAGCATTGAAATAATGTCATTGAATTTACATTTAATAACATCTTACATTTGTAGAGTGCTTTGATTTTTAAGGTGTCTTCATTTATCATGTATCATTATAAATGTCACATTTATTTTTTGATAAAAACCCTAGAAGGTTGGCAGGAAAGTAAGCTACTACTATCACCTTCTACAGATGGGAAAAGTGAGGCCCAGAACAGGTAAGAGGCCTAGAAAACGATGCACAGCTAGAAGGTGACTAATCCAGAGCTTGTTCTGCAACAACTCCTCCACCACCACCAGCAGTGCTCTCTAGGTGGGGAGAAATCATCCCGGACTGGTCCATGCTGGAAACAAGACGCACCTTACCTTTAACACTGGCCAATTGCGGGCCACCACATTGTGAAATCCTGCACACTGATCGGAAAATTAGGGTGGGCATATATTTGCATTATAATATTTCTTAAGGGTCAACTAATCCCCTAGAACTAAAACCAATCCTGGCCTGGAATCACCACAGAAGCCCCCATCCCCATCCCCATCCAAGCGAGTGTTTCACAGCCTGATCGCTGGCCTGACTTAGAGAAGAGGCCGGAAATACTCCCAGGGCTTTCGCTTGAGACCTCTGATGATGACGCTAACAGACAAAGGAAGAGAGCAGGCGATTATCAAAGAATTTAATTCTCTAGAAACACGAATTTCGAGTAATTGATGAGAGGGTGAGAGGCGCCTTTCTTTCCTCCGTAGCAGGATTTCTTTATGTTAGCTGGATAATCGCTTCCGTTCTCCAATTGCCTAGACCCACAACTAGGGACTGGCACGCCATCCACGTGCGGACTACCAGAATTAGACTCAGAACAGAAACACCCATGATGGATTTAATAATTAAGTTTTTGACAAATACTTTGCCCTGGCACAAAAATATTCATTACCTTGTGTTAAGTGTGTTTTCTCTGACCAAACTGTAAAATGTTGGAGCAAAATACACTGAATCTCTATCTGGCGTTGCAATGTCAGTAGAAGCATATCAAGAAAATGTTGCCATGGATGGCGAGGTTTTCCTCCCTCTTTTTCTTTTAAGAATCTGAGTTATTTCATTAGCACATCAAGCTCCATTTACACAGTCGCACCTCCTCTCTCCCACACTGCAGTCACAAGTAACGAGCCTCCAACGATCGGATTCATTCTCCGCACCCCAGCCTGCTGTCTGCAATTCCAGTCACATCGCTGCATATCGTGAAGGCAAAGTACACAACACAGGCCAGGAAATGAAGGTGCACCACCTCCATTTCCAAAGGTACTACGTATTAACAAACATTTAGCACGTGGTCTAAAACTCTTCTCACTTCATTCTCATCATTCAAGCATTTTATAAAATGAATATGGTGCTACTGGACATATAGTTGTATGTATGTACCAGGGACCAGAGTCAGAAAGAGCTACTCAACAAAGAAAGGAAACAGACTCAGGTTTACCAATTGCCTACTGTGTGCCAGGCACAACACCAAGCACTGTCTCTTCTTGCATCTCATTTTCCAGAAAACTCTGTGAAGTTGATATCCCCGTTTTACAGATGAGGAAACTGAGGCTCAAAAGATGAATTAATTTGTCCAGAGTTACAGGGCTGGCCAGTGTCATGATTTGAACATGGGTCAAACTCCAGGTCTAGTGCAGTTTCTACTCACTTCCTAAACCAGGCTGAAGTGGTTTAACCTAGCGACCAGCATGAACAAAGACTGGAGTTGATTTTGAAGAAGCTGAGAACTGCCTGTGATCTAATCTGCTTCTATGAGGGTAGGATAACTCTGGGCCATAAACAGTCTGGCAATACAGTTGGACTTGGTCTTGGAGGCCAAAGTATTATCTAAATGAACTGACCTCATCCCCTTGAAAATTCAACAACCTGTCCTAACCACCTCAACTCATGTTTTCCATGCCAAACATACAAGATACTGACTTCTTCCGACATGTGCCTTTAATTTGGGGTTCATCAAATTCAGGTTTACCTTGACAAGATAACAGTTATGAAATGTTGAGGTCTTAAAATAACTGACTTTCCAAATAACCAGCCATCAATGCAGGAAACGGAGAAGGCAGGAAGGAACACACATTTTGGGAAATTCAGTAAACCTCAAATATCTGTGTGTGGATCAGGTAGGAAATCAACTTCCCTTGTTTTTTACCGTCAGTGATAGCTCATTAGAGACCAGCATCTCTGCCCTGCCAAGCTTCTCCTGTATTTTGCGTTTTCTCTTCATTTCAGGTGTATGAGAGATGGTCTGTTTTTCTGAGTTCAAAGGCAGGAGCAACAGGAACTGAAGAGTTACTTAACATAAAAGAATCAGGACAAGAGGAAGATGTGCAAGCAAATGATTCTGTCCTGTTGTTATTTATACTCCTTAAACAATAGAAGTGTAAAATTTGCCAAAGACCTACAGGAAAATCCTGTTAAAACATACACTTTAAAAAGTCTCCAAAAGCTTTCTGAAAATAGCACATAATCCAGAAAGCTATTTAGAAAGAATCAAAATGGACCAACAATATAAAGTGCAGATAACCCCCAATTTCATACAGATGATAATCTAAAAAGTCATCTTTAAATGGACTTTTTGACTTGGAAAGTAACATGTCTATAGAGCAAGGTAATAAGGAGTAGTAATAGTTACCAAAAAAAACAAAACAAAACCAAAAAACCCCACGAATGTCTTCTCTTTTTAACAGAAACTTTTAAAAAAGCAACTCTGAGGTATATTTATTTAGAACACACTCATTCAGGATGCACAGTAAAGGGTGTTCTGACAATTATATACACCATGTAGTCATTCCACATCAAGATATAGAACATTTCCACCACCCCAAAAAATTCCTTTGTTAATTCTGCCATGCCAAGCCCCAGGCAACAATTGATCTGCTTTCTATAAATACAGACTGCTTTTGCCTCTTCCAGAACTTCATATAAACGGACTCATGTAGTATGTATTCCTTTGTGTCTCACTGCTTTGACTAGGCACACAACATTTCTGAGACTCAGGCATGCCACTGTCTACACCCATAGTTCAGTCCTTTTTTTTTTTTTTTTTTTTGCTGAGCAGGATTCTGTTGTACGGATATACCACAATTTGTTTCACTGGGTGATGATACTTGGGTTGTTTCCAGCTTTGAGCTATTATGAATAATGCTGCTGTGGATATTCACACACACGTCTTTTTGTGGACACACGTTTTAATTACTTTGGAAACTCTAAATGGTTTTTCCAACATGACTGTACCATGTTACACTGCAATTCATGGTAAAGTTTAAAAGCTGACCCACAAATGTCTTTTCAATCTGCTCTGTGCCTGATACTATCCTAGTTTTTTTTTCTTTAAAAAAAAGGCTTGCAGTATAAGAGAGTTGTTGAGAAGAAATTCCTTCCTATTTTTCTATTGGCAAAACTAGAAGCATTTTGCCCCTTTCAAAATAAGATTTTTTTTTTTGACAAAGCGCCATTTATGCACGTCTCCCTCACTCCTCCTTCCCCATAGACGCCTTAGGGCTCACAGCCCTTATACTAACCTTACTCTAAATCCCTGATGAAGCTACAGAACTGGCCCAGCTCACTTCCAAAGTGTTCCATTTTCCAAAGCTACATTCCTCCCCTTGCCTTCCTCTCCCATTACAGATCAAAACTTCTGCTCCTCTGTTTAACTGCTCGCGTTTAGGAATTAGGAAGGCAATCTCATTAAACGGACCTTTGCATGAAGGACTGGTTAAATGAAGATGTTCAAAAAAAGATTAGAGATGGCTGCCTATAATTCTACAATATTGCTCTTATTCCCAATGAGTCCCTAACAGCAGTGCAATAAAGTAGAGTGAAATAATGAAAGGTGGGTGTACAAGTTAGGCAGGAGAAGATGTATTTTATCGTTTTAGGATAGAAAGTTCACTGTGTTTATAAACTAGACCTGCCTAGTGATATTCGGTCCCCCAAAATTATTTCTGGTTGTCACCATTTCTTTCCTTCCTCTGTACCTCTGAACTCACAAATTCTCAAAAAGTCTCAGATTCTTATTACGCTAAACCTGTAGTAATAGCAAGCATGATGGGGGCAAGGGGATGTCATTTGTAAACGGATGCTGCCATCTATACTAGAATAAGATCTTGAACAACCATATTACCTACTGGTTCCTTTAGCCTTCGTCCTACCAGGTACTTTGCTATATGACATTCTTGCAACAAATACACACATACCTTGTTGAAGAATCCCCCAGCCACATCATTAACATCACACGTTTTCATGACGCTCTGAAAGGACATTTGCCATGGGCCTATTGTAAAGGATCAGATTTCAGAAACTCAAGCCTGAAAGCAATTTTACCATCAAAACAAGTCTGTTATCAATAGATGGCAAGCCTGAAACCATTCTTAGGTAGCCAGCTCGGCACTAGGGCATGGAAGAAGAACCCAGTGCCTTTGATACACCCATGCCACTGGTTTTTTTGTCTTCTCCTATCTCAACTCTCATGAATAAAGTTACCCACAGAGCTTAGATGGACAGCCAGGAAATGGATAAACCCCTTCTGGCTTACGCAACCGTCTTAGAGTTCTAGTGGAGCAAACACTTTCAAGTGGATGAGAACTCTTTCAATTAAATAGTGTAAAGTGAACGTACCACACAAGAGTCCAGTTTAATGTGGCAGGCTGATTCTGCGGCAGGTTACAGACACAGCTCTCCTTCACGATGGCAACGAGAATCGGTGCCGCACTGGCTCCTTAGCATTTCTTATCTCCCTTCCCTACTACTTACTCTGGAGTCTGAAGCCAGCTCCAGCCAGCAGAGAACAGAAAAGCCACAAAACCCCTCCAATCACTTCCAAGTTGTGCAGACTCTAAGGCAGCCCAATCCTTATAGGCACTTGAGAAACAATTACTTTCTTGAATTTGGGGAATTATTTGGCCGTTTTGAACAACCACTCAGTTCGCCTGCCATTTCCTCTCCCCTGTCTGACGCTTCCTTAGCCTTTGGAGCTGTATGAAAATAGCGTGAGCCAGGATGAAAAGAGAGAGGATATTAGCACCCTCAATCACCCAGCATCGCGTGAGCTCTGGGTGCTCTGAGATTTCGGGGATGCTGCAGCACCAGGTCAGCTCATTACCATCACTCCAGGAAACGAGGCCAAAACAGTTCACATAATCACTCTCCCTATCACCAACCACCCGAACTTCAAATATGTTCTCTTCTTAAATCTAAACCAAAACAGTTATTTTAGTCAATTCCTGGGCTTCGTGAAGATTTCTTTCCACAAAAATGAGTGTTTTGTAATGCTAAGCAGATTCTCACACTGGAAAATCATTCTAACATCTCCTCATCAAAATGACAGAGTCACTGCATCCTTGACACTATGCTGTCCCGGAACTGAAGAGCTGAAATGAATCAGCAATGAATCAACTTATAAAACAGCTAACATGACATCAGACGTATTAGTAGGAAGAAAGCATGTAAGCACCAGGAAGCCATCGCCCTACCATACCACATGCCGTCTGAGGTTCCAACTTGCAAGATACTGGGACAAGCCCAGGAGGCTTATTACATTTAGAGAAAGAAGTGTTCCCAAATGTGTAAAAAAGTTTACAACGGGGCTTCCCTGGTGGCGCAGTGGTTGAGAGTCCGCCTGCCGATGCAGGGGACGCGGGTTCGTGCCCCGGTCGGGGAAGATCCCACATGCCGCGGAGCGGCTGGGCCCGTGAGCCATGGCCGCTGAGCCTGCGCGTCCGGAGCCTGTGCTCCGCAACGGGAGAGGCCACAGCAGTGAGAGGCCCGCGTACCGCAAAACAAACAAACAAACAAAAAACAGTTTACAACGATCCTCAAAGCCCAAAGAGAAGGGAGATGGAAAAGAGCATATTTCTTGAGCACACACCATGTGCTTAGTGCTCTTTACATGACTCTGTTTAATCTCTAATACAATCCTAAAAAGCAGTCTTCATGCTTTTTGTACAAACTGTGGAAAGCAGGGCTCGATATGAAGCAGCTTTGCTCAGAGACACCCAGCTAGGACAGCTCATCCCTCTCTCCCACTCAGACTCACACAACATCCAGCTGCTCTCAGGCAGTGAAAATTCAGCAGGTCCAAAACGGAATTCACATCCCATTTGCTCCCCATTTTAATTAGGATGTATACTAAATATTTTAAATAAATATTTCCAGGAAAGGAGACAGCTCATGATGGTTTAACAATCAATAATAGTAGGTTACTTACAGCTTAATGTGTCTTCTCGTCTGGGTTTTTTAAATTTTTTGTGTGTGATTTTTTTTTGGGGGGGGGGGTTTAAAACAAAGAACTATTTCACAAAGTCTAGTGATCTACTGACATCATCATAAACCCTAAGGCTTGAAAGAGCCAAACATTTTAACAGAACCTCGAAGCAATAACTGGATTATCAGCATGTCAGGGAAAAAAAATATGCCAATTATCAAGCAACGACTTGGCTAAAGTTCAACTGTGGGGACGCTAATTAATTCACCCCAAAAAAGTTGCATCACCCTTCCAAAGCTGGTACCAGGACCGACCTGTGGACAATGCCCCGGACATACAGCTACAGCAGCTGAGAAAAGCAAAGTCCCCTTTGTCCTCCTACCTCTTCCCACGGCAGCTGCTCTCACCTGCTCTCCTGTAGGACACTCGGAGCCTTGAACACAAAGAACACCCAGAAGACAACAAGCATACAAATTTTAAGCAAAGTATTCTACAGGACACCGCACTTCATTTATAAATGAATTAATTTAAAATGCCTCCTGTTTGGGGACTTCCCTGGCGGTCCAGTGGTTAAGACGCCACGCTTCCAATGCAGGGGGCGTGGGTTCCATCCCTGGTTGGGGAACTAAGATCCCCCATGCTGCGTGGGGTGGCAAAAACAAACAAACAGGACAAACACAAAATACTCACACAACAAAACCTTCCAAAGCGATATTAGGTTCTCCTCATGAGCTACTCCGGGAAGATAAGGAAACATCTGTCTGCATCACATACTATTTCTGGATAAAGTCATAATGGAGGCAGATAATTCTTTAAAACTATGTAAGTATTTAAATATTTTCCACTCCCTACCTCATTCTCTACCCCTCACCCCAGATCAAACACTATTATCAAGGAAATACATTTTGAAGTATTTATGTATTAGGAAATTTTTTTTTTTTAGTTTTCCAAAAAAACATAAAAGCTATTATTAGTAATGGCTTAAGTGCCAAAGTTTACCCAACTATTCAACACATACGGAAGGAAATGAGGAATTGAATAAAACATCTTTTGTATTCCTGAATTTTTATGACTTTTGTAAGGAGGAAAAGGAGGAGAAAAAGAAAGCCTTGAAGTTCGGTAATTTGATTCTAAAGAGGCTTTACTGTGATTCACATTCAAAATTTTGAAATATATTTTCAACTTCACGAGGCGTTTATGAACAGTCATGAAGTGAATGTCCTTTGCAAGAAGGTGAGAGAAACAGTTCTTCGCAAGGGGCAAGGGGCAGACTGGCCATAACAAAGGGCCTTCCCGCAGCTCAGCTCCCTGATATTCTGGTCAAGATCCTGAATTCCCATAGCAGAAAATCATCACTGATGCTGGTAGGGCCTGAAGCAAAGCACACTATCACGCCCTCGGCAGTTCCAGAGTATAATCTTGCATTGTCAGCTATTACAATTGCTGGCAGCTAAGACAACTAAGTTCTCAGGAAGATGAGAGAGAAAACTCAGAGAGTCACATGCTGGGATCCCATTAGCTAGGTATCTCACACAAAGATTTTCCCTATAAAACAATTGTTGAAGTGGAAAGAGAAGCATTTCCATATGTTTGGTAAAAGTGCAGAGGATGACACATACATGGAGACACGCTATAAGATCTTAGACATTAACCACAGACAGTATCTCACCTACTGAAATAACCTGCTTTCTTTAAATAAGAAAGTTCTAATACCCACCATGTTTCTCTTTTTACCCTGGTTTCCAAGAAGCTCAGATTTAAATGTAATGCTCATTTGCAATAACTTCACTAGCCTAAATTATTTGGTACAATTATTTCCCCCTTCCTCTATGTGGTTTTTATCATTTATTTGTATTTTATCAGTCCTTTTGTCTACAGTTACATTGTTATAATCTTCCTTAAATATTTTTTGCCTACAATTAGAGTACAGTTTGAAAAATTTTTGTAACGTCTGAAATAAAATTTATATACACTGTAACTATTAGTAAAATGGCATTTTATTTTCTGAGAAAGCGTCAGAAAGAGTTTAACTTTGGAACCTTAACCATTATAGAGTAACATGCTAGACATAAGCTGCCAGTGTGTGACTGAGGAAAAAAAAAAACCTGTTTGAATTCACGGGATTCTCTACTACATTATACAGACATCCCCTTCTCCCCACACAGACAAACACACCTATGATAGGAATCCTTCTCCTAAAAGTCAGTTGAACCCCTTTAGGATTCCGATGGGACTTCTTCCCCAGAAAAACATGAGCCCTCGAATCCACACACACACACACGTTTAACACATAATTTAAGGTGTTCACAGACCCCTCACCCCATCTGGGTTCCTTCTTGCCAGAGAAATGACAGGGAAGATGGTCGGTTTCTACTGCAGGAAGCCACATGGAGTCCTTCCTGTACCCAACATGCCCAGCAGCGCAGCTCCACGTGGAGCTAACCCCCTGTCCCTGTCCCAGTGAATCACCACCAAGAGGACCAGTCTTCTGTGAGAGACCAGAGTCCCAACACTGGTGGGTGACAGTGGCAGAATGAAGCCCCGGTCTCCTGACACCACCAGGAGCTCTAATGATTTTCACCATCTTTACCATTAAGTGATACAGATTTTCTTTTCCTGAAGAGACGCATTCTAACACTTTACCGCTGTTGTGGAAGAAACAGATTAGACATATGCAGCGTCTTATTTTTAACCACAAAAAAATTCACACAGTGCTTCCCTCAGTCTCTCCCCTGAGTATTTCTCCCTGATTTGAATCATTTATTCTCCAGTTTTGAGAAATAATGGACCCACATCACCGTATATGTTTAAGACCTACAGTATGATGGTTTGATTTACATATGTCAACGATTACCACAATACGTTCAACTAACATCCAACTTCTCATACATAGATACAATAAAAAGAAAACAAAAAGGACAAAAATGTCTCCTTGTGACGAGAACTCATAGCATTTACACTCTCAACAACTTTCCTATATATATACAGCAGTGTTAGCTCTGGTCATCAAGTGGTACGTTACATCCCTAGTACCTAATTGTCTTATAACTGGAAATTTGTGCCTTTTGACCACCCTCCTCCAGTTTCCTTCCCAGCCACTGGCAACCACAAGTCTGATCCTTTTTCTCTAAGTTTGGGTTTTTTTTTTTTAAGATTCCACATATAATGAGATCACATAGTATTTGTCTTTCTCTGTACGATTTATTTCACTTTGCTTAATGCCTTCACAGTCCATCCATGTTGTTGCCAATGGAAGGGTTTCCTCATTTTTTTATAGCTGAATAATATTCCACTGTATATTCATAAAAATATATTGGCCTATAGTTTTCTTTTCTGGTAGTGTCCTTTTGTGGTTTTGGTATCAGGATAACAGTGGCCTCATAAAATGAGTTTAGAATTTTTTGGAAGAGCTTAAGAAGGACTGGGGTTAATTCTTTAAACGTTTGATAAAATTCACCAATGATTTGAATTTTTTGAGGACTTTTTCCACTAAGTCCGAAACCTTAGTACTTGCCCTCAAAGACAGCTGTTTGTTTCTTCTTTCCCCCATCACTGCCTTAAAATCTTTCCTGTTGTTCCCTCAGATACACTTGCAGTTATCAATAAATGGTACTTATTTCTTTTTATTGAGCAAGGTATCTCTTACCATAAATCAAAGCTTACATCACTCCCTTGTGTAAGACTTAAATTTAGAGGGTTTTATATAGCATGTTAGGGTAGACTAGTAAATCACAATGGTCTTGAGGGTAGTAAAACAAATGGATGCAAAAAGAAAGGGAGGGAGGGAGACAAAGAAAGGAAAATAACCACCAACACTAAACAGTTCACCTAGACCAGAATTTTCAATCCCAATAATAATATTAAATTCAACTAAAAAGAACTTTTTTTTTTTAAGAAATATTGTTGCCCAAGCCTCATCTGTAACTAATTTACTCAGAATTGCGAGGTGGGAGCTGGACATTGGATATTTTAAAGCTCCTGTGTTACTCCACTGTGGAGGCCAGAGTAGAGAAACACCCAACCCAGCCCTTTTGCTAAGGGAAGTGGGGGGCAGGAAAGAGCTTCAGGGCAAAAGCAGAGGTGGTGCCTGGAATGCTAGAGGGAAAAATCAGACTGTCCTGTGTGTCCCTTTTTGCTGGTCCTCCCAGCAACAATCACCAACTTGACACAACGCCAGGTGTTTGCAGGGCATCTGTTCTCTGAGCAATCCTGGGGACAGACAGCAGCCCATGTAGCACAGGGGACAAGAACATGGCCCCCAACCTAGTCTCCACCCTCTGGGGTTCTGGCTGCAGATGTCCCTTTCACTCACGGGTGTGTTAAAGGACAACACTTCCAGCAGCTGTTCACCATTACTACCACCTCTCAGTTCAGAGCATGCCTGATGCCCCAAACCCTCCCCCCCTCCCTGAAGGTCAAGGTGGAATTTGTCCCCTACCTTAACGAAGCAGGAAGCCCCCCTGCCCGCCAAAACACAGGCCTGGGACAGACCAGGGGAATCAGAGCCAAGACTGAGGGAAAGTGAGCATGACAGCCAGTTCCAGCTGAAGGGTTCTGAGCAGAAAAAGAGCATGCAGTAAGTCAGAGGCTAACTATCTGATCTCTGTGGCTTTGTGAGCACCCGGCCTTCATGGAACAAGCAGGAGGGCCCCTCATTCAACACAAACAAGCTAAAAGAATTTGCAGTCATTAGCCCAGCTGTGGTACAGGAAACGCCCCAGGCCGACACAGCCCTCCCTCCTTCTCAAGCTCCACTCAGTTGCTATCAGTAGCAAAAATCTTTCTTTTAAAACTTGATGACAGGTAAGCCAACCTCCTTCCTTCCTGTCTAAGGTTCAAAATTAGCTGCCAAAGCAGGACCTTTGTCGTGAGTCATGAGCAGGGCTGTTCCAGGCTATCTTACAGGTACCATCAATCACTGGACCTTTCAGGAAGAGTCAATACTCAACATGTATTTGTTGAGTGAATGAACTGGACCCCAAGAAACACATTCAAGTATATGTATAAAAAGCAGTCTGCTGGGCTTCCCTGGTGGTGCAGTGGTTGGGGGTCTGCCTGCCGATGCAGGGGACACGGGTTCGTGCCCCGGTCCGGGAGGATCCTGCATGCGGCGAAGCGGCTGGGCCCGTGAGCCATGGCCGCTGAGCCTGCGCGTCCGGAGCCTGTGCTCCGCAGCGGGAGAGGCCACAGCGGTGAGAGGCCCGCGTACCGCAAAAAAAAAAAAAAAAAAAAGCAGTCTGCTTAATTTTCAGCTACAGTACAACCATCATAAAATGTTCTGTTGAAGCCTTTCATTATATGTCTTTATTAGCGAACCACTTACCTAGTGTCTCTCACTCACCCTCATGTTACATCAAGAAGGGATGAGGACTTGAATAGACATTTTTCCAAAGAAGACATACAGATGACTAACGTGCACATGAAAAGATGCTCAAAACTATAAGACACGGATGAAAGAAATTAAAGATGATACAAATAGATGGAGAGATATACCATGGTTCCTGGATTGGAAGAATCAACATTGTGAAAATGACTCTACTACCCAAAGCAATCTACAGATCCAATGCAATCCCTATCAAACCACCACTGGCGTTTTTTACAGAACTAGAACAAAAAATTTCACAATTTGTATGAAACACAAAAGAACCCGAATAACCAAAGCAATCTTGAGAACGAAAAATGGAGTTGGAGGAATCAGACTCCCTGACTTCCAACTATACGACAAACCTACAGTAATCAAGACGGTATGGTACTGGCGCAAAAACAGAAATATAGATCAATGCAACAGGATAGAAAGCCCAGAGAGAAACCCACGCACATATGGTCACCTTATTTTTGATAAAGGAGGCAAGAATATACAATGGAGAAAAGACAGCCTCTTCAATAAGTGGTGCTGGGAAAACTGAACAGCTATATGTAAAAGAATGAAATCAGAACACTCCCTAACACCATACACAAAAATAATCTCAAAATGGATTAAAGACCTAAATGTAAGGCCAGACACTATAAAACTCTTAGAGGAAAACATAGGCAGAACATTCTATGACATAAATCACAGCAAGATCCTTTTTGACCCACCTCCTAGAGAAATGGAAATAAAAACAAACAAATGGAACCTAATGAAACTTAAAAGCTTTTGCACAGCAAAGGAAACCATAAACAAGACGAAAAGACAACCCTCAGAATGGGAGAAAATATTTGCGAGTGAAGCAACTGACAAAGGATTCATCTCCAAAAGTTACAAGCAGCTCATGCAGCTCAACATCAAAAACACAAACAACCCAATCCAAAAATGGGCAGAAGACCTAAATAGACATTTCTCCAAAGAAGATATACAGACTGCCAACAAACACATGAAAGAATGCTCAACATCATTAATCATTAGAGAAATGCAAATCAAAACTACAATGAGATATCATCTCACAGCAGTCAGAATGGCCATCATCAAAAAATCTACAAACAGTAAATGCTGCAGAGGGTGTGGAGAAAAGGGAACCCTCTTGCACTGTTGGTGGGAATGTAAATTGATACAGCCACTATGGAGAACAGTCTGGAGGTTCCTTAAAAAACTACAAATAGAACTACCATACGACCCAGCAATCCCACTACTGGGCATACACCCTGAGAAAACCATAATTCAAAAAAAGTCATGTACCACAATGTTCACTGCAGCACTATTTACAACAGCCAGGATATGGAAGCAACCTAAGTGTCCATCGACAGATGAATGGATAAAGAAGATGTGGCACATATATACAACGGAATATTACTCAGCCATAAAAAGAAATGAACTTGAGTTATCTGTAGTGAGGTGGATGGACCTAGAGTCTGTCATACAGTGAAGTAAGTCAGAAAGAGAAAAGCAATACTGTATGCTAACACATATATATAGGATCTACAAAAAAAAAAAAGGTCATGAAGAACCTAGGGGCAGGACGGGAATAAAGACGCAGACCTACTAGAGAATGGACTTGAGGACACAGGAAGGGGGAAGGGTAAGCTGGGACAAAGTGAGAGAGTAGCACTGACATATGTACACTACCAAATGTAAAATAGATAGCTAGTGGGAAGCAGCTGCATGGCACAGGGAGATCAGCTTGGTGCTTTGTGACCACCTAGAGGGGCGGGATAGGGAGTGTGGGAGGGAGGGAGATGCAAGAGGGAGGGGGTATGGGGATATATGTATATGTATAGTTGTTTCACTTTGTTATACTGCAGAAACTAACACACCACTGTAAAGCAAATATACTCCAATAAAGATGTTAAAAATTAAAAAAGAAAAGATGCTCAACCTCGCTAATTATTAGAGAAATGCAAATCAGAACCACAATCAGGTATCACCTCACACCTGTCAGAATGGCCATCACCCGTAAGTCTACAAGTGGGGGACTTCCCTGGTGGTCCAGTGGTTAAAACTTCGTCTTCCAATGCAGGGGGTGTGGGTTTGATCCCTGCTCGGGAAGCTAAGATCCATACGCCTCACGGCCAAAAAACCAAAACATAAAAAAACAGAAGCAATATTGTATCAAATTCAATAGGACTTTAAAAATGGTCCACATCCAAAAAAAGCTTAAAAAAAAAAGAAAAGACTACAAGTAACAAATGCTGGAGAGGGTGTGGAGAAAAAGGAACCCTCCTACACTGTTGGTGGGAATGTAAATTGACACAGCCACTATGAAAACAGTATGGAGGGGTTCCCTAAAAAACTAAAAATAGAGCTACCATATGACCTAGCAATTCCACTCCTGGGCATATATCCAGAAAAAAAAGAAAACACATACATACATATGTGTGTGTGTCTGTGTGTGTGTATCCATATACACACATACATATATACATACACATATGCACACAATGGAATATTACTCAGCCACAAGAACGATTGAAATAATGCCATTTGCAGCAATGTGGATGGACCCAGAAAGAATATTATGCTTAGTGAAATAAGTCAGGCAGAGAGAGATAAATACTATATATCATATGTGGAATCCAAAAAATAATACAAATGAATGTATATGCAAAAAAGAAACAGGCTCACAGACACAGAAAACCAACTTGTGGTTACCAAAGAGGAGAGAGGAAGGGGGAGGGACAAATTAGGGGTATGGGATTAACAGATATAAACTACTGTATATAAAATAGATAAGTAACAAGGATACACTGTATGGCACAGGGAACTATACCCATTATCTTGTAATAACTTCTAATGGAATATAATCTACAAAAATAGTGAATCACTATGCTGTACACCTGAAACTAACACAATATTATAAAGCAACTAAATTTCAATTTAAAAAAAGGGATGAGGGATTGACATATACACACTACTATATGTAAAATAGATAACTAATAAGAACCTACTGTATAGCACAGGGAACTCTACCAATACTCTGTAATGACCTATTTGGGAATAGAATCTAAGAAAGAGTGGATATATGTATGTGTATAACCGATTCACTTTGCTGTACAGAAACTAACACAACATTGTAAATCAACTGTACTCCATAAAAATTAATTTAAAAAAATAAGAATAAAAAAAGGGGATGAGGACTAATGTGGGAGACGGTCTCCCAGCATCCTCCTCTTGCTCCTTTTGGTAATAAGCTACTGTTAACCAGGCTCGTGGCCCCCCGGTAAAGACTACATTTCCCCGGCTCCCTTGAAGCTGGGTAGCTCCTGTGACTAAGTGATATGATATGACTTAAAGTGATATGTCACCTTTGGGGTCATTTTCTTAAAGACACAGCCAGTTGCACCACTGGCTGAGACATGGTAGCAAGTGGAGCTATCTGCACCAGGAGTGGAAGAAGGGCAGAGCCAGCCCCCCAGCCCTTACTACTCACCTCTGCACTATGATCTGAGGACCACTGTACTTGGAGGTACCCTTGTCACCAAAAGATATTAAACCACATCATGATTAATTCCACAAGGAAGAAGAGAACCCATCTTCTAGCCCTAACTCCAACCTTTAATTTGTTCGGGGCAAGCCTCTTAAACCTCCCCCCCTTCCACAGTTTCCTCCTTTATAAAGAAGGGGACAAAACCACCTGCTCAATCTTACTAATGAGAAGAATCAAATGCAATACTAAAGTATAAATGCTTTGGAAAGTTATATGAGGCGGCCTCTGAATGAAGGTGATATAACTGTAATCCAGGCACGACACATTTGTGGAAAGTACTGCCCCAAAGGCAATTAGGTTTGAGTCATACTACAGTACTACAATTTTGGACCAGCTAAAACGGGAGTTCAGCATGGTGATGAAAATATTTTAAAATACACTGAATACTTACAGATATGATTTGTATGCACTGACTGCACAATTATGTCCATTAAAACTAGTGACACACTAGGAGAAAAGTGAGGCGGCCCCATGTGGTGTAACGAGGACTAAACATGGTTCTAGGCCCCTCTCACCAGGTCAGGGCAGGGCATCCCTGGGAAGGAAGGCGGGGTCCTGACGTTTCTCCCAGTCAGGGCCACTGCCAGCCCTTATGGCCCCTCTGAGGCATTTTAGAAATAGGCTTGGCTTGCTCGGTTGCTTTCGTGACAAACAGAAAAAGGCAACCCCTTCCTCCAGGCTGACCCATCTCCACGGCCTTGGGTTGGAGAGTGGGCTACGTCTCAGTGGGTTCAGCCATGGGGCCCTTTCGCCAGGAAACACCCTACAGTTGTACACAGGGCCCTGTCACAAATTTAAAGTGTGTATGGCATCGTTAATAAAGGTAGTTGTACCTAATGTTTCCTGGGGATCCCAATTCTGGAGGGAATCCACTACCTGTCACTAAATCTGCCAGAATTCCTTCATTGGAAACTGAGGTATACTCCATTTCAAAGAAGAATAGCTTCTTTGAAGTGGAATAAAGTGAACACTTTTTCCCATCTCCCTTCCGCGTGCTGGGGGGGAAAAAGGAAAGCTGCAAGCATGACAAAAAGACAGGTTGGAGGTGAAGGCTTACCGTCCAGTACTCCAAGCAGAGTGAACACTGAATGAAAAGGCTACAAGACAATGGCCAAGCATCAAAGTATTTGCAAGAACAATGATGCGTCCTTCAATTAAATTCTTTTGCTTAAACTAATCTTTCAGTTCTTGTAATGTTCTCAAGTGAAATCCATTTACGGCTCCCAAAACAAAGCCAACAGACACCTAGAGTTTTGCTTAAGGGACCTAAACAGTGAATGTAGAATAGGCACAGCACAGCCATCTCTCCCAGAAACACAGTCACTCACTGCCCCCTCTCCCTCCGCAAGGCCCCCATCTCGGCCCTCCTAACTCCCTGAGCCTCCTCCCACTTCAGGGCCTTCCAGCACGGTGCCCCTCCCCTCAAAGGGCTAATCCTCTGGATCCCCGGATCAGCTGCCAGCATCACTTCCTCAGAGAGGCCTTCCCTCCCACCTAAACTGCTTTTCCTGTCATTCTCTTCCATTGCCCCCCGCGCTTCGTTTCTCTCTCCACTGCAGTGTATAAATTTGTTTCCTGCAGTATTTATGTATTTATTCCCTGCTCCCTTAGAGACGTAAACACAATAAGCCAAGAATCATTTTGGTTTTGCTTCTCGTTTTATACCCAGCTCAGTGACAGTCACCAAGTACGTTTCACTGAAGGAACGGAGGCTGCAAGAGACCTGAGAATGAGGACGGTGATGGGCCCAGCCCTAGAGATTTAAGTCAAACAGCTCAGGGCTGAGCCCCTTTTTAAGTTCCACAGGTGACTGAGATGCACAATGCCCTACTGAGCGAGAGGAATACTAACCTGCCATTTTCCTGGCAAAATAGGATACTGAAATACCAAGTCAATTGCGCTATTTGAAAGAAGTCTGAAGAAAAATTTACAGTAATGCAACAATTTCTGATAAGCACAATGTGTCCTGAAAGCAGCAGGCTTACACAAGTGGTGCCTATGCTCTACTCTCTTAGACTATTTCCAGACATGTTGACTACACCACAAATGACTGTAATAAAACCTACCCAGGATATTACAGTTTCCACAAGCACACTGAAAACCTATTTTGTGAATGAACAAGAATCCACATCTACTGGCTAATTTAGTTCTTACAACCATTTTGCCCATAAATAATCCTGCACTCCCTAATCATGCAAATGTGTCTCTGAAAAACACCAAGGTCCAAAGTCCCTTCCTTCGTAATGCAACAAGGTCTCAGACTGCTTACCTCAACGTCTGTTAACATGCCAATTTTTCCCCATAAACTTTTCTAGTTCTAGTCCCTACTATAGACATCAAAGCTTTGGTGTAACAACAACAAAAATGGTGACTGATGCAGTCCAGCCCTGCCTACAGTATCTCGTGGTGATCGTTACAACATAAATCATTACTGGTTGATGAAGAGAAATGGGGGTGGGGAGACAGACTTAGGAATTTAAAATGCATGGTCATTATTACTACTAAATACCAGGTTGTCATTGCAGAGTTCCCTCCAACAATGACGCAAGCTGCATTTTTACACTGCTTTCCAATTTTTTTTTAATATAAATTTATTTATTTATTTTTGGCTGTGCTGGGTCTTTGTTGCTGCATGCGGGCTTTCTCTAGTTGCGTTGAGCGGGGGCTATTCTTTGCGGCGGTGCGCGGGTCTCTCTTTGTCGCAGAGCATGGGCTCTAGGTGCACGGGCCTCAGCAGTCGTGGTTCACGGGCTCACTAGTTGTGGCTCGCGGGCTCTAGAGCACAGGCTCAGTAGTTGTGGCACATGGGCTTAGTTGCTCCGCAGCATGTTGGATCTTCCCGGACCAGGGATCGAACCCGTGTCCCCTGCATTGGCAGGCAGATTCTTAACCACTGCACCACCAGGGAAGTCTCTGCTTAACAATTTTATCCCTCCCTAAGCACAACAAATTATCACTTCCAGCCTTCATCTAGCTGACTAAATGGCCCCTTGCATCTCTTTATCCCCTTTTTATTTCTGGAACTGTTTTTCTCATAGAGCCATTCACTCTGAAATTTTACCAAAACAACTGCCAACTGCCTGAACAATTACTTCATTTTTAAGAAAGTATTTTAGCAGTGGCTTGATATCTCAAAGCACAAATGAGTTTTACAGTCTTCAGTTTCCAGAAGTCATTTGGTGTCATTCATCTGTAGTTTACAAGAGGAGATGCAGAGAAATGAGCTGAACTGCCTAAAACTTTAGGAATCTCCTGCCTAAATCAGAGTTCTGCTGAGGGCCTTATTCTTCAGTCTTATAAGTCAGACTCCCAGGTTCCTCATCTTCAGTTCAGTCATGAGCCTGCCATACCCACAGCACTTTCTGAGGCAAAAGGTCCCAGGCTGGTCCATGTACCCAGGAGACAAAGTTTTCTGTATCAGGTGACGGCCCTGCTCCCAGCTGATTGGACCAGAAGTGAGCGTGTGACCCAGGACAGCCAATGTGAAGACAGTTCAGCAGGGCCTTTCAGAGTCAAGAGGATGGAGCGAGGCTCAACTGTTAACACTCCCAGTTACTTTAAAAATAAAGAGATGACAAGACATTTTAATGCCTACATTGAATAAATTAACATTTCTAACACCCAAACACTTCTGACTAATTATGCTCTTCATAAGACAGTTACGGGATTTATAAAACACATTAATTCATAGGGCACTACAGGCAAAATGACTATTAATAAGAAACAAATTTAAATTTGGATGATGAATGCCGGTTGGTCTCTGTGACTGAATGTATAAGTTCCTGTGGAGGTAACACTAAAGGGATAAATTTGAGGCCCTTCACGAATGTGAAGCCCCAGCTGAATGGCCTTGCAGCCAACCACCACCACCATCCTCCCTGACCCCACACACACCCACACACACCCACATCCACACACACCCACACACACACACACACACACATACACGCTGAGGCCCCCATGGCCAGCAACGGAGGACAACGCATTTAAGTCAAAGTTCTCCTTACACGGAGATGCTGGTAATTAACGAGACGCACCATAAGTCATCCCAGCAGGTTTCAAGGGGGAAACGTTAGTCACAAACCCCTGCTGATGACATCCCCAATGCTGCCTTGGGTCTAAAACAACCTGTCAGCCCAGTACTGTAACACCGTTTATACCCTTAGACAGTCCTGAGAGTCCCACCTCCCCTGCCACAGGTAACCTGTTATGATAACCCAGGTGCTTTGGGACCAAGAGAGCCTAATGCCACAGCTTTTCTGAAAACCCTTGAGAGTCTGCCCCCTTTGCAAAATTTACACAAGCTGGAAACCCTCAGGGGGCAAACAGAACACGGGGTTTTTCCATGTCACTTAGCCGATCATCCCCACCTTTATGGTTTTCTGGCCCTTTCCTTCTAATCATTTTGCTCTCAATCCCCCAGCTTCTCTCTTCACTAAGAAAGTCCAGTGTGTAACTCTTGCTATTTCCGGATTCTCAGAGGCAGAGATTTCCTAACAGTGTTTCTAGGGAAAGAAAAACACTACGTTAAATATACACATTGATTCTTAGACTCACCGGAATTTCAGACATGTTTATTTTTTTTTATATACAGTTAATGTCTTAGAATGAAGAAAATAAGGTAAGTGTGTCTATTTCAGTTAGGGAGAAGGGGTGGAATTAAAGCAGGAATGACCAAATCTGGCTGGCAGCAGAGTCCTAGGAAATGTCACGCAGGGCATTTGACAGCTGCAGCAAGGTAAGAAGTAAAACAATGAGAATCAAAAAAAAGCAAGACAAAGACCTTGGAACTCTAGACAATGCGCATGCAATCTCTAGAGAATGTTTCCCATTTCCCAGAGCCCTGCACAAGAACTTGATCCAAACACTAGGTAGATTTGCAAGGCCTTTCTGGTTGCACTTTTCCCTCACAATGGTTTCTTAGTTCCATATTAACCCAACCCACTTAGCTCTCGCTTCTCTCGCATTCCATAGAATCTGCATCACTCCTCAGAACTGTACCTCTGCTTTCCTCTTACAAATTAAAACCCCAGAGAAAAAAAGGAGTTGTGGAGGAGGAAGAGGTAAGAAGTGACCTCTCATGAAGAGCACTTCCAGGGCCTGAGCCCAGTTCCTGAGAAGCAGCCCATGTTTACATAGACCACACGGAAGAGGAAACCCAAGGCTCCTGGAATTGGCTCTACCTTGAGATAATTCTCTGAAACATGGGTGACTTGACATTTCAGAACCTAATGGGTCAGGGAAGAATTTATATTGTGAAGCATCTTTACCCAAGGTCACTCTGACAAGCACTGATAAAGAAATTAGCTAGATGTGATGCTCAAGAGACACTGGGGATGTCGAGATGAACCAAGTACTGCCTCGGTCCTCATGGGGTTCAGATGCACAGTCTCAGACAGGCGGTGAAACCCTTCAGGGCCTCAGTCCTCTCTCAACATGATGGGGTTGGTCAGATGGCCTCTACTGCCATTGCCATAAGACACCTCTATAATTCTATACCATGCTTTCTATACTTTACTTCCCCAATGGCAATTTTGATCAGTCCCAACAACAAATGGGAAGAGATCATTTCCAGGCTGCAGAAAGAGATAAAATCTGAGGCATGGACATATATACACTACCAAACGTAAGGTAGATAGCTAGTGGGAAGCAGCCACGTAGCACAGGGAGATCAGCTCGGTGCTTTGTGACCGCCTGGAGGGGTGGGATAGGGAGGGTGGGAGGGAGGGAAGAGATATGGGAACATATGTATATGAATAACTGATTCACTTTGTTATAAAGCAGAAACTAACACACCATTGTAAAGCAATTATACTCTAATAAAGATTAAAAAAAAGAAGGTAATGATACAGACTCTAATTTGCAAACCTTTGAATACTAGATATGGGGAAGGACCACCTGAATCTTTAAGGAAGAATTAAAGAGCAAAAGGAAAGGTGTATGTTTCACTTTGTACCAAAGTAAATTTGTGGAGCCCACTATTCAAAGAAGCAAATACCCAAAGATATGGATACATAAAATGATTTAATCAGAGTTGGGCATTAAAGGTCATCTCATACCTATGACTTCATCTAGTCTGGCCTCTTCATTTTATAGATAAAGTTAGGCACAGAAGGATTAAGTAATTTTCCCAAGGCCACCCAGCCAGTGAAAGGCAGGCCAAATACTAGAACCCAGCCAAGAATGATCTAATCATTCCAAAAAGGTATCAGAGGATCCTAGCAGAGTCTGGGATAAGCTCTGAGTCTCTGGAGGCTAATGTCAAAGAGGACAGCCAAGCCCTCCCACAAAGCACCGCTTACTGTTCCGCACGAGCCAGAACACTGGGCTGATTGGTGCAGGACACATATATCTCTGGCTCCCATATTCACACATTTCCATCTGTGCCAAAGGTGGCCCAAGTCCCATAAGGCCCAGTAGCTGACACTCCTTCCAAAACAGGCCAACAGCTCCCAAGCGGTTATGACCTTCTCAGGTTCCAGGCTGTGTTTCCCACCTCATCGCTGTTATCACACCACATACCATGACCTCACCAAACCTCAGGAGGCCAGTGCTGCCGGGCCAGCCCACCAGCTTAGCGGCAGCAGCTGCCCGAAGACATCACCCTAGGCCCTCACTTGCTGTTCTGGCAATCGGGACTGTATCTGTGCCTGTTCGGGGTCCAGCCCATCGTTTTCAAAGCTTAGAGCTGGATAGGCCCCAGATATCCAAGAAACCATCTGTTACAAAACCCTCCCTCCTCCAACTTCACTTCAAAACACACCACGGCATCTCCCACCCACCGTCCCTGGTTACGCAAGTGGGAATTAGCGAGAGCCTTCTGAACCGAGGGTGTGGACCTCTCACAGGCGACCTTGGAGAGGACACCACCCACGCTGACCTTGTCCAGAAACAAGGGAACCACCAGTTTTACATCAGACATCCTGAAACAAACACCTTCATGTACTCTGTCTGGCAGCATTAACCACAGTAGATGCTAGAAAAACACACTCAATTTGCTAAGTCCTAGAATTTGAACCATGTCTCCATTTCAATTTACATTTATTTTTCCTTGTCACTTTTCAAATCAAAAGTCACAAGTATTAAAGACAAGGTACGAACGATCACACTAATAAAACACTAATATCCCAGACCTAAAACAGCAAAAACTTAACTTTCCGATGAAGAGCAAAACCAGAATGAGACTGAGCATTCTTTGAAAGCCACTCCAACCGTATTACATTTAAATTCCAAGTAAACGCCAAGCAGTTACATTTGTATAATAATAGTCATAATAACACTGAGCATTCACTACGTGCCAGATTGCACTAGGATCTTTTTATGTATGATCTCACTGAATTTTTCTAACAGCTCTATTATCATCTCCCGCATTTTTTAAGTGAAGGAGGCATATGGAGGGTAACTAACTTGCCAAAGGTCACATCCATAAAAAGCAGCAGGGTCAAGGTTCAAACCTAGTTCCTTGTGACTCCAAAGCTGGTGTTCTTAACTTTCCTCCACTCGGGCTTGGGGTCTTTGGTGTGTAGGAGCAAAAACTAAAACTGCATTTTAATTTATTGAACCACATCCCTCTGCATTTTAAGAGGTTCTGTGTAAATGACTGCCCTGAAAATTTTTATAGGCAAGGAAGGGAAATTGGCACTCTTCTACCAAGTCTGTAGCACAGATGTCAAGCAGCTGTGCAGGAGCTGGGGGGGACGAGTGAACTGTGTGCCTGGCAAAGTTATATGGGCATGTGTCTCAGGCTTGAAATTTTTAAAAGAAATGAGAAGCCAAGGAGATGCGAGGGAGACTCATTCTAAATTCTGCAGAGAATGTTAAATAAACATGATCGGCCCCATACAGCTCTGATAGGCAGTCGGTTAAAAATAAAAAATAGGAAACCGTATCCCTTACTAACCTTCCCTTCTTCCCCTAATGAGCACAGAAATCCATGAACACACACACAAACCCTATTAATATTAGCCTATTTAAACCTTCAATTTTTAATTCTCTTTATTCTCGCTGGGGGGATTCATTCGACAAACATTTGGCTTCACTTATACATCTGTTGCTATGTTTTACTGCAGGCGTCAATATGACTTTCTGCTGGGTAGCAGCTCTCAGACAGTATCGATAGTCACAAGGCAGCCACAGATTTACTGCTGAACAACTCAGATCAGAAGGATGGAACAATAAAGCTACAGGCCATTGGGCATACTTACTGGTGATCAGCCTCACGTGCTTGTGATGTTTCCGATCTAAGCCAATGGCTTTCCTTGCTCTCTACCTTTCCTAATTCTTCACAGTTGACTTTCATTTCACAGAGTCTTACCAAGCACCTGTTCCGTGCTGTCTGCAGTGTTAGAGGCTGGGAATATTATGGTGAATGAAATAAGCTTATTGCCTAGTTGGAAAGGCAGAAATTAACCAAATAAGAACACAAAGGAGTGAGTGATTTACAAAGGAGCACTGCGAAGGAACACAGATCCGTGAGGACCGTGCCAGCCTTTACACAGAGCTGCAGATTCCGACACTCCTCCCACTGAGAGGGGAGGTCTGTGTCCCCTCCTCGTGAATCTGGGTAGGCTCTGACAGCTTCAGTCATTAGAGTAGGGTGGAAATGATGCTATGGAACTTCCAAAGCAAGGTCATGACAAAAGTCATGTTGCTTCTTGCTCCTTTTTATTTAACGCTCAGTCTTGGAGCCCTGAACTGCCCTGTAAGCCGTCTGACTATCCCAAGGACACCCTGCTGTGAGGAGGTCTGAGCCACATGAAGGAACCCTGGGTAGGAGCTCTGGTTAACAGTCCCAGCCGAGCCTGGTCTTTGAGTCGCCCCATTCCAGGCCCCAGACACACGAGTGGAGATGCGCCCAGATTATTGCAGCCCCCAGCTGTTCAAATCTTCCCAGCTGAGGCATGTCTTCCCAGAGGAGAAACAAGCCCTCTTCAGTGTGTCCGAGTTCCTGGCCCACAGAATCCAAGAGCATAACAGAATGGTTGTTTAACACCAGGAAGTTTTGGAGTGCTTTGCTACCCAGCGGTAGACAACCCAATCAAAGGTAGTGTCTATAATAAAAGAGCCTGCCTTATCCTGGCAAGTCATACAAGCACTCTCGATGAAAGTAACACTGGAGCTGAGAGCTGAAGGGTGAAAAGGCTTCCAACAAACAGAAGGGGAGGGGATGGTCCAAAAGGAATAAAAGTAGGTTGTAGCACAGGCCCTGCGGTCAGAGGAAGCATGGCTGGCACAGGAAAAAAGCCAGCTGGCCAGAGCACAGAGGAAGAAGAGAGCAAAAGGCTGGCGAGCTAGGCAGGGGCCAGACGGTGTTCAGGGCTCTGGTCTCTTACTCGTCAGCCATTACAAGTTCCTGAAGGGTTAGGTTTCTGGTTTTTTATAATTGAGGCAAAACTCACATAACATAAAAGTCACTTTTATGGTTGAATTATGTCTCCTCAAAATGCATACGAAGTCAAAACCAGTACTTCAAAATGTGACCTTATTTGGAAATAGGGTCACAGTAGATATAAGTAGTTAAGGTGAGGTGCTTAAGGTAAGTCCTAATTCAATAGGACCGTGTCCTTATAAAAAGGGAACATTTGGACCCAGACAAGCACACAGGGAGAATGTCACGTGAAGATGAACGCAGAGATTGGCGTGATGGGTCTAGGAGCCAAGGAATGCCAAGGACTGCCAGCAAACACCAGAAGACGGGGGAGAGGCGTGGACAGAGGAAACTGCCCACCTGGATCTCAGACGTGTGGCCTCCAGAACTGTGAGACAATAGATGCCTGCTTTTTACATCACCCAGGTTGTGGTACTTTGTTACAGCAGCCCTGGGGAACTCATATAATCACCATTTTAAACCACTCTAAAGTGTGTGATTCAGTGATTTTCAGTATCTTCAAAATATAGTGCAACAACTACTGCTATCCAATTGCAGAACATTTTCATATTGGAAAAGGAAATCCTGTTCCCTTCTCTCCCCAGCCGTGGCAACCATTAATCTCCTTTCTGTCGCTGTGGATTTGCCTCTTCTGGACATTTCATATAAATGGCATCATACAGGGGCTTCCCTGGTGGCGCAGTGGTTCGGAATCTGCCTGCTAATGCAGGGAACACGGGTTCAAGCCCTGGTCTGGGAGGACCCCACATGCCACGGAGCAACTAGGCCCGTGAGTCACAACTACTGAGCCTGCGCATCTGGAGCCTGTGCTCCGCAACAAGAGAGGCCACAATAGCGAGAGGCCCGCGCTTGCCACAACTAGAGAAAGCCCTCGCACAGAAACGAAGACCCAACACAGCAAAAATAAATAAATTAATTAATAAACTCCTACCCCCAACATCTTCTTTAAAAAAAAATGGCATCATACAACATGTGATCTTTAGTGTCTTGCTTCTTTCACAAGAAAGATGCTTTCAAGGTTCATCCATGTTGTAGCATGCATTTCTCTATATGGCAGATTAATATTCCATTGTATGTATTTTATTTATCCATTCATTACTTGATGGACATTTGAATGGTTTCCATTTTTTGGCTATTATGTATAACAGTGCTATTGAACATTCCTAGACACATTTTATATGAAGATCAGTTTTCAGTTCTCTGGGGCATATACCTAGGAGTGGAATTGCTGAGTCATATGGCAACTCTATGTTTAACTTTTTGAGGAACCACCAAAGTGTCCTCCACAGTGGCTACACCATTTTCATTGCCACCAGCGATGTCTTAGGGTTCCCTGGAAAGTTTTAAGCAAAAGGGGTAAACATCAGAACTGTGCTTTGAAAAAATAGGAATCAGCTTTTCTGAAAGAATGTGAGTTGATTTGGTACTGCTGGGTCTGACACGCCTTTTAAAACATTCAAGTGGAAACGTCAGGTAGGAGAGGCTTAGACAAGAGGTCAGTCAGCTCTGAGTTAAAATTCGAGACTCAGCAGCCAAGAGCATGGACAAGATTCCTCAAGAGAAAATACAGAACGTAGAAAAAGAGAAGCTTGGTCTGATCTTTTAGGAGCTCCAAATGAATGGTGGGAGAGAGGAAAATTGAGTCTGAAAAAGGAGCATGATAAATCGGATGGAACAAAACTGTAAAACTGCTAGATTAAGAAAGAGGAAGGAGACAAAAGACAAAACAAACCACCAAAAGAAAAAAGAAAGAAAAAAAAAGAGACAAAATTGTAATAAGAAACAGAAGATCTGCAAAGAGACTAAATCCTGATACTTTAAGAATCAGATAAATACCATTTTACATTTTACTTCTTCCTACATTTTTCCTTTTTTTTTCCCTTTTTTTGGGGAAAGGGGAGCGTGGTGGAGAGGAAGCAGTTTAGTTCCCTCAGTCTTAATGTTGTGAGAGGTTAAACTACTTGACCTTTTATCAGAACTGGTGAATAAATGCTTTTCAGTCTGGACATCAAACCTAATTTAAAATAGACCTCCTGTAAGGGAGCTGCGTGGTGGAGAGAATCTGGTTACATACTTAACAAGTTCCTATTTCATCAAAGCATCTGCAAGCCAGGGAAGACAGTCCCACACCACTTCAAAGTAAGAAATCCACAGAGGTTATTAAAGTGGGAGAAAAATCGTTCCCCTACACACTCTCCCTGCCGACAAGTACGTATTTAATGACAGAGGCAAATCAAAAGATGAGAATCCTAAGAATAAACCTATAATAACATCTTCTGTCCCATTTCAAAATTATAGTTTAGATTATTTTGTTCCTCAAAAGCCATATCCAGAGATTATAAAGCTCTCTTGCAGCTAATCCTTTCAGGCCTACATTGCAAGGAATTGAATTTTAACTTTGTAACTAGGTGAACAAAGGACTTTTGGGGTTAAATAAACATTGCCTTTAGAGGAGCAAAGGAACGAGTCTCTGCTGAGTCCACGGCCCTCTTTGGATACATGTGAATACAGGCCTGTGTCCTAGGTTAGCTACACCTTTCGGTGGCCTGCAACACTAATACAAAATCGGGGAATGTAAAATTGCATTACACTGAATTACTGTACTTGAATAAAACACACAATTCCCATGTTCACACTATATTCACATCCTTTGAAAGATGTAATGTTATCGATTGATAGAAGAGGTGTCCTCCCAGGGTAAGTTTGGAAACTAGCAATTTAAGATAAGTCCATGTCAGGCAGAAATCCAACTGACATTAGGACCTAGAAGATATCTTCTTTTGCTTTATATGAAAACTATTTAATTGGTTCCAGTTACATTAGAAAAATGAATCACATTGGAAACAGTAATAAAATCACTGCAAGTATTAGCCACAGTCAGCCACGTATGCTGGTATTAGCGCCTGGTACTTGACATGTGTTATTCCAAAGGTATCATTATCCCTGTTTTACAGACAAAGGTCCGGAAGTGCAGAAACTCCAAATCTTGCCTCTGGTAACACAGAATTGAAATACAAACTTTTTTTTTTTCTTTTTTTTAAACCAGAATACAACTGCCCCTACCACACTAGGCCTTCAAAGACCTGTTGTGGGAATTTTCAGAATGCTATTGCTAAGTACAAATAGAACTGCTGCATGACAATGAGAAAATAAAGTCAAAAATGAAAGATGGTCATCTTCCAGAGGAAAAAATAATGACTTAATACTTATTTAATGGGCTCCCCTGGTGGCGCAGTGGTTGAGAGTCCGCCTGCCGATGCAGGGGACACGGGTTCATGCCCTGGTCCGGGAGGATCCCACATGCCACGGAGCGGCTGGGCCCGTGAGCCATGGTCGCTGAGCCTGCGCGTCCAGAGCCTCTGCTCCGCGAAGGGAGAGGCCACAACAGTGAAAGACCCGCGTACAGAAAAAAAAAAAACAACATAAAACAAAATTTATTTAATAAAGTAATATTTTATTACTAAGAGTTCTACAAGAAGTTGTTACATGATTTAAGTTTTGTTGTTGCTGTTGGGAGGTATAAGCATTTTAGATATGGGGAGTAATTTACATGTTGTTTTAGATGTGGGAAGTAATGAAACAGCCAACGTGTTATCAAACACCATTTCCCACAGTACATAAGGAAAAGGCCTCTCGATGCCCCTAGTTCAGAGAATCAGTTTGATGTGGGTACTTAGACTATAAAAGAGCAGTAACTAATGCTAATTAGTACTGAATGGGGTAGAGCCACAAATATTAACTCATTCATTCATTCTCACCACATGTCCCTGAAGCAAGTATGAACATCCCTCTTTCACAGAGGGAAAAAAAACCATGTTACAAAAACGATGGCAGCCTACATCCAGAAAAGCGTCCTCCCAAATACAAAAGACAAACACTACACTGAAGACTTTAAATTCTTCATATATACAGAGGCGTGGAAGAGCATCTTTTTAGACACAATAACTACACTCATCCCCAAACAACAGTGACTGAAAATCTGTGGTATTCCAGAAGGCAAAATATGATTTGAAAGCACTGAAATATAATAATAGTAATAATAATAGAGGGTGGAGGAAAAATGTTAATAATTGTTGAATGCATACGATCTGCCTGACACCATTTCATTCTGCGTACCTTGTGAGGACTAACAGTTAATGTCCATTATGACCTTGTGAGGCAGGTACTATTACTTCCCTCCTGGATCTGTCAGTTGCCCAGAGTCACACTGAGAGTTCAGAGCAGGATTCAGAGCTAGTCCGGTTCCAAAGTCCA
Organism: Delphinus delphis; assembly: GCF_949987515.2. Classification (NCBI taxonomy): domain Eukaryota; kingdom Metazoa; phylum Chordata; class Mammalia; order Artiodactyla; family Delphinidae; genus Delphinus; species Delphinus delphis. The sequence goes on from NC_082687.1 coordinate 17,092,362, forward strand.
TGCTCTTGACCACGACATTCTACAGTTAAACAAGGCACAACTTGTTTTCACGTTCAACCTGGGATTGACCACACAAGATTGAACTTATTTCACCAAGGAGAGGAAACAAAAATCCCTTAAGGCTTTGCACTCAGCCCTGTTTCCAGGGCTCCTTCTGACACACGTCCCGTGGATCTCTGGTACGATAAAATGCCAAGCCAGATCTGGTCCACTCCGGCTCTAAAATACTCATTTGTATCAAAAATACCCATTCACACTTTAATGGCTTCCTCCAACCTACTACTCCCTGAATGCAATCTCCTCTTGAATACATTTCATAGCTTCTTTCTGAATGAATCCTATTAGCACAATTTATTCATTCCTTCTGAAACCCTGTGTTTGGAGGCAGAAAAATAGCTTGTTGGAATATTATGTTTATTTCATACAATACACATCTTCTCTTAAAAGAAAAAAATAGCCTTACCTAGTTAGACCTTTACATACCAGATAAGTCATAAGAGGAGACTTATACTACCACATATAATTTTTTGGAGTAATGTGTTTATAAGAAATAAATGAATAAGAGTGGAAACACTTCATATCTAAGTGTCTCTAAAGGATATTCCATAAACCCAATTATTCACTCAATCCAAAATCACTTGCTACTCTGTTTATCAGCCTGTGGTTCAAGGAGCACCCACATGACAATCACCTGAGGCTGCGGTTAACAGAGGTGAGGCCTAATGAGTTCTATTCCCGGTGAAGAACCCTGTGCTGCCCACAAACAGCGCACACAAGTCTTAGGTACCCTAAGGTCTGCGAACCACGGTCCTCTGCGGCACATCGACAGGATTCAAACAACTATGCCCAGAGTTTATCTCAGCCCCTTAACTGCTCTCCCTGGTTCTACCCTTCTCCCTATCCCCACACACCTGCTATTCTCTCCAAACAGAGGGCTCCTTTTAAAGGTCAGGTCATGTCGCTTCTCTGCTCAAAATTCCCCAAGTGCTTCTCATCCCCTTCATGGCCACAGCTCTGAATGATCTCCCGCTTTGTCTTTCTGACCCCTTTCCTACCACGCTCCCCTCCCCTCGGCCAGTCCCCGACCTGCTTCCTCTCACACCTGGCCACCTGAGGCGGAGCCTCTGTGCCCTGCAGGTTCCCTCTGCCCAGACTGCTCTCCTGCAGGTACCTGCATGGCCTGTCACCTCATATTCCTGGGGAGTCTTGCTCCAGCATCACCTGGCCACCCTATCAAGGACCACTCCCCCCATGCCCACACGTACACTCTTTCCTGACTGTATCCTCTTTAGCACTTTAACCAGTAACTGAAATACTTACCAATTTACAATACTGTTGTATCTTTATTAGTTGTCTGTTACCCTCGCTAAAATGTAAGCTTTTAGAAGAAGCAGGGATTTTTTTTTTCCAATTCCTTTTGTTCTTAAATGTAACCCATTTGGCAGAAGTCAAAAAGTACTCATTGAAAGGATGAATGAATATCATAAATGCTCGAATAAAGGTATCAATGGAGTGTTGTAGGAATCTAGAGGAGAGACAATCAATTCCTCATGGCAACAGCCCACCTCCTCTCATAGAAGGTAACAGAAGCTGAGTTTTGAAGGAAGAACGGAGAACACCCTCTAAGAAAAGGAAGGATGTTCTACATGACAACTGGCCTGCAATCTTCAAAAACGTCAATGTCGGGCTTCCCTAGTGGCACAGTGGTTAAGAATCCGCCTGCCAATGCATGGGGTGTGGGTTCGAGCCCTGGACCGGGAAGATCCCACATGCCATGGAGCAACTAAGCCCGTGGGCCACAACTACTGAGCCCACGTGCCACAACTACTGAAGCCCACGTGCCTAGAGCCCATGCTCCGCAACGAGAAGCCACCGCAACGAGAAGCCCACACACTGCAACGAAGAGCAGCCCCAGTTCACTGCAACTAGAGCAAAGTCCGCGCACAGCAACGAAGACCCAACGCAGCCAAAAATAAATACAATAAGTAAATAAACAATTGAAAAAGAAAAAAAAGTCAATGTCATGAGAGACAAGGAAAGAACAAGGAACTCTTCGAGACTGAAGGAGACGAGAAAGACGTGACAGCTGGGTGTGGTGCTCGATTCTGAACTGGATCCTTTTGTTCTAAGGACATTATTGGGAAAACCAGAGAAACCTGGAGTCCATCGTTAAAGGTATATATAGCAGTTCTTTTTTAGTAGTCTTGCAACTTTCCTATAAGTTTGAAATTGTTTCAAAAGAAGAAAAATGGAGGGAGGGGGAGGCTAGGAAAACACAAAAGGAACCAGAATTATATGAGTAAGTGTAATGCATTAAATAATCTGTGAATTAAATGCCCATGAATAAAATACGAGGAAAAAGGACTACTTCTTCCAAATGTTTCTTTTCCCCTTGCTCTCCCATTCCTCCAAGAAAAACTTTGGGCCTATATCATCTTGGCTTAGAGTCAGGCCAAATATGGTCATTTTTCTTTAAGTGTAACACAGATAAACCCCCTGGATTACAGTGGAAACACAGCATGCAGCAGGACATCTGTCTGTATAAACTCTGTAGTAAATGACATCTCTCTTCTCCCTACAGAGCAGAGGCTTGATCCCCATGAATTGCTGTAACTCAAAACATACTTTTTACATAAAAATAATGATGGGGTTGGAAATAGAAAAAGTAAATCTTTGGACTGGATTGCTGTTGTGAGCCAAAGAGAATGATTAAATATAAAACGGGGGTGGGGGGCGGGAATAGCACTGGGATATAAAGAAACAGATTGACACAGATTTTTTTTTTTTTTGAAACTGGAAGTTACAGGCAACATGCCTAGAATTTAGACACCAGTATTAAGGACCGAACGCTCTTCCAAGCGGCTACAGCTCCCGTGACAGGTCAAATATCATTACAGCAAACACCACAGCCACAAGAATTTCTGAGTAACCCAAAGCATACCTAACTAATGACTTCCTTAACTCAAGCAGTGTATGATAGCTAACAGCGTTCCCCATTTTAAACACATTAGTACAAACATACAAAAGAAATACACTGACTGTACAAAGGACTCACCAGAAGTTCCCTGATCTTCCACAATAAGGTAAAAGTCTATTTTAAAAGACAGAAAAGAAATGAAATGAGTTTACATACAATTTCTCAGGGATGCAGCTATGCACTGTACAACCAAACCACCAACAGGCACGTGAAAGCAGAAGTTCAGCGCCACAGCAAGGGTCTACGGAGACATGCAGGGCCCCTTCCAAGTTCCCTACTCTCCTCTGTATGTGGAGTCCACCATGCTCTCTGGGATTGGTTGGTTTTGATTTAAATTTTCTTCCAAAGCAGTAACGTTGAGAAGTTGCTTAAATAAAAAACATGAAGTTTCAACTGGTCCTGGGAAATGGTTAGATCTGGCAACACCGGCTCCTATTCTCTGGTCAACCAACAGCTGGAGGAAAGTAGCTCCACCCACACTGGGCAGAAGCACGGTTGACCCTTTACCACACTCCCACCTCGGACCCTCAATGGCTTGTCTTTTGCCTGGTCCCTCAAAGCAGAGGAATCTGCAACCCCAGCTTTGAAGAAATCCAGAACAACAACAGTGACGACAAAACACCCAACTTCAGAGGATACCCAAACTGAACTGTATCTTACACATTCTGCTCTAATAAGACTTCAGAGAGAAAGCATACGTTAATAACATTATGTATAATAAATTACACTCACATTCTTCCAAAGGCATTCTCACAAGCGTCACTGGCAGAGGCAAAGTTTATCATTTGAAACCACTTTGCTGTGGAAGCAGGAATGCTTTGAAAGTCTCTTAGCTTATCAAAACGTGAAGTTGTTTGTTTTAGAAGCCCTCTACGTGAGTTCAAAACTACCCATCATAGTTATGTATATCTTACCACAATTTAGAAAAGAAAAAATAATAACCATCATAAACACATACATACTGTAATGGAAACAACTGAACAAACCTGATTGTCCTAAACTGTCAAAAGAATGACTATTTATTTACTATAAATTTATTTATTTATTTTTGGCTGCGTTGTGTCTTTGTTGCTGTGCAGGGGCTTCTCTCTAGTTGCGGCGAGCGGGGGCTACTCTTCATTGCAGTGTGTGGGCTTCTCACTACAGTGGCTTCTCTTGTTGCAGAGCACGGGCTCTGGGCACTCGGGCTTCAGTAGTTGTGGCACACGGGCTTAGTTGCTCCATGGCATGAGGGATCTTCCCGGACCAGGGCTCGAACCCGTGTCCCCAGTATTGGCAGGCGGATTCTTAACCACCGCACCACCAGGGACGTCCCAAGAATGACTATTTTAATTTCTTCCTGAATATTTCCCAACTTTCCAGTTGCATACTATATAAAATCAGAACATCTTTAGTACCAGAGGGATTGTCCGTGGGCACACAACCATGCCCACGGACAAGTCACACACTTCCTGTGCCCCAGGTGCCCTCACCAGTACAATGTGAAGAACAGCACAGACACCTCATGGGGTCACTGGGAAGATTAAATGAGCTAATACACAAGCAGCACTTCAGAACAGTGCCTACCACGTCATAAGCGCCATGTAAGAATTAAAAAGAAACAATCACTACTGCCCGGCCTTGTATTACTTGGCACGATGATCTAAATTACTGATAAGTTATGTTCTCTTGTCGGAAGCATCCTCCTCTCTGCCCTGGTCTGCAGAGTGAAACACTGTCTGTCTGATACAGTTTTCTACCCAAAGCACATTCCATTTTTATCAATTTAAGTTGCTGCCAAATCTCAAAAGTCATTAATAAACGTACTGATACCTCAAACGGTTTACGGTAAACCACTCTCAAAAGTATCGAACAGAAAAGAATTCGGTCTAAGCCAGTATCCAAGAGATAGATTTACTGAAACAATTATCAAGTTTGAAGAATAAAATCCCCAATGCAGTAAAAACGTAGCATTCAAAAAAGAAAGAAAAAGCCTCAATGCAGGAAAAGACAAGTACTATTCGAAGGTAGAGCCTGTAAGTGAATGAGAATAAAATCCCCAGTGCAGTAAAAACGTAGCATTCAAAAAAGAAAGAAAAAGCCTCAATGCAGGAAAGGACAAGTACTATTCGAAGGCAGAGCCTGTAAGTGAATGAATGAATTAAAAAATAAATGAATGACCATGAATGAACATCAAACTGGTGACATGCTGCTGATCACAAACTTGTGCTATCCTTAAAAACAACAACAACAACAACAAAATACTGCTTATACTTTAAGAGTCAATGCCAAACTGTTCTGTCATATTACAGAGCCAGGTAATAATGATGTATGAAAAATACTCAACTAGCATTCCCTCAATGCTTCCCGTATGCACTGATGCATTTGTGCTTAATGTTGATGGCGTGGTCCCCGCTCTGAATCTAAAATCTAGTTGGGGAACAAAACTAACAGAGACCAATTTGTAACCTCTGAGTATCCGCTGTAAGAGTTCTCAGAGAGGTGCACCCAGCAGATGCTGCAGTGTCCTCAAAGCGAATGGGAACAGAATCCACACAGAGGAGGAAGCTCCCAGAGTAACAGCACTGCAGCCGTCCCCGTCCACCAGGCTACACACAGCAAAGCGTAACACGCGTAACTCAGGCTGCCTCCTAGCAAGCTGGGGTGGCTCCGTGGGGGTCTGGGGGGGTGTTTGCTATTTTTGGAAAAAAATACAGCAAGCATTGTTCTGCTCAGCAATGCCCTAACCCTTCTCAAAACACACAGCAACACCACCTCCTCCGAGCATTCCCTGACCGCTCCTTCCTCGGGCTTACACACCGCTTCCCTTGATGGGTATTTATTTGCACGTCTTTCCTCCACTGGACCAAGAGCTCCAAGAAGGACGTGAAACCACCTGGTACTGCAGCCCCAGGTCTGCAGGCTCAGCGAACATCCCTGGAGTAAGAGAGTGACGGGAGAATGCCTCAGCCAGGGAAGGGTCCTACACACACGGGGAGGCACTGAGGCAGAGCCCACAGGTTCCAGCGCCAAGCTCCCCTGCACGTTGGTGCTGTGCAGCAAAAGGTAGAGCCTCTGTCCTCAAGGATCTTAGAGTCCGCCCAGCCTCCAAAAAGCTGTCTGAGAAAGCACCTTCAGCGCTCTCTCGAGACAGCCATTCATTACCAGTAACGTGAAGAACGTGAACCCTCCCCTTAAAACGAGGGGTAGTGGTTTTCAAAGACGCTGCAGGGCTGAGGACTTCAGGACACCATACAAAGAGCGAGTGAGGGTTCACTGGGTCACACCGAGAAAGGGAATCAACTTACTCATAAATCTCCAACGCTCCACTCCCTCTCCTGCTTACTGGCTGAGCAACTGCCATCTGGAAGGCTTAGCACACGAGAAGCATTATCACGGCTCTGCTGGAATATTTCTGGTAGGCAGAGAACACAAGATGCCAGAACTTTCAAAAAAGAAAACTAAATCCTATAATTCCGATTACCTTATTTCACCTTTCTTTCCAGCCAATCCAAATTCCGCCTGTTGTAGATAGGTAACTATTAGAGAAACCTCGCACGTGCTTTGCTGAATCATTCAACCTGCAAAATCTCCACAAGGCCTCACATCTCCCACATTCTGATGGTCAGGCCTAAGCTGACTGGGCAAGCAAAGAGAGACCCCTTGCACACAACCTTCCAACTGAAAGACAGCAGAAAAGCAAGGCAGGCTGTGTTCAATTTCATGGAGCCCATGGCGGGCTCTGGTTAGGTCCACCTGAACAGCCCCGAAGCCTGGGACCCTCACACGCATTTCCCACCCCTGGCTCCGGCTGGCTGTGCCTATATCCCTTAATGACCCCACCTGAGCTCTCATCTGTGGTTCCGTTGTCTGTCTTGTTCTCTGGCACCTCTGCCTGCCTGGGTCTCTGAGGGTCTTCAGGGGCTGCCCGGCCCTGCGGGGCCAGCACGAAGGAAGCCACCACTTCAAGGTTCAGCCTGGCTGCTGAACCTGGCTGCTGAAGCCAGGCCTGAGAGGGGCTCCTAGCTGTTTTGTTTTGAGACCTCGGGCTATGGAATCCGATAAAAATTTTCTTCAGTCTAGTGTCACAAAAAGCCTTTTTCCCCTAAAGGGCCCCAGCAATCTGAAAGTGTCTTGCAAAGCATGTTCCCGCTCTAGTCTTCAGAGCCCTCCCTGAGGCAGGCATGTGGCAGCTCCAAGTCAGACAGAAGGATACTGAGTCTCCGGGGGCCTGGCCCGTAACAGCCCGTACAACAAACCAGGGCCTCCCTCATGCTGCCTTTTAGGTTTTCGTTTTTTTAATTCAACAAGATCACTTGGCACTGTCCGCGTCACCTTCTGAGTCTACAGATGGGGAGGGAAATTGGAGCACAGACGATCTCTGTGCTTCCCACCAGGTCCCCCCAGACACACTGCCCAGTAAGACCAGCTCACGCTAACCTGAGGGCAGCAGGGACTTCTCTTGCTGGCCAAACAAAATGTAAAACCATCCTCAACCCCTTCCGATCAAAAGTTTGTCCGCCTCTGACCGGAGGAAGCACCTACCTGTCGCTACCCTGTGTTTATTTTCCATTTCTTTAACAGCCTTGATGCCTCTGCTATCATATTCTAAAACCCCAGGCGCACAGGGAATGTTCGCACTTCTTCAAAATGTTAAAAAAAAAAAAAAAAAAAAAAAAGCCACAACAAACGTGCATATCTGTATATGCTGCTCGGGTTTCAAAAACATAAATTATCTTCAGCCGGAATCAGAACTCAGCAACAGCTCCCTCCTGCCCACACCCGGCACGAGGGTCTCCTGCTCTAGGAGCCTGACAGTGGAACCCTTTACTGGAGTGACTTAACATCCTTGAGCTTCCAGTAGGATCACTATGTATGCTGTCATCCAAAATGAATAATTTTCAAAGGGGACACTAGTAATCATTACATGGGGACTACAGGTATAAACCAAAACTGCTGCAGAAAACCAAGACCCAGTAAGCACTTTAAGATGCAACCCTGGGTGCTGAGGGTACCATCAAAGTCGCATTAAATGGGTAGCCCTCACGCTCTCAAAGCTGACTGACTAGTGCCGTATACGAACAAATAATCACCCAAATAAGTAATGATGATCTAACCTAAATCTGATGGGTGCTGGGAAGGAAAAGTCCTGGGTGTTATGACAGAACATTTCAAGGCTTAACCCGATTTGGGGGGGTGGGGCAGAATCCCATGTGCTCTGGGAAGAGCATATGCAAAGGCTCTGAAGTAGGAAGGAATACCAGGGAGAAAAGAAAGGCCAGAGGGCTGGAGGGAGAGAGGAGGAAGGAGGGGATAAGGCCGCAAGGTGGGCACTGGAGAAGGAAAAGATGACAGGGAGGATTTTAGGTGAGACCAAGGGCAGTGGGAAGCCGGGGAGATCACTCAAAGTCTGGACTGTCATGATCAGACCTGGGACTGCACCACTCTGGCTCAGGGCAAAGTGGACCACAGGCAGGTAAGAGACAGCAGGAGGCCAGGGCAGTCGGGAGGATGAAAGCTCAGACCAGGACAATGGTGATACAGATGGATTAATGAGGGCAGATGTGAAAAAAATCGAGATGTAACGTCCAACGATGCTGGTGATGGGGGAGAAGGTTGCCAAGCTTCTGGCTCAGCCAGAAAAAAATTTGCCTGAACGTAAGACAGCAAAGCCAGTTCCTTACACAACCCTAAATTGCCTAGGCTTGCCTTGTAACCTTGTTCACACAGCCTCAAAAACCCTGAGCGACATAATGTTAAAATGAAATGCAAATGCTAAAGCTACCCTACCACAGTTTTCTCTCTCCCACAAATCAATGAATCTTTCAACAAATCTAAACAAGACAGATCTCAACAACTCAATATTCTCCGTTTGTCGTGACCTCTGCAGCTATGTCACCCAATAATACAGTTGAAAATGAAGTTATTAAGAGTTCTGAGTGACACGGGAAGTTTGCCTTTCATCTTTAGAGATGGTGTTCAAATGGCAGATCCTTTCTAGGATTGAAATCTGTACAATCACATCTGGTCCCCATTTATTTCGATGTTCATCACTTCGATGAACAGAATTAAAAATGACTGGTAGTCACCCTTTGAGAGGATATGATAAATAAATGGAAAGGAATCATTCTGGTTACAGTGGTTATACCGCCCTGTACCACTACCCCTAAAGATTAGCTTTTCATGGAATATATCACAAATAGAAAATAGAACAGTGCCTAGCCTCTCCTGTATGTCAAGAATTCCCATGCACATAACTAAAAATGATCACAGTAAAAATTACTTACAACTTATATTCATGTCATACCCTCTACTTTGCAAAGCTCTAACTTTTTTCGGTTACCTTGAAAGCACAAGCAAGCAAATATGCACTTGACTATCAAGATTTTTCACAAGGGCCCTCCATGAGCCAACAAAGGAAAACTGTCTGGGACCAAAGTCTGGATTACAGTGTATAAAGTTTCCCTATCTGAGAGTGCTGTGACCCAGATCTCAAATAGTCAGATACTGTCAACTGACACATACATATGTGCCCTTTTTTTTTTCCTTTTTTGAGTAACTGTATTCTTTGCAATATTCATTAAATGCGGTTTAATCTGTTTCTGATTATAACGTGTTTGTTATAAAAGCAGTCCACAAACAGGAGGGGAAAAAATCTGTGTGGATGCTTCGTCTCAATTTGAATTTTTAAAAATACATAGTCACGGGGCTTCCCTGGTGGCGCAGTGGTTGAGAGTCCGCCTGCTGATGCAAGGGACACGGGTTCGTGCCCTGGTCCGGGAGGATCCCACATGCCACGGAGCGGCTGGGCCCGTGAGCCATGGCCGCTGAGCCTGCGTGTCCGGAGCCTGTGCTCCGCAATGGAAGAGGCCACAACAGTGAGAGGCCCACGTATCGCAAAAAAAAAAAAATATATATATATATAGTCACCACTTTCTTATCTTACTAGACATACCCTAACTCACTGCGAAACAGAAAGGCCCTAGAACACAAAGGAGGGCTCGTGGTTCTGGAAGGGACATGCAAAACGGCATCAGAGCTTCTCTGCAGGTGGAGGTCAGAACAGAGGTGGAGAGAAGTAAGGGACTAAAGGGGTTATAAACCCAACTGCGAGGAGTGGGAGAAGAGACAAAAGATGCCCAATCTTTGGAAAGTCCTGTAGGTCTGAGCTAGGACGGATCACAGAAGTCAGGACGACAGCACTGAGGCCTTCCTCCACAGCCAGGCTTGCTGAGCTTTCAGGGAGAGGGGTGAAAGGAGGATGGGAGCACAGCAGAGAGAAAGCCAAGTAAAATCAGGCGTTTCCCATCACCCCAAATCTCCGCTGTCAGGCCCCACTCCCGAACCAGCACATCTTCCCACATCAGAGAAGTGGGAACAAATTAGTTCGCGTTGGGCTAATGGTTTACAGCTAGCTAAGCACCCTCACATTTTCTTACTTAGTCATTCATGCATTCAAAACAATTTCTGGAATGCCTTCTAAGAGCCAGGCCCTGCCAAGACCTGGAACGAAACCCCATTCAGGTGCTGTCCCACAAGGACCTCAAAGACTAGTGGAAACGGGCCCCCTAACCGAACTGGCACCAAAGACAACCACTGCAGCAAGCACCCCATGGAGGTGCAATTCCACCAGCCTAATCCCTACACAAGGGAGGGATTTACTGCCTGATGTCTTCATCTTTTCACCATTGTTTAAAATGGTTCCAAGGGTGGACCTAGCTAGACAGCACACAATCCATGTGATTTGATAGCTTGTAAAAGTCACAATGGCCAGCTTGTATTTTAACCATTTAAACCCACCTTTGATGTATCCTTTTAAAAACAAACAATTTGCTGTGAATCAAAGACAATGAGGTAAGAAAACAGCATGTTAAAAGGGAAAAAAAGAGACTACAAAACAAAACAGATTGCCCAGAACCACTCAAACTGAGAAAGGCGGAGTACCAGGCTAGAACTCTGCAGCTAAGAGCATCCCACAGCCCTCCTCTATATATGCCATCCAACTGGCCAGAAGCAAGATATATCAGCTCCTTCTCTTCAGTATTATAGATTTTGGTGTATTTTTAATGGTTTTGAAAATGTTTCTGAAAAAGATCTATAAGGAATTTATGCTGAAGACAAAACAGCTAAATGGGATATAGCTAAATGATGGGGTGGGGCAGGGGTAGAGGAAGTTTAGCAAAGAGTTCTCAAAGGTTGTAATTCTAGAACCAGCTCTTGTAGGAACAATTACAGCAGCGCTAGCAGCAGCTACCCAGGTCCTGAGATAAGTGCTTCGCACTCATGGCCTCTTTGTTTTTTACAACTTTTAATGGTAGATACCACACCTTTGGTAGAAGGTAGACAGAAATGGTGGACACATCATTGAAAGCAGAGGTAAGTGCAAAGTTACAGTCAGAAAACATAAATAAGCTCACAATCTGGGGCCAGTTCCCAAGCCCCTATTCCCACAGGGTGACGGGGAGAGAACACAGTGACACCTGCATACACCACAGACTGCATCACAGCAGAGGACCCCTGAACTTAGGGAACCCGACTTTTATAATGGACATCATATATGCCTATCCCTTTGCTCCATACAAGTATGGCTGGGGAACAGACTGTGGATGAGAGGTGAGAAATAGGCAAGGTCCCTATAATGGAGTTTAGCTTTAATCCTGTCCAAATTAAGAGCCATTTAAGAATTTAAAGTAGGCAATGTGACACAATCAGATTTACCACTGGAGAACTCTCCCTGCAGGAGAATGGAGCATTGGGGAAGGAAGGGAGTACCACAATCCTACAAGTGAAAAATGCTGCAAATATCCTTGAAAAGGTGCTCCAGACAAAGGCAGTCAGCACGTCAGCTTGCAAGACATCCAGAAACACGAGAAATTGATGGAGACCTGTTTTCCGACATACTCACTTTGCCTGTGAGGATTAACTGAGACTCAGAAAGCTTAAGATGAGTCAGGGTCACATAGCTAGAAGGTAACAGAAGTGAGATTCAAACCCAGACCGTATGATGCCAAGTCCCACTACCCTTCATTATTCAAAATCCTATTACGGAAAACATACCGGCTTCTGCTAGGGGAAGGGGATATGGGGGTGATAAATAGGTCTTCCAGGTTTTCCTGGAGGTTGTCAGCTCACATGGGAAGGGAAAAGGGACATACTAGTGGCTGGTAATTCTGCCTAGCTATAAGGATATAGGTTCTCCTTGGGTCATAGGACTCAAAACTCGAATGACAGAACAGAACTAGGCTGCTCTAGGAGACAGCAGTGGTGCATCTCTATGTGGCGGTAGAGTTCTACTCCCAAGTCTTTTGTTAGCCCCTTCCTAAATCCACCTGACAAAATTTTAAGTGAGAATGCATTCAGAATGGTGAAGAAAAGTTTATATGTGAATACTTGGCCTTTATTTCCTAAAACTACTTACAGAGGTATGCAATAAAATAACATTCCATATAAAAATGATCTCACTTCATCTGTATTTAACTAGCTAACACTTCACATACATAATTAAAAGAAAGTAAAGTAACTGTATTAAGAAACTGAAAAGAATTTGGTTGGCAGCCTCTTCATTTTGATAACAAACATACCGGATTCAAGAATCAAAGGTAGGGGCTTCCCTAGTGGCGCAGTGGTTGAGAGTCTGCCTACCGATGCAGGGGACGCGGGTTTGCGCCCCGGTTGGGGAAGATCCCACATGCAGCGGAGCGGCTGGGCCTGTGGGCCATGGCCGCTGAGCCTGCGTGTCTGGAACCTGTGCTCTGCAACGGCAGAGGCCACAGCAATGAGAGGCCCGCGTACCGCAAAAAAAAAAAAAAAAAAAGAATCCGCCTGCCAATGCAGGGGACACGGGTTCGAGCCCTGGTCCTGGAAGATCCCACATGCCACGGAGCAACTAAGCCCATGCGCCACAACTACTGAGCCTGCACTCTACAGCCCGTGAGACACAACTACTGAAGCCCGCGCGCCTAGAGCCCGTGCTCCGCAACAAGAGAAGCCACTGCAATGAGAAGCCCACGCACCGCAACTAAAGAAGCCCATGCGCGGCAACGAAGACCCAACGCAGCAAAAAATAAACGTTTTAAAAAAAGAATCAAACGTAACTGCAGGCAATTACTTTTTAAATGGGGTTCATTATTTTGAACATGAGTGATCGAGTTCATTTATTAACATAAAAGTGAACAAATGACTTGCTTGGCTTCAAGGGGACAGTAACAGAGGTTCAGCACCTGCACGTCTTTTGGTCTCCCTGGGCTCAATGGAGACCAGGTGGACTGCGGACGCTAGTCTGATCTTTCTTAGCTCAGTCTGCAAGGTCCCAAGGTCTCTGAGCAGTCCTTGCCAGCCGGGGTTACCCTCTTGCTTGGCAGGGAGCTCCCAGCTCCACATGAGAAGCCTCCACCCTCACCACCATCACCACCAGGTTCCTCCACCAGGAGTGAAAGGCACAGGTGATACTTATCACACTAACAGAAATGTCTGAATCCACTCAGCTTACCGATCACCCACTTTATAGGCCACTTTTTTTTAACATCTTTATTGGAGTATAATTGCTTTACAATGGTGTGTTAGTTTCTGCTGTATAAGAAAGTGAATCAGCTACATGTATACATATATCCCCATATCCCCTCCCTCTTGTGTTTCCCTCCCACCCTCCCTATCCCACCCCTCTAGGTGGTCACAAAGCACCAAGCTGATCTCCCTGTGCTATGTGGCTGCTTCCCACTAGCTATCTATTTTACACTTGGTAGTATATATAAGTCCATGCCACTCTCTCACTTCATCCCAGCTTACCCCTCACCCTCCCCATGTGCTCAAGTCCATACTCTACATCTGCATCTTTATTCCTGTCCTGCCCCTAGGTTCATCAGAACCTTTTTTTTTTTTTAGATTCCATATATATGTGTTAGCATGCAGTATTTGTCTTTCTCCTTCTGACTTAATTCACTCTGTATGACAGACTCTAGGTCCATGCACCTCACTACAAATAACTCAATTCCATTTCTTTTTATGGCTGAGTAATATTCAATTGTATATATGTGTCACATCTTCTTTATCCATTCATCTCTTGATGAACACTTAGGTTGCTTCCATGTCCTGGCTATTGTAAACAGAGCTGCAATGAACATTGTGGTACATGACTCTTTTTGAATGATGGTTTTCTCAGGGTATATGCCCAGTAGTGGGATTGCTGGGCCATATGGTAGTGCAATTTTTAGTTTTTTAAGGAACCTCCAGACTGTTCTCCATAGTGGCTCTATTAATTTACATTCCCACCAACAGTGCAAGAGGGTTCCCTTTTCTCCACACCCTCTCCGGCATTTACTATTTGTAGATTTTTTGATGATGGCTATTCTGACTGGTGTGAGGTGATACCTCATTGTAGGGTTTTTTTTTTTTTTTTTTGCGGTACGCGGGCCTCTCACTGTTGTGGCCTCTCCCGCTGCGGAGCACAGGCTCCGGACGCGCAGGCTCGGCGGCCATGGCTCACGGGCCCAGCCGCTCCGCGGCATGTGGGATCCTCCCGGACCGGGGCACGAACCCGCGTCCCCTGCATCGGCAGGCGGACTCTCAACCACTGCGCCACCAGGGAATCCCTTGTTGTAGTTTTGATTTGCATTTCTCTAATGATTAGTGATGTTGAGCATCCTTCCATGTGTTTGTTGGCAATCTGTATGTCTTCTTTGGAGAAATGTCTATTTAGGTCTTCTTCCCATTTTTGGATTGGGTTGTTTGTGTTTTTGATGTTGAGCTGCATGAGGTGCTTGTATATTTTGGAGATGAATCCTTTGTCACTTGCTTTGTTTGCAAATATTTTCTATCATTCTGAGGGTTGTCTTTTGGTCTTGTTTATGGTTTCCTTTGCTGTGCAAAAGCTTTTAAGTTTCATTAGGTCCCATTTGTTTATTTTTGTTTTTATTTCCATTTCTCTAGGAGGTGGGTCAAAAAGGATCTTGCTGTGATTTATATCAAAGAGTGTTCTTCCTATGTTTTCCTCTAAGAGTTTTATAGTGTCTGGCCTTACATTTAGGGCTTTAGTCCATTTTGAGTTTATTTTTGTGTATGGTGTTAGGGAGTGTTCTAATTTCATTCTTTTACATGGAGCTGTCAAGTTTTCCCAGCACCACTTATTGAAGAGGCTGTCTTTTCTCCATTGTGTATTCTTGCCTCCTTTATCAAAAATAAAGTGACCATATGTGCGTGGGTTTCTCTCTGGGCTTCCTATCCTGGAGGCCACTTGTTTAAACCTTCGGATGGCTGCCCAATGCACGCAAGCTGCCACACTGCACAACCCAGGGAGCAAGCACTGTGCATGTCCTGGGGAGTTGTACAGTTCATGACCCTGTGTAGCTATGTGTGGCGGCGACCAATATCCCCCCTCAAAATCCACTTCCTGACCCATGAGTTTTTTTACATAATCCGTGGATCCCCAGATCTCAGCAGTCATCATGGATCTCAATTGATGGCTGCAGGAAGTTAATCATATTCACATATCATTATGTGAATGAAAAATATTATTTAGAATTTGTTTCTAACTGCCAGTAAGATTCGCACTGGAAACACCAGGAGCAGCGCTTCAACATCCAATGTATTTGAGCCCTGAGAGCCCTCTCTCCATCAGGAATCTTAATGTCAGGCCTAATTACCACACAGACATATTAGTCTTTTCATGGGGGAAGAACTAAATACCTACTGCAGATAACCGGTAAATACACTTTTACAGATACATTTTAAAAAACACATACACACAAAAATTATTGTTCTGAACAAATGTCCTTACTTGGCTCTCATCAGCTGCACGACTGTTCATTATAAACGCGTCTCTAAATTGCCTATACCAGCTTGGAGGTGATCTCAGTGTCATTCTCCAAGAGGCCGGTTAACTGACTGCTTGAAAACAATTCATTCCACAAGTATCAAAAAGCACACAGAGGGGCTTCCCTGGTGGCGCAGTGGTTGGGAGTCCTCCTGCCGGTGCAGGGGACGCGGGTTCGTGCCCCGGTCCGGGAGGATCCCACATGCCGTGGAGCGGCTGGGCCCGTGAGCCATGGCCGCTGAGCCTGCGCGTCCGGAGCCTGTGGTCCGCAGCAGGAGGGGCCACAGCAGTGAGAGGCCTGCGTACCGCAAAAAAAAAAAAAAAAAAAAAAGCACACAGAAAGTCTTTTCCCCAGTCCAATTCAACAGAGCCAGACTGCTTCTGAGATGAGCTGTTCCCGCTCTTCCTCAGCTGCAGCCCACTGCCTTGGCATGGACTTTCCCATCTCTCTCCTTTCAGGGCCAGACATCTGACAATCTCTGCACCTTGCCCTGTCTGTGCCCTCTGGGGCTGCCCAGGCTCCCAATATCCTGTGCTCTCCTCCACGGCCCCCAAGAATTCTGAATCCTGTTGCTCGGCACTCTCAAAATCAGCCACCCCCGTGTGTCAGCTCTGCGTCTTACCTCAATTAGGATGCAACAATTCTTGGTGAGGATGTGCTGGTCTCCTTGGTTCCCTGGAGTCGCACTGACCAGTGGCACAGCTGTGAAGTGCCCGAGAAGCCCTCATCAGGTCTTAGAAACCTGAGAAGGAAGCTCTGAGGAGCCACCCACTGTCGCCTTCCTAAACACATTCTTTGTAGGTGAGGCCCTGGTGATTATGTTCTAAACAGGACACATCTGAACACACTTAACAGGCTATGTATTCAACTTACATACAGTACACCTGTGTCTGGTCTTATTCGCTTTTACCCTACTTGCAGGGTAATACATTAGCCTCAGTACTGTTTCATGGAAGCTGCCAGAATTATCAGCAGCACAGCAGGCAGCATGGGCGCCATGTTTGTCTGTTCTCCTCACCCCGAAGTCCAACGGCGGTGGCACTGAGGGGCCCAGACGGAAGCTGCACGTGCTGCTTTATGTTTGCGGCACAGCTGTGGAACCTATGCTTTGGGGACCTGCTACTTCATAACAAGTGTAGGTGAAGTTGCTCTTTGCCCCAGGGAGACACATCACCTCATCCTTCAAGGCTGCTCACCACAGACACAACCCTAAGAAATGGCCCCAGTGAAGAGCATTTTCCGCCCACCCAGCAAGACATGGCGAAGCACAAGAGACCCACTGAGGAGTGTCTCTGAGCAACCTGTGTACATTCCTCAATTTACACGACTGTCCTTATGGGGTTCCTGGTCCCAAAAACTCCTCCACATGAGCCCCCCTACACTCTTCATGTCATGGGTTACAAAAACAGCATTATGCCCCTCATTGGAAAGGTACTTTGAAACACTCGAGAGTTAATTGTTCAACAGCACAGTCTCAGATCCCCCCAGGCATATCCCTCGCTCAATACAGTGGCCCAATACCACCTCTGCTTCTCCTCTCCCTTTCTGTTTCACCTCCCCCACTTTTTGAAACTTTTCTATATTTAGAAATGCACAAGAAATCAAAAATAAACTACATATACATAAATATACACACATTTACATATATATATACATATATACACACACACACACTCACATATATATAGTGTACAAGATAAAAGTTATTCTCAATCTGGGCAAAACTTTAGTTCCAGAAATCTTCATCTATATAACTGAAGGAAGAGAAACCACTTACGATAGCTCAGAAAATGAAAAACGAGACAAAAATCCACTTGACAAATACACTCTGAAAAGAACTAACTTCGGGGAGGGAAGCTGCTTTCTTTTACTATAATGTCAATGATTTTTCAGACTTATATATTTTTTTTTATTTCCCAAGCAGTGAAAAGCAATTTAAAATGCCAGATTCCTTAAAGTTCAGCAGCCAATAAAACACCATTTGTAACAAAAACTTGTAAGCATCTAAATATAAATTCAGTTAGAAAATTTGTAATTACAATCAGATTATATATTAATAAACTAAACTTTATAAAAATGCCTACTTGTGTATCACAAATTTTTGCAGAGGGGCCCAGATGAATGCTAATCTTGTTCCTAAACGGAGAAAATTAATATAGATGGCCAACAGGCACGTGAAAATATGTTCAATATTGCTAATTAGAGAAATGCAAATCAAAACTACAATGAGGGGCTTCCCTGGTGGCGCAGTGGTTGAGAGTCCGCCTGCCGATGCAGGGGACACGGGTTCGTGCCCCGGTCCGGGAGGATCCCGCGTGCCGCGGAGCGGCTGGGCCCGTGATCCATGGCCGCTGAGCCTGCACGTCCGGAGCCTGTGCTCCGCGACGGGAGAGGCCACAACAGTGAGAGCCCCGCATACCGCATTAAAAAAAAAAAAAACAAACTACAATGAGGTATCACCTCACACCAGTCAGAATGGCCATCATCAAAAAGTCTACAAATAATAAATGCTGGAGAGGGTGTGGAGAAAAGGGAACCCTCGTATACTGTTGGTGGGAATGTAAATTGGTACAGCTACTATGGAGAATAGTACGGAGGTTCCTTAGAAAACTAAAAATAGAATTACCATATGATCCTGCAATCCTACTCCTGGGCATATATCCAGAGAAAACTCTTAATTCAGAAAGATACATGCATGCCAACGTTCATAGCAGCATCATTTACAATAGCCAACACTTGGAAGAAACCTAAGTGTCCATCAACAGATGATAAAGAAAACATGGTATTTATATATGACGGAATATTACTCAGCAACAAAAGAGAATGCCATTTGCAGCAACATGGATGGAACTAGAGATTATCACACTAAGTGAAGTAAGTCAAAGACAAATATCATATGCTATCACTTATATGTGGAATCTAAAAAAAAGATGTAAATGAACTTATTTACAAAACAGAAATAGACTCACAGACATAGAAAACAAACTCATGGTTACCAAAGGGAATGGGGGGGAGGGGGAAGATAAATTAGGATTCTGGGATTAACAGATACTGACTACTATATATAAAACAGATAACAAGGACCTACTGTACAGCACAGGGAACTATATTCAATATCTTGTAATAACCTATAATGGAAAAAAATCTGAAAAAGGATATATATCAAGATATGTATAACTGAATCACTTTGTTGTACACCTGAAACTAACATTGTAAATTAATTATACTTCAGTTAAAAAATGGTTATTAAAAAAGAAAATTACTTTAGAGTCAACTAACTTATTTCAATTAATAATTACTGGGTACCTGCTATATTTTAGGTATTTTTCCAGGCATATTTCTATTATTAGAATTTTTATTTTATTAGAACTGTAATATTCTGCATATGCTACCATTAAAAAAAAAACAAAAAAACAGGTAGGTTCGCGGCCTCAAAATGACCCTCTAGGCAAGACACGAGAAATGCTGGCATTTGTGATAAAGAAACAGAAGGCTGATCAGGTCATGCCAGCAATGGACATGGTGAACAGCTGCAGCTAAACGTGAGAAGTAATCAGGTCCAGGAGGCAGGGGAATGGAGCAGCTGCCCCAGCTAGAAAACTAAACTCTCAGATCTAGTTGCCAAAGGAAAGTGTGGAGACGCAGTCTCCTCCAGTAGGTGAAGCACCAAAGGAAACAAAGTTTGACGTGAGAGAAAAGCACTATTATACAGACCGCGCTTCCCTAATGAGGAAAGTTGAGGTTCCTGGACTCCGACAACGCCTTTCCCGGCTGATACTGAATCAAAAGCCTACACCTGTCCCAAGCAGTCATCTATTCCACACCTGATTCCAAGGTCAGCAGTCACGGAGCGCTCACCCCGCTCAGGCTTGGCACACGCATCATCGCATTGCATCTTTACAGTTATCCCAGAGGTAGGCTTACGGTTACCCACTTTTTGCCCAAAAGAAACAGTCCGGAATGATGACATAACTGTCCATGGTCACACAGCTTAGAAGTGCTAAGGCCAATATTTGAACCCAAGTAGTCTCACTCTTAACCACTATCTTAAACACTGCAATATTCTCTACCTAGCTTGGCTGGGCTGGAGGTGTGGGGATAAAGAGCAAATGTACCGGATTTGTTTTCTTTTTAAATGTCACCTCATACTATCTGGAGTACATCAGTGCAAACCAAATAACAAATACCATGGGTATCCACTTTCAGTAATAAAAAACCCAAGTAGGACACATGAATTCGTAAGTTAATTCGTAAGTTCATCACCACAGAATCTTCCAACACCTAATAGTTTGTTTAAATGAAATATGAACAATATTAGAGATGACAAAGAATTTCAGATAATACCTATGCCATCAAGATTAATCTATTCAATATGCAACTTCACGTGCAATATAATTGGAAGCCTTTGCGTCTCTGCTAACTTAAAAGCCACATATGGAATCCATATGAAAAAGGAGTTTTCGAGTCTGCTCATTCCAAAGGCAAGAGTAATGCATAATAAATAACCTGAATACTTACTTAACATAAGCAAGTTGATGTTAATCAAAATGACTGCGCCAAAGCTGTTTAGTAGAACCAAATGCGGTCAAAGCACTGGGACTTGGAAACTTGGGCAATTCAGCCAGCACACAGCCTACTATGCCAAATGCCGACTTCATCCTCGTTCAACGCGTAAATGGTACACAGAAACCTTCTCCACCGTCCTCAGCACGACATCAAATCCTCCAGGACACCCGCCGTCCCCTCTGCACGCTCTTCCCACGCAGCGAGGCTGGGAACCGCGGAAGCCACGGAGACGCGTGGAGGCCACGGAGACGCGCCGAGCCCAAAGAGACACTCTGCGCCCAGAGCACCAGCTGTGGCTGCTTTATACATTGGGGGCTTTGCGGAAAAGTCTGGATGGAAAAAAAAAAGGTATTCCCCTATTAAGAGGGGAAAAAAGGTGAGGAGGGGGGCGGGTAAAAACTAGAAGCCTAACTGATTTTTGAGGTCCGTTTCAACATATGTTTTGAGATTATATAATCAAGAATGCAAAAGACCAATTAAAGGATAGTTCCAATACTTGAGCACGAAAAGACTTGCCAAAGAACACTCAGTTAAATATTTGCAAAGCCATTCCTGTTGAAAATAATTCCAACCTTCTGTGCTTTCATCAGCAGGTTAACGTTTTTAAAGAGTAAGAAAGAGATTTAGTTACCCCCAAAGCAAAAAGCCCTATCTTCTCCATTCTGGAATTAAATTCCCAGAAAATGGGGGGCGGGGGGAAGGATGGGACTCAATAGCAAGGATATTTGAAATTCAAAAACTGCATTCTCAAGGTTCTTAGCAATAATTAACGATCTGTTGGTGTCTCCAGCTAGGCTGTAGTAATTTCATAATTCAAAAGAGTTTATTTTCTAGTCTTCATCTAAGAACCAAAAAAGCAAGAATAGTGTTTTTTCCTGCTTATGTCTTAGGTACTAAGACTGATCTCTGGTTTTTATTTTTAACTTACAAAAAGTTTCATTTAGTTTGCATATTTATAGGATACTGTAATAAGGAAATTTTAATCTTTTATCACAAATAAAATTGTTTGGAGGTCATATGGTCATTTAGGTAGTTTTTCTTTCTTTATCCAAAGAAAGCATATATCTACTCATAAAAAAAATCCAAGGATGTAAATCAATATTTAATATGCATGAAGGATATACATTGATAATATATATTTTAAATATCCAAGGATATATGTCAATTTTAAATGGAATGTATGTATTTCACAACATATAAAAGATATTTCAGTCCTCTTTTTAGTGAAACCAATCCTTTTATTTCTAAAATATTGACTCTATATCTTAAAAAAAGATGAATGAGTAAAACATTATTTTCAAACTTTTATGCAATTGTTTCAGACCCTCACTAGAGAGCAACTTTAAAACTCTCAAAGCATACAGTAAGAATATTAGGGATTATTAAATCTTTGCAGACTTGCAAAAACCTTGAATGCCACATATCATCTAGCCACCTCTTCATTCAATTTATTCTTTCAAAAACCCCAACAGACAAAGCTAAAAAGAACTGGTACCAAAAAAACACTACTTTCCATACGATTCCAGTTATGAGATTAGAAAAAAAAAATACCGAGTAGCATTTCTCACATGAGTTGCCACGTGGGCAGTTGCCGTCCATCCTTGAATAAGCAGGCACCAAGGTGTTCACAAAGTTCCAAATACATTTTTCTAAGTAAAGGTCATGTCGAAAAACATTTAAAGCTAACAGCCTGGGTTTGGGGGGGGGTTTGTTTTTCAGTTACTTAACACTATAACTCCTTCCTTTAAAAGTACAGGGTTTTTCAAATGCCTAAAGCAGATTTATTGATTTTTTTCCTTGTGTGAAATTGATGTTTATTCACAAGGTATTTGTTCTGTATGTTGAAACACTTATTCTAAATGTTGTCCTGAGGGGGGAAATACCGGTGAAGTCAGAAGAAATGCTTAAAAGCTAGTGATGGAAAAGCACATTCTTCCTTTGCAAAGTTAAGTGACTGCAGGTTTGCTAAATTTGAACCCTTGTAAGTGACTACCACTGAAACTCTAAAATGGGCTGTTTGTTTGTTTTAGGGTGTTTGTTCACTGCTCTCAGAGCACTTGACTGAGTCTCTACTTTTAATATAATTGAACTGAAAGTTACTGGAATGTGGTGAATTTCTTTTCCTTAAAAAAAAAGGTATATTAATGTTGCTGTATTGTTTTTACAATAAAAAAGTATAAAGAAAGTACCCTATTCTAAAAAATGCATCAAATAAATGGATTCATTCCAAATTGAACATAATCAATAGTAACTTGAAGGAAGAGGAGACGGGAGGTGTAGAGGAAGAAACCCACTGATAGATTTCCTAAGTATTTCAGGTTGACTTTCTGTTCGCCTGAAATCCAATTTTCCAAAGCATTTTCCCTTTTAAACCTAAGATGTAATTATTCACTGGGCCTGGGGGTAGCAATTTTTCAGAAATTGGGGGTACCCCTCTTTTTTCCCAACAGAAAACAGAACCTGGAGTCGGCAAGAATCTGAACACATCCCCCCAATCATTTTACCTCTAGAGATTCACCCATCTTGCTAATAGGTTTCAGCTTATAAATGCATGTGTTCCCGCTAATTACTTAAAAGCAGTGTTCCCCAAAGTGAGATTCCCTGGTGACCTGGGGTGCCAGAGGAGACAATTTTAGAATACAGTATTAAATAACCTTAAATAAGAAAGTCATTTCCTTTTCAACTCTCTTTTAATCCTCTGGTCTAGTCAAGGAGAAAGTCTCCATTTGATCCCAGGATGCAGAATACTTTGTACACTTGTTAACTTCCACTGTAACAAAGGAAAATAAGCCTCCCAGTCAGGCCTGCCAGCAGGCACCCAGAGCTACCAAGAAGTTAACAAGCCATATTACTGTCATTGTATGTATTTGAATAGTGATATTTTTCAAGTTTCCTTTTTAAATAAATGTATTTAAGGTTTAAAAACGGAGTCGATTTAAAGGGAAAGAATACATTCGAAATGGTCTAGATCCTTGAAACTGAAAATGAGATCAGTGGACCAGAAGAACCAGCCTCACCTGGGAGCGCGTTAAGGTACTGGATCTTCGGCCCCTCTCTCACCTACCGAATCAGAATCTGCATTTGAAACGAGATTCCCACGTGACTTAAATTTTACAAAACTCTGGGGTGGCACAACAGTTTGTCCAAAACCATGCAGGCAGTTTGCAAATGCCTGAGCTTTGAGATTCGCTGCTTCGGTTTATCAGGTGGCCATCCTTCAGACCCTCAACGAAACCAACTAGCGGAGGGCTGACGACAAGGAGAAAACTCAGTGCTTTCCCCACGGGGGGTCACAAACCATCAGTGGATTGTGAGGTCAGTGAGTGGGTCTAAAGTGGCAGCGTTGGGGATGCTACAGTAAGCTAAAATGACTTTAAGCACGCTCCTATGATGTCCTATCAGGCCACATAAATCACCTCTTTTTTTTTTTTTTTTTTGCGGTACGCGGGCCTCTCACTGTTGCAGCCTCTCCCGTTGCGGAGCACAGGCTCCGGACGCGCAGGCCCAGCGGCCATGGCTCACGGGCCCAGCCGCTCCGCGGCACGTGGGATCTTCCCAGACCTGGGCATGAACCCGCGTCCCCTGCATCGGCAGGCAGACTCTCAACCACTGCGCCACCAGGGAAGCCCATAAATCATCTTTTTTACTAATGAATACTACAGTAAAAATTCTACCTAACCCTCCCCTTCATCCCTCCTCTCCCCCTTCAAGGGCTGGGGGCTTTCTGCACATCTTCAGCATGGGAATGAGTGCCAAGGCTCCTTGGACCTACTGAATTAGCATGTCCTGGCCTTTTCTCCCAGAGTTGAGCCCCGTTAGAGAGAGAATTATGCTTTGGAAATAGGGCAGCCCAGGTCTTCTGCGTCAGGTGATAGTACTGGAAGCAAAAGAGCACAGCTCTCAGGGCATCCCAGTAACGCTTCAAAGGAGAAGCCAGGCAGTCACTCATTCCCAATATAGATGGCCCAATTAGTCAATGATCCAGGTAGTTCAGGCCAAAATCCTACTCCTTCATCGGTTGGAAAGACATCCAAGGGGAAAGCCTGAATTACCTGTGTTGCTGACTCAGTGTTCACCTTCACAGCCTAAAGACTGTGTCGGAAATACAGAGGAAAACAATGACCAAAATATACAGGACTTATGACACCATAAAAGCTAAATATATATACTTATAGCCATCTAGGCATTTCCACAATATCCCGATTTAACAGGTTTTAATAAAATGTTTTTATTTCTCCCCGGTGTTAGGCCTAACACCAGAGTCCAACATCAGAAACTCAACTTCCCAGTACAAAACACCGATATGAGACAGTTTCATTTTGCAAAGAAAATGAAGAAGAGTGAAGCTAACGGGTAAGGAAAAATGGGCAAATTAACAACAAACAATAGACATGAATTCATGGTCTGGTATCCATGATAAGAATTACATGCTATTCATTACAATGAAAAGAACACTGTGAACATTTGTTAGATCTTTTTTTTTCCTTTAGTTATTTTGGGAATGTACTTATGTAGGCAGAACATTACAGAGAACAAAAAATACATGTTACAATGTAAGATTACTGTAATGGTTCTGAAAGAAGTCAAGAAAAAAAAACCACCAAATGAAATTATGGGTGTTGAGGAGAATAGAGTAATAATTGCTAATACCTATTGATTATTCCAAGCAGTTTATACATATTAACTCCTCTAATCCTCATGACTCTGAGGTAGATGTTGGGTCCTAATATTACTGATAACAACGTTAATACTACTGCTAAGCATGCCATTTTGCAGATGGGAGACATGCCCTTAAGTAGCCTGTCTAAGGTCACAAGCCTGCGAATGGAGCTGGGTAAAAATCCAGACATACTCAAAACCCAAACTTCTTAACACCAGACTTCTGCCTGCCTACCACCAGAGCACCAGAATGCCCAACCCAGCATAAACCTTCTATCACTCTCTAATACTCGACCCTATAAAGAATCTTCCTTAAAGGTCAGTGACTGCGGAATCTTCACATGTTAAGGGACTGAGCTATATTGATAGGACTGTACCTTAAAACAGGAAAACTGAGTTTGGGCATTAAATGCTTCAGGAGTGATTAGAACTACTCACTTGGCAGAATTAAGTTTTCAGGCTGCTTTGGGGGAAATATTAACAGTTGGGGGAAATTTTTGTTGGAAGCAAAACATTATACTTTGAGAAATGCTTAAGTCAAGTATTCCTCTTTTATTAGGATGACTTAAGTACAAAGCATTAAAATAGCTGGCCTGAATATTTATTAGAACAACAGCTGTTCCCTCCAGATTTTTAGAAATTCAGGACTAAGCGCCAACTATAATTTAGAAAGAAATTTTTCAACAAGTAAAAAGAGCCCTGTGTCTTGCAATACTTATCCAAATAGTAAATAGTAGCTGGAAGAGGTATAGAACATCACTATGCCTTTTCAATGAGAAGAGCCAAAATGTTTGGCCAAACACTTCCGAATACCATTGATATTTTGTTATTGAGGTTGGTGATTACATTCCTTAAAAATTATACCTTACATTTCATAATTAACAGTCCTTTATGTACAGACAGATAATACCACAGCGCTAACCACAGGATGTGTACGCCATTCTGGGTATGTTTGTTTAGGAGTGCTGATAACTATATGCCCCAGTAAAACATCTCAGAGAAATCATTTAGATTTTTATTCAAAATTTTATTTCTTTCAAAAGATTTCCACTGTAGGTGCCTAGCCATAATTGAATACCTAATTTTTTTGTTTCTAAAAGGGGTAGATGAAAAGGAAGACATCAGGGGAAAAAATGAAAAACTTTACTGTGCACACTCTGAATGTTCTACATTGAAACTTTTCTTTGTAAGGAAAACTGACAAATATCAGGTTTGGGTCTCCTGTGTTTGCTTTACTGTCAGCTCTCCGTGACAGTGCTGCAAAGTTGGATACGAGAGAAGAAATGTCCCTGCTTGGCATGACAGCAGAGGGAAGTCAACGGAACTGCCACAGAGGTGCAGAAAGCAACTCCCCTTCTTCCCACCCCCAGATCAAGATACTCAGGGCTGGGGGCATGGAAGGAAGCCTCTGGAAACAGCCTGAAAGGAAGGGCACCTTGGACAGGGAGGCTGGTTTGTGGAGGGGAGGATCGTTTGCTGTCTTGCAGCTGTGGTTAGACCCAGTCCACCGTGCTGAAGTGTGCAGGACAGCAAGGGCAAAGGAACAAATGTCTATTTCTTCAATGTTCCTGTCGAATAAATAACTAGCTCCTATCCCAATATGATGCTAATTTTTAGCCTACTAATTGCAGCACAAGAGGTTCTCTTTAGCAGAGATTTTCTCGTTTTGTTTTTAGGGCTTTCAGGTTTAAAAATAAACTGGCATTTTTGGATTAATAAAAACAATTCCATGAGGGATAAAATAGGCCACATTATTTTTTTCTCATAAGCAAAGAACACTAGCTTCATGTGCTGGTGAAATCAGTCACATTTGGTCATAGCCCTATACCACCCACTCCCAGCTCCCCCTCCAGAGAGTAATGGCAAGAGATGCCACATCTTGCTAAGAAAAACGAGCTAGAGCTTCTCCACCTCAGCTGGGCATCAAAATCACCTGCAGCGGGGGAGGGGGGAAGATGGCAGAAGAGTAAGACGCGGAGATCACCTTCCTCCCCACAGATACATCAGAAATACAACTACACGTGGAACAACTCCTACAGAACACCCACTGAATGTTGGCAGAAGACCTCAGACCTCCCAAAAGGCAAAAATCACCTGCAGGGATTAAAAACAAAAAAACCAAAAAAATCCCCACTAAGTCCAGGGCCCCATCCCAGACCTACAGAATCAGATTCCCTGGTGGACCTACAGAATCAGATTCCCTGGTGGACCTACAGAATCAGTCCAGGGCCCCATCCCGGACTTACAGACTCAGAATCAGACTGAAATTTCCTAACAATTCACTGGTTATGCTGCTGTGCCTATAAAGGCACCTGAAATATCAACTAATCCTACAGAAGTCACCCCTGATCAGGGAGAGGGACGTCCTATGCATGAAGAAAAACCCATAGGAGAAAAACCCATAGGAGGAATAATTTTTTCTAAACATGCCTTGACCTTCAAGATTTAAAATTATCTGAAGGCTAGAATGGTGGTTTTCAATTGTTTGTTTAAGCAGTAGACCCCTTTTTGCAAGCAAAACCCTTCACGATATCTCAAAATATCAAACCTACTGGTTGAGCTTCTCCAGGAGAAAGAGAGGGCAGAAACCCACTCAGGCCCCGGTACACCTCAAGGAAGCCTAGTGCTGCTGGTAGCATGGTTTGAAAACCACCGGGTCAGAATAAGACATTTAAATGGAATAAATATGTAGTACTAAATCTAAATTCAAATAACTAACTGGAGGGTTAGGGCTTCTGACTCGCACTTAGTCTAGGGAGATGGGTTTAACAGAAGTTCACTTGAAAAAGAGATGAAGGTTTCATTTCACTAGAAACACAACTTGAGCCAACTATGTTCTCTGGCTACCGGGAAAAGCATATGCAGTTTAGCCTGGGTTAATAACTACTATTTGTACTGAGAGATTTACCTTGTAGAAAGCACCTTCCTATGCATGATCCCGTTTAATACTGGATAACTCTGCAAGCTACTGGAATTATTTTCGCCATATTTTAGATGAGCAACTGAGAAAATAATGTGTGAGAGGAACTTACTCAAAGATGAATCCAGGCTCTTGCCTCCTGGGCTACAGACTTAAGGGGGAGTTTGGGAATAACAACCCACCGCTCTCTGGATGGTAGGAATGGTGTGTGAAAAACGTGTTTCATTCTGGTCGCGACATTCACGGAGGTGTGTCCAAATGGGACCATAGGCAGAGTACCTTAATCAGGGCAAAGAACCATCTGGAAATAGTATATGAAGAAGACATGGAAAAACCAAGAGCCTTTAAAGATGGAAAGCAGAGGGTTTAGGAATGGCATCATGGCTGTTTTTAAATAACAAAGGTCTATGCCCAGGGAGATAAGTCTTATATTGTATGCATAAGAGTAACCTAGGCCCTTCCCCTTCTCTTTCCTGAAATATTCAGTCCTAAAGTGGGGACAAGGGAAGGTAAGCCTTTGTCCAGGAACAGGTTTGGGGAGGGATGTGGAAGCCCAGAGCAGGGTATCAGAGAAAGGTGTTCACGGTGGGAAGGAGGTTGTGGCACGGCATGCTGGAGCAAAAGCAGTTAAGGAGGGCAACCATGTGAGGGGCAGGGGCAGCAGTGGAAGACTGCCTACATAAGGGGAGATTTAATCCAATAAGTAAATCGTTGAGAACAATCGGAGCTAGGATTCTTACTGTCAAAGAAGGGAGTTATAAATATGGAAAAGGAAAAACCTAAAATAAACCCTGTCGTGTCAGATAGGGATTTGAGATACCAGTGTGAACTCGTGGTTTTCAAAATATATAGCTGGATATAGCAATGCAGATGTAAACGTGTGTATGTGTACATATGTGTATATACGTACACATACTCCATAGTCCTGTCCACTGAGAGGCCCCAGGGGTGGTGATAGCCTCAAAGCAATGAGCACACTTAGCAACCAGATCTTGGCTTCTAAATATCATTCTCTATGCAAAGGAACCAGGGCTCCTTGGAGAAATGGCTGATACAAAAGATGAGCTTGGAACATGTTGTTCTGCCAGAAAGCAAAGAAGGGCTCAAAGAGTGATGGGAGTTAAAGGGCATGAAAAGACTGCCACTGACTGCCAAACCTGGAACTAATGGGAACATCAAAGTAAGTAACGAGCGTAACAGTTTAATTAAAACATACTGGAACAAAAGAGATCAAATCGATCAAAATTCTGATGAGGAATGGGCTTTTTAATACATAATTTCACAATAACTTGCCACAAAATATGTATAAATTACAAAAGGGAAAAGAGTCACTTTATGGTGGAGAAATTTGGCAGACAACACTTTAATCAAGTGACCATCATCACTAATGGAACAAACACAAACAGAAATCAGTGCCACTTGATGGATGCAATGAGAGGAACGCAGCACCATTTCTGTAATTCTCCTGCCAAAGACGCACAGCCTGAATCTAAGAATGAAAAAATGGCAGACCAACCCAAATTGAGGGACATTCTACAAAATAACTAGTTTTAAATCTTCAAAAGTGTCAAGAACCTGACAGCGAAAGACTGAAAGAGACTAAAAAGATCCAACTAACTACAACGTGTCTTCTGAACTGAATTTCTTTGCTCTAGAAGACATGATTGGAACAACCGGGAAACTTGAATGAGAGCTAAGATTTAGATGGTGGTAATGTATCAGTGGTCATTTCCTGGCTATGATGGCTATACTGTGGTTATCTAGGAGAACATCCTAGAACATATACACTGAAGTATTGGTGTTATAGCCGTCATGCTGGCAACTTTTTCTCAGATGATTCAGGATAAAAACAAATTGTACTACTCGCAATGTCTCTGCAGGTATGAGACAGTTTCCAAATAAAATTAAAAATCAACAACAGTATATTAGGAAGATGGAAGTTCCAAGGGAAAACTACACCTAGTTTGCAGGAAAGATGAAACTCTCAAATGATTAAAGTGGTCCCCAAACAGATCCATCCTAAGGAGGGCTGGCAGGATGTTCGAGAGAAAATGCCTCACTGAATAGTAAGTTAGAGGAGATGATGCCTATGTACTCGCCGATGATTTCATAATTCATTCATTCAACAAAATTTATTAATCACCTACTGTTTCCGACAATATGCTAGACACTGAGCTTATGAAAATAACTGAGAGACAGTCCCTGCAGTTGGAGACCTTATATTCTAGAGAAGGATGGTGATTCAGCAGCCTGTAGTTAGAATTTTAAGACAGGCATCAGTGTTACACATAGAAAGAAGCATGTGACTCAAGAACACTTTAATACTTTAATAACACTTTAATAACAGTCTTTAATACTCCATTTTTCATTTATGAATTTTCAGTAGACTACACAATAGTTTATTATTCTATCATACTCTTTAACATTTTCATCCTAACTTTTGTGTGCTTGCGGGTGGTGTTGAGACATATGCAAAAACTTTATCACTTTTCAATTATGAACAGATGTAAATGACTTACTGGATGTTTTAGTTTAGAATAACAAGCATCTTCTAAAATAAGATTCAAATGAGAAGCTAGGGCTATAGTTATTGAAAGAGACTTAACACTCCAAAAGTGAACCCTGATATGTTCTTCAAACGTCACTCCACGTCTCTGTTCTCCAATTTCTACATCTGTCACAAAGATGTCATAATATGCCTGGAAGATGCTTTGAGATGCTTAGAAGAAAGACGTCGTACTTATAAAGCTCTGTTAAAATACAGGTTACTTTCACCTTTTGCCAGGGACTAACGATTACTGTGGACGTATTAAGTAAGACAGAGTAATCCATCTAAATGAGCTCACCTCGGCAATTTTCTGGTGGGTGAAACATTATTTGGTTTTCCAACTTTTCCCCTTGGCTTTATTTCAATCTTCCAGGCATATCATCAAGTGAGAATGCTTCAGTGCTTTCTCACTGACCCAGGAGTGAGAGGCCAGAGCAAGCAAGTCAGTATTCAATTACTTTCCCCACTTAGGTCTATAAACCCTTCTTACACTTTTCCCATTTGACACTTTCATAACCATATTTAGCTTTCTTCCTACCATCTCCTTGTAATTCAAAAGGCAGTTTAGACTCCCATATGGTTGCCATCGAAGCTAACAGATGTCTAGCAAATTAAAACAAAAATTATGACTTATAAACTGCTGATGTATCATCATTCCAGAACATCTTACAATTTATAGTGAATCATAAGATAAGACTTCATACTTATGCCCCCGGCAAGGTTCCCTAAATCTCTCTCCTCTCTGAATTTAAGCCCTGTGGAAACAGATGAGATGCAACATTCTGCCATCAAACCTGGATAAACCGCCACTTAAAGATACAATGTAATATTTGCAAGCACATCAAAGAGAAATTTGGCCTCAAGGATCCAAGGCTTTCTAATCGTTGTACAGCAAAGAGAAGAGAAAAATGACTTGGTTCTCCCAAGTCATTCAAGGCTTCCACTGATCCATAGTGCTTTCTTCAAATACGTGATGATCCAATCTGTGGAATCCATTCGCCTCATCTCCTTGGCAGATATTAAGAGGAGCATCATTACCTGGTAGTAATGATGCCAAAGGAGCAGGCTAAGGTATTCCAGAAGTTTTATAGCCAGGATGGAACTAGTACAAAGTCTGGAGACAATGACACAGACCATATTCACCATTTGTTAAATACTGAGACACTGTGCTGGGTAATATCTTATCTGATTGCATCCTTGAATCTGCAACTCTATTCGATAATGTTAGCTTTCCTTTATAAATGAAATTAAGGCTCAGTGCAGAAGACTCTATTTTCCAAAGATGGCCACAACCCACACGACCCTGACACCTGTCTGACAAAAGAGGGAATTTCCTTCATCAGCACTTTGAAACTGAGCAGGCTCCACTCCTGCTTAAACCAGTGGAATAGATGAAACTGACACTGGGCCAGTTCCGGGAGTAGCCTTCACTGACTGGAAGTTTCTTCCGCCAGTCTCAGAGACAGGAAGAGGCCACGTTTAGGTGCTCTAGCCAACAAATCTGGCTGGTACCCCCTTGGGCATCCACTCCAGTGAGCCTTCAGTTAACTCCAGTCCAGCCACATCTCAATGCAACTGCATGGGCCATTCCAAGTGCAAATCACCCACATGAGCCTGGTCAAATCACAGAACTGTCAGATAGAATAAAGTTTTATTTTATTTTATTTTATTATTTATTTATTTTTGGCTGTGTTGGGTCTTCGTTTCTGTGCGAGGGCTTTCTCTAGTTGTGGCGAGCGGGGGCCACTCTTCATCGCGGTGCACGGGCCTCTCACTGTCGCGGCCTCTCTTGTTGCGGAGCACAAGCTCCAGACGCGCAGGCTCAGTAGTTGTGGCTCACGGGCCCAGCTGCTCCGCGGCATGTGGGATCCTCCCAGACCAGGGCTCGAACCCGTGGCCCCTGCATTGGCAGGCAGACTCTCAACCACTGCACCACCAGGGAAGCCCTAAAGTTTTATTTAAAACCACTAAGCTTTGGGGTTGTTTGTTACGTAGCAAAAACAAATTTACAGAATTTGTAATAGCAATAACAAATTTACAGAAGCAGGCTGCCCATTCCTGACCCCAGTTCTCCAGTCAATAACATCTTAGTCTGAGTTACTGGGATCAAGTATCATGACTACCTTCCTCCTGATCATCACTCTAGAGACCAGGGTACTAAAAACTCAGAGATTCCAATATGGGGTAATTTTGAAGCAGACAGCAGGATAGGAAAGGTATGAGGGTGTATATGAGTGGAAGGCTTTAGGCACAGAAAGGAGGGACAAGGTGTGTAGAAAGCAGAGTAAGAGAAGGGCCCTTGTAACAAAGGCATCTACATAACAATTCTGCCTGGGGCAGCTGGTTTAGTTCCACAGCCTACATCTCTTTTCAGGCTTCCCATAAAACTTCCCCCAAGAGATGAAGACCTTCGAAATGAGATAAGACGTGACTCTCTTCTGCAACTCTCTATGCAAGCACTCTGCAATTCTTTGAAGCTCTCCACAGTTCCAGAGGTTTTGCTACAACCTAATCCACAGAAAATACTCAATGTGCCTCTGTACACTATAAAATGACACCAAACTGTCAGGGAAATAGGCCCAAATCCCTTTATTTCTTTTCCACCTCCTGATATGAAACTGCAGAGAAAGCCCCTAGGTACTTTTTGTTGCCTGGCTGCTGAAATGTGCAACTTTTGGAAGTGTTCAAGTAGAATCAAGAGGCCTGGACTCACTACGCCAACAAGATCCAGTCCCAATTCCGTAGTCCTTGACTCTCAAAGTTATGAAAGTTTCAAGTTCAGATAAAATCAAAATGCCTCACCCAGAAATGTGACTTTTAAACATTTCCAACAAGGGTTGAAAAAAAGGAAGCAAGGAAAGAAAATAATTTCTTCTTCCTATATTTGTAGCAGTGTTTGACTGCAGGGAGGGGGGTGACTGCTAACAGGAATCATGTCCAATCCCTGGCAAAAATGGCCTGTGAAAGACTAGATCTGATATTTATTCATGTTTCCCCCTTCATCATCAGTCCTGAGGCCAGATGACATGCTGAC
Source organism: Delphinus delphis (assembly GCF_949987515.2). Taxonomy (NCBI): domain Eukaryota; kingdom Metazoa; phylum Chordata; class Mammalia; order Artiodactyla; family Delphinidae; genus Delphinus; species Delphinus delphis. The sequence continues at coordinate 17,125,854 of NC_082687.1, forward strand.
ACAGAAAGTGGTCTCCAATCCCTCCCATTTCCTTTTGCAAAACATTCATGAGCCGTGCAAGGTACTCCTACAGAAAATAGGAAAAAAAAATAAAATAGCCTAGTACATGTGTGGCAGAAAAAACAAGAATATAAAGAGCTGTATTGACAACTATTCTCATCGATGTATATGTTTACAGCGTATGGCCAAAATTAAAGGAGAATCAAAATAAATGCACCCTGTGTTCAGACTGTTGTGGATTATTATTGATCCCACGACTAGATTATTGTTTATCTCACACTGAACCTACACTGAACAGCAACTTGGAGAACCGCCCCCACCCCAGACAGCCACCATCTTTACTTTCCATGGGGGGAAGAGTGGGGGGACAGGAGGAGTGCCCAGTAAGGAAAAGGATGGGATGGGATGGAAAGGAAAGGAAAAATAACACGGTCTTTGAACCAACGTTTTCCTCTTGTCCTAGTGAACTCTTTGTCTGGTCGCTGAACATGTTTGTGAGATCAAGGAAAAGAATTCAAACAAAACAAAAGAGTAGGCATCCCAGCCTAATTACAATAGGTGCCCAGCACATTGTAGCGCCAGCAGAGCATGGTCTGAATCTTTCCTTCAAGCATTTGCTCTCCCAGTAGCCCCATAAAACATGCCTCGTACACCTTCTCCTCTGCATTTCTCCAAGGTTTCCCCAAAACGGCCCGCTCTATGTCACTCCTCAGAAAGGAGGACGTGAGGCACGGACACACTGAAACATATGTTGATGGTGACTTCTTCTTATCCTGACAATAATACAGAGAGAGAAATAAAGCCCTCCAGCCCACACGCCCACTGGTCAGTCCATTACGCAAAAGGAGCGCTTTCCAGACGAAGGGGAAGAGCGTGCAGGAAGCGTTATTTACGTGCACATTACAGAACCGTATACCACCGCATCTGCATCCTACACAAAGCCCGAGATGGTGCAAGAAGATACACGCTGAACATGGCACAGACCAGCCGCGGCAACACGGAGCCAAGCCCTCGTCCAATCAGATCCTTGTTAGAAGGTGGACCTCAGGGTCGGGTCTGCCCGATTAGCCTTCCCTGTTATGACACCACGCTCAGCCCAACATCCATATCCCACCCGGAGCAAATCTCATTCGAGTGGTTGCTCATCTCTCAAACTGCCGAGCCCTTTCTTTCATCTGCATCCACGTTATTCCTCCCTTAAAAAGCCACCCCAAGGCCTGGGTGCCCCCTTTCCGGCTCGGTTTTTCTTTTTACCTCTTCGCGTTCCTAGAAAGGATTAAATGTTTATCTCTCCAACGCGCAGGCTGAAAAGGCGGAAGGCAAATGCCTCTCCGTGCTACCGCAAGCGCCCGAGGGGCTGCGAAAAGTAAACGCAGAGAGCAACGTGGGGGAAATCGTCGCGAACCGATCGGCCACGATAGTCGAAATCCCAGAAGCGCTCCAACTTACCCAAAATATGACATTGAAGCCAAATATGAAATATTTGATGCAACAACTGACTTCAGGACCCTTGTAATGCTTCCCGGACATCCTCTGGGTTCATGAAGACACTTGCCCCGGCAGCCCGAGTTTGGAGCCCCTGAGCACCGTTGCTCGGAGCAGCACGGCGGGGAGCTGGGGCTCAGGGACGCCGCTCGGGGGCCGCAGCGCAGCGGTCGGGGCTGAGCAGCGCAAGGACCGACCTGCGGAGAGCGGCTCCCGCACGTCCAGCCCCTCGCGCGCCGAGGCCGCCGGAGCCGGGGTGGCCGCGAGCGGGCGGGGAAGCGCGTGCTGCAAGCCCCGAGCTTCGCTGGAGCTGACCCCGAGCACAAGGCGAGCTCCCAAGCCCGTCCGCCAGACGATCCGTCCGTCGGTCAGTCTCCGGGCAAACGCGACCGCGGCAGATGCTGGAGGAGACGCTCCTCGCCCGCCTGCCGGCTCGCGAGCTCCCTCCCACCCCTCGCTCCGCCCGCCGATCGCTCCGCCCGCGCCGCCCGCAGCTCCGCCCGCCTCCCGCCGCCGGAGCCTCAGCGAGGTGCGCGCGCGCACGGGCTCGGGCTCTCCCGGATGGCGGTGGGACGAAGTACGCGCGCCGCCCCCTCCTTCCAGCGCTCTCCGCTCCTGCTGCTCCCTCCATCCTCGCCCCTCCTCAGGCCAGTCCGGAGCGCCGCCGACCCGCGAGCACTGCAGCGGGGTAGGTGGAGAGGATGGCCGGGCGGAGGGAGAAGTATGGGTGCCCGGGGAGCACGCCCATTGGGAGCAGCCTGGAGGAGTGACGGGGGTTGATGAGCAGCGGGTCCCCCTCTGCCACCGGCAGCAGCAGGCAGCTTCTGGAGGGACGCGGGGGAAAGGGTCGCTTTGGGACAACAGTAGGGATCCTGAGTGAGAATCTTCCCCGCGACCCCCGGACGAGCCTCCGTTCTGGGTGTAGCCACACTCACGCCTCCTGCTCCACCACCCGGTTTTGTGGCAATAGAAGACGCCGGGCCACTGAGCCGGAGAGGAAAGGGGTCGTAGACTTTGCTGGGAGCAAAGGGGAAGGATAAGGTGTTAGGGAAGGGGGAGAAAAGAGAGATGGGAAATGGGGGGAGCGAATCGGGAGGGTTGCATAGGAAAGGCCCCCGAATCCCAATGCGGCTCCAACCCAACTTCCCCACCTGCGGGAGAAATAGGCTTATCCTAGAAATGGGGACGCGGAAGGAGAGATGGCCCAAAGGAATCCTGACCCGGGATACAATCCTTGCCCCAGGGCCAGTTGCCAACAACAGAAACCCGAATTGCAAATGCTCCCACGAGACGGAATAGTGCCGAAGGAACTTGACTGATCTTAACTCTAAGAAGGAATCCAGCAAGGCGTTCCAGGACGGTCTTCCGGGGAATCCGAATTGAGTTTATAGATATGAACGGTTAAGCTTTTGACCTCTGAGGAAGGATGGAACGTGCCTGGAAATTATATTGGAGCCCTACCTGAGAAGGTGTGCCCGATAGTTGTGTATCTGCCTCCCGCCTGGAGCACTTTCATAGGTGCTGAAAAGCGGGTACCAGTATTTCATGGAAAAAGAATGAAGAACCGCTCAGAACTGTGTGTAAACATCTGTGGGAATTTTTTTTAAGGCTTCAGAAAGCTTCAGAAACAAAGCTTCAGAAACAAAGAGATGAGATCAGGAAATTTTTCCAGTACCACCCCGTGTAACCTGGTACTGGGCACAGAAATCTGCATGTTTCCTAAGCTCTCACATGATACTTAAGTATGCTTGAGAACCTTTGTCCTAGGGCTTCCCTGGTTAACTACTTCTCACTTTTCTCAAAAACTAGCTAGCTTGTTGACAACCTGTTACGTGGAGGAGCAAGAAGTTACTTTTTCTTGCAATAAATCGCACTTAAGTAGACTTGGCCTTGAGAGGAATTGGGGCTATATTGAGGCCACAGGTAGGAGCCAGGGTCCCCACAAAGGTGGAAGAACCAGGAGATTCTAGAATTATGACACTGGTTAACAGTGACTTGAGCCGTTTGGATGAAATAACCCTCAAAAGTGTCCTCCACCCACCCAAAACACACAGCATAGTACTACCACCAATCTGGTGGGCTTGAAAGGTAAAGTCTGCTCTTAGCAGCAGATTCCCTACTAACAGGAAGGCACTGACAAGCTTTACCTAAGCCTACTGGTGCTATATTGTAATTCTTTCTGTGCATAAATAAAACAGTTCCTGCAGATTCCTGGATAAATCAAAGGAAAGGTCTATCTTAAGCTGATATGACACAACTCAGAAAAGGACTAGAAATTAGATCCAATTGATGACTGAGCTGATCCCTAAGCAGGATTTACCTTTGAAATAAAACTCAACAGAGAAGGGGAAGTTCAGATAACTCACTGGTAATTTGGGGCAGGGGGGCTAGTTGAGTTCTCATTTCATATGTCAAAAGCAAGTCCAAGGAGGATTTATGAGTTAAATGTATTTTTTAAAGCAAACCAGAAAATACTATTTGTTAAACCTCTGGCTAGAAGTCTTCCTCAACTTAGAAGCAATAGAAGGAAATGATCAATGGATATGACTGGGTAATACCTAAAACTTCTATGTGTCAAACATTATTTTAGACAAACCTAAACCAAAAAAAGAAAAAAAGTGACAGCAAATATAAAAAAAAATTATGAATATCTATAAGTAGGGCTCATACAGCTAAAGTAAAATATAGAATCTCAGTTATTGAGTATAAACAGAAAACAAACAAATCACATACAAAGACATCAAAGAGTAATAATAAATATATGGTGAAAATTAACCTTATAGTAATTAAAGAAATAGATGTTAAAACAAACCAGTGATAAAGATATAGAGATAATAAGCAATGGTTTGCTCATACATTGCGGGTATCATTATAAAATGATACTGTCCATTTGGAAAGCATTTTGACTATATGTCGTAGGTCAGGGTGCTCCTACATTTTGATTCAGAGGTCCCACTTCTTGGACTCTAGCCAGAGACATACTCCAAAATATGGGGAAAGTTATATGCTGCAAGTTGTATATCACAGCATTATTTATATTGAAGACTAGGCCACAACTTCAAGATGCTAGAGGTAGGGGCTATACCCAACTCCCTGTAGCCACCTGGACCATGATGCTACTTCATGTTTCTCTGCTTTGCACATATTCCTGGTCTTTACGTGAAGGACTCTCCTTGCCCTGTGTCTGTGAGCTGAGCTCTCTTCTCTCACTTATCCTCAACACTTTTGATCAGCATTTTCCAGGCTCCCTCTTTCATCCCCACAAGCCCTCCTACACTCTTCCATTTTGGCCCTTGGAGACTACCTGTAATTAACTCATTTCCCTCCCTGTCTCTTCCACTCTGCTACGTCTCCTTCAAGGGTGTGCACCATTTCCTTTTAATCTTAGAATTACTAGCATCCTGCCAATGTTTCAGGTGCTTGATAAATATTTATTTAAAAATGGATGAATCAGGGACTTCCCTGGTGGTCCAGTGGTTAAGACTGTGGGCTCCCAATGCAGGAGGCATGGGTTCGACCCCTGGTCGGGGAACTAGGATCCAGCATGCCGCATGGCACAGCCAAAAAAAAAAAAAAAAAGGATAAATCATTTACTCAAAACTTTTACAGACATTAAGGATGATGATTCTAATCGCTTATATGTGGAATATAGAAAAATGGTACAGATGAACTTATTTGCAAAGCACAAATAGAGACACCGATGTAGAGACCAAACTTAAGGATACCAAGGGGGGAAGGGGGAGTGGTGGGATGAATTGGGAGATTGGGATTGACATATATACACTAATATGTATGAAATAGATAACTAATGAGAACTATAGCACAGGAAACTCTACTCAGTGCTCTGTGGTGACCTAAATCAGAAGGAAATCCAAAAAAAGAGGGGATCTATGTATACATATAACTGATTCACTTTGCTGTACAGTAGAAACTAACACATCGTAAAGCAACTATATGCCAATAAAAATTAATTTTAAAAAAGCATGATGATTATAAAGAGTATGTGGCAATGTGTGAATACATTATAATGTTTAATTTTAATTTTGTGGAAATACCTCTAATGTAAAATATGAAAAAAGCAAGGGCAAAATAGTATACAGAGTAGGCTACCATCTTGTAAAAAATAATAATAATAAAGCATGTTGGCAAAGGAGAGTGGAAAATTTATATATGCACATATTTCCTTGTTAATGGGTAGGCTATGTATAGAAGAAAATAAACTGGTAGTAGTGGTTTGAGGGGCAGGGGGCAGACTAGAGGCCTAAAGATATGATGGGAGGGAGGCCTGCTTTATTTTTCAATATATAAAAAATATATTTTTTGTTTGTTTGTTTTCAAAATTTGTACCATGTATATGATATACCTGTTTTGAAAAACAAATCAATCTACAAAATTGTATGCAATTATATGAAAAAAAGTTAGGCGTGAATTCTTGACAAATAATGGTTGTTCAGCTGTGGGATTGTGGGTGATTTTGTTTTCACGTTTCTGGTTTCTTTTTTATTTAATGTGGTTATACTGCTTTTACAATGACAAAGATAAAATTATAAATAAAGACATGAACAAATAACTAAGTAATCATTATATTTATTTCAGCACCACCTTTCATGACTCAATAAATTCTCGCCTATTTTAAGGAGGAAAAAAAAGGAGAGTAATTTTCTCCCTGGAGACAGCTACAGCCATCTCCTTTATAATTCTGAGGTTGAAAAAATGGTTAATAAGTTTAATTACTGAAAAGTTAATCAGCCTTTCAAATGGCAGTAAGAACAAGTAAAGCACATTCTTCTAATAGTTGCCCAAAAGGCAAGATATGACAAGAGCGTTTTAACCTAAGACACCAAATTTAGTGAGCTTGACTCTCTCTATATTTCACTCTCCCCACTGACTTTCTGCCTCCCTCCTCTCTCTCTTTCACTGTCTGTCTCTCTGCTCCTCTAGTCCTGTATTTTTCTTTTCCTTCTCTGTGGCCAGCACTGGTGGTTGTCTACCCACCTAATGTTCCAATGTCCCCCCTCTTTTCACAGCCATAGGCCTGGGAAGGTCAGCTCCAATGGGTGAGCCAAACCTGGCTCTTGCCAATGTTCAGTTCAGAAATGGGCATGAGGTTCCCTTGGTGGCGCAGTGGTTGAGAGTCCGCCTGCTGATGCAGGGGACACGGGTTCGTGCCCCGGTCCGGGAAGATCCCACATGCCGCGGAGCGGCTAGGCCCGTGAGCCATGGCCGCTGGGCCTGCGCGTCCGGAGCCTGTGCTCCGCAACGGGAGAGGCCACAACAGTGAGAGCCCTGCGTACCGTAAAAAAAAAAAAAAAGAAATGGGCATGAGACACAATTCTGACCAATGAGGAGAATCTTCTGGGAGTTTCCTCACATCTAAGAGATGTTTTCTTTTTGGCCTTGGATGTAATTGTGTTTGGACGTGACACCTGAGTCCTCTACAGCCTGACAATAATAAAGACCATACCAAGCATGGCAGAGTGAGAAAGTGAAAAGAACCCAGGCTTCATGCCATCATTGCCTGGCTGACTTCAGCCTATTCAGGACTTCCTGTCACAGGAGAGAACTTGTTAGTTAAGGCACTGTGAGAGAGGTTTTCAGTTTCATGCAGCTCAAAGTATTCTGTTTTAAACACTCTCCTTCTGGCGTTCTCTCCTGACCCTTTGATTTTCTCTTCTTGAATCACCACCAGTGTTTCCACGTTTCTCTCAGTACCACCCTTTTTCTCCTTTTCCCTCCCCTCTCCTCTCTTCCCCAACTGTTCCTGTCCGTCTTCAACAATACAGGGGGGACCTTTAGCACAGTCTGACCAGCTTACACCCACCCCTTTCTTTCACTGTCTCAGCCACAAGGTGCTTCCCCACCTCCGACCACACTCATACTTCACGGCTGACAGGCCTGGGTGGATCCACGCCCCAGAGTCTGTCTCTCTCCATGTTGGAGTTCCTTAACAAAGGAATCCCTGCATGTGGCTGAAATGGAGGTGATGTTTTTTAGGAGAGCTGAGGGGCCTGTGTTTCCAGGAGGAAGACTCTCACACTCTCTCTGCAGAAAGAGGAAGGAAGCACAAACACCAAGAGAAACAGGGGCAGAGTCTCTGACAACGTGGGCCACGCAAACTGTTGTACATTTTGTGCTCTGAAAAGCTTCCGGCCCTGCTAAAGGCTTTCTATTTCTGGATTTCTTCAAGAGGACCCTATCCTTGAGGTTTAAGAAGTTTTTAGACAGAATTCTTCCATTGCACCCCATTTGGGCTTTAGCTACTTCGGAGTAGGTATCTCACATTTGCAAATCAAAGAACCTTGATTAAAACAAGTCATTCCACCTCAAATCCATTATCTAATGAGGTCAACTGAAAACATTTTAATTGGCCATAATGTAAATATTTGTTGTAGTTAATGAATCAAATATTGTGCCTACTGTTCTTTCATCAAAAAGTGAGTAAATTAAAATATTCTATTTCTCTAAAAAACAAAGGATCCCCCAGAATCAGTATCACCCCGTGCCCCTCTCACCCCACGCCCACACGTACCCATTAAGGAAGTCTAGTTTTCAGGGCCCCAGGAAGAACATAAAAAGAAAGCATATCTGTCTCATAAATATGATTAAACAAGCATATGTAGAACACAGTTGTTTCACTTTTAAAAATCAATTATAATTGCTTGTGTAATAAGATGAATTCTGTCTTTTACAAAACATGACAGCACAGGCGTTGATTTTGTTGATGTTGCTGTTTCACCTTCTTTTGGAAATATCACCTCAATTTCCTACTGCTTTGGAAATAGTCAGCGAGGCCTCCCTCTGAATCAAGGTGCCAGGCCCTACCCTCACCTTACCAGGGGCAGATGCATGACACACATTTGGCCAGTCAGAAGTTCCCTTCATGCTACTGCACAGAGGGAGGAAAAGACCAAAAACTACCTGGAGTTCATTCATTGCAGCCCCTGGACAAGTCTGAGGCTGCCCTTGGGACCTTCAGGGTCCTCCTGGTTCTTCTGCCCTCCCTCTAGTTCCGTAAACTAGCTTATTTCCTTGAGTAAATTTCCCTTCTGATTAAATCAGCCTACTTCAATGGCTTAGACCAAAAAATTCCTAATCAACACTTGGTGAACTTTTTTTTTTATAACTTATTTATTTTATTTTTGGCTGCGTTGGGTCTTCGTTGCTGTGCGTGGGCTTTCTCTAGTTGCGGCGAGCGGGGGCTAGTTTTCATTGTGGTGCACGCGCTTCTCATTGCAGTGGCTTCTCCTGTTGCAGAGCACGGGCTCTAGGCACATGGGCTTCAGTAGTTGTGGCATGTGGGCTCAGTAGTTGTGGCACGTGGGCTCAGTAGTTGAGGCGCTCAGGCTTAGTTGCTCCGCGGCATGTGGGATCTTCCTGGACTAGGTCTCGAACCCGTGTCCCCTGCATTGGCAGGAGGATTCTCAACCACTGCGCCACCAGGGAAGTCCTAGGTGAACTTCTGAAACTGCACTTTCAGAGAAAAATGTTAACTTTTTTCTGATTTCCAAAGTAGGATAGCCTTATTATACAATATTTAGAAAATTCAGAAAAAAATTTTAAAGACTCCCGCATGACATTTCCAAAGAAAACTGTCAATATTTTGATATATTTTCTTCATTAACAAATATTTTTGTATGGTTGATCTCATTCTGTAGAGAAAAAAACTTAAACCTACTACATTTTCCATTTGCCAGTGCCCCCAAATAGTGCAGAGAAATCCCCCATCAAATAGAAACAAGTCCAACTCATTTTCCAGGCTGTGGTTATCAGTCAAGATTCTAACCTCGTTGCCCTGTATCTCTAACCCTTGAGTGTTTTCCTTTTCCACCACGTATCGGTCTTTGTTTCCTTTCTCCTAAGACAAACATCCTTGCTTGCTCCCTTACATTCCTAACTCACTCCTACCTCCAAACAATCTCAAAATTCCATTCCCACCCCACAAACTCCATCCTTCTTTTCATCCATCACCAAATCAAATTATATTGCAGTTAAGCATTTCAATTCCTTATAAAAATCTGCCCCCATTTAACACTAGGCATGCTAATCATATCTAGTAATTTCCTCTTTCACCATTTAGTTTCTTTCACCGTCTAAAAACTTTGCTTCTGTGATATATCTCTTCCCAATGGAACTATAATTGGTGGAACATTGAACTTAATGTCCAGAAGCAGGGAATAGATATTAGCAGATTCATCAGATATCCATTTAGGTTTTTTTAGGCAGAATCAATCGATTCAACAACAAATATTTACTGAGCACATCTCCCATTAAGGCACCTGTAGTCATAATTTCTGCCCTAAGACTGAACTGGAAGAAATAGACAGAGGTAAGGACACAGGTCAGAATGGACTAAGTGCTACAATTCCAACGAAGTACAGTGTGATACAGAGTCATAAAAAAACTTCTTCCAGGGCTTCCCTGGTGGCACAGTGGTTGAGAGTCCGTCTGCCGATGCAGGGGACACGGGTTCGTGCCCCGGTCTGGGAAGATCCCACATGCCGCAAAGCGGCTGGGCCCATGAACAATGGCCGCTGAGCTTGCGCATCCGGAGCCTGTGCTCCGCAACGGGAGAGGCCACAACAATGAGAGGCCCGCGTACCGCAAAAACTTCTTCCGGTTCTATTTTTCCTTTTCTTTTTTTTTTTTTTTTCTTTTCTGTAGTAGTAGCATTAAGGTGCAACTACTAGGGACAAAAACTAGTTCCATTTATGAAGACTGAATGTCTTATATCTGAATCATTTATTTGAATGAGTTCAGGACTCTGAAAGAATAAGTTTTAAAATTTATAATTAACCACAATGGTATAACCATTGTGGAAAACCCTTTGGCAGTTCCTCAAAAAGTTAAACAGAATTAACATATGATTCAGCAATTCCATTCCCAGGTATATACCCCAAAGAAATGAAAGCAGGGAACCAAAGAGATACTTGTTTACCAATGCTCATAGCAGCAGGAGAGCCAAAATGTGGAAACAGCCCAGTGTCCCTCAATAAATGAATGGATAAACAAGATACAGTATATATACAATGGAATATTACTCAGCCTTAAAAAGGAAGGACATTTTGATACATGCTACAGCATGGCTGAATCTTGAAAACATGCTAAGTGAAATAAGACGGACACATACGGACACATAGTGTATGATTCTACTTATATGAAGTACCTAAAAAAGGCAAATTCATAGAGACACAAAGTAGAATAGAGATTACTAAGGACTGAGGGGAAAGAGAATGAAGAGTTATTGTTTAATAGATACAGAGTTTCTGTTTGAGATGATGAAAAATTCTGGAAATGAATAGTGGTGATGGTTGCAGGACACTGTGAATACTTAATGCCACTGAACTATATGCTTAGAAATGGTTAAAATGGTAAATTTTATGTTCTATATATTTTAGCACAATAAAAAAGTCTACATTTATAACAAATAACAAACTGAAGAATACTTCAAAATATAGAAATAAGTTGCTCAAGTCTAAATATGATCAAAATTAAATGTCCGATATATACATTCTAAGGCTACGAGTTGTGTGTGTCCTCACTTTAGGAAATCTAATAGAAGTGTAAAAATAAACGTAGAGATGACTGCGTACAAAAGGATCTGTTTTACAGAGGGATTTATCCAAGTATTCTTTTAAACAAGGAGCTGCCCCTGTAAACGTAATTGTTTGCTAATTGATCAGGAGCAACACAGCAAAGGCTGTTGAGAGCAGAACACCCTCTGGAAAGAGGCATCAGGAAGCTGAGGCTGCTCTCTAGTGCACAGTCTCACACAGGAGACCAGCCACCTGTGTTTCTCTCTTCCCAGAGGAGCTCTGGGCCCTCTCAAGGCTTCTAGGAGAATCCAACATAGCTGCGGTGAGTTGGGGATACAGTGGTGAGAGGATTAGCTACCTTCTAAGCTGATGATCTGAGGTTTTATATCAATCACTCAGCAACCTTTTCTAGTAGACCACAAACTCCTTGAGGGCAGGGATCAAATTTTTGTGTAGTGTGTTGCCTTGCAAGTATGCTACACGTGCTGGGTGTACAATATTATTTGCTGAATAAATGAGTGAATGAATAACTGTACTACAAAATGGCAATGGAAGGTCAAACAAAAATAGTTATAAAGCAGCTCTGAAATTCTAATATACAAGAAATCCACTTGAGTCATAAAAGTTCAAATGACACATACAATCTTAGAGAAACACTCCTCAAAGCATAAAGTGAGCAAAATCTGTGTCCACGCTTATCCTATCTTCTCCTACAAAAGGGCTCTATTTTCTACTGTGTTTGTAACTCTGTCTTATACCCAAATGCACCACATTCACTGGGTTCACCATAAATACTGTCAACAGAATGAGTGACAAGGCAAAAAATAGCTTGCAGTACTTTTCATTTTTTACAAATGTGGAAAGCATATTAAACCATCTGCTGATTAAAAATATGCATGTTTTGACTTGCATATGAATCAAATTAACATACATAAATCCAGCACCTCCACATCACTAGATTCACAGCCACAGCCAATAAATTTCCGTGTTTCTTCAAATTCATCAATCCCAGAGTGACATGATTGTTATTAGAAATAAAATACACAGTAATGGTTTAAAACTAAAAGCTAACTTTTGTTTTATTTCAATTCAATGGTCATTTATCCTCTAAAAATAAAAAAGGCACAAGATCATTGGGAATCTAAAATTTTATGCTCAAATTTGCTCTATAAATACCTAATATCACCATGGGAAGCTAAAGTTTGAGGTATAGAACAGGAACCATCGTCCTTCAATATGATGAATTAGGATTAACCAAAGTACAACATGTTGAACCCTAGCACCTTGCTGCCTTATATAACCCCAGAAATGTGAAAGGTCTCAAGTTGCAGCTTCTAGAACTTCAGCTTCTACCTGCCCCTCTGCTCCCACGGGTCTGTCACCACCACATTCTCTCCAAGACTAAAATTTATTCAGAAACTTGAAGGATTCTTCCCGAACAATTGCATCGAGGAGATTTAACTGTCATGCTATTTATTTGTACTATGTGCCTTTGTTGAGTTGAGTTGCTAATATTTAGTCGTATAATCATGGCTTTAGATGAGATCATGAAAAGTTAGTCCAGGGCTTCCCTGGTGGTGCAGTGGTTGAGAGTCCGCCTGCCGAAGCAGGGGACACGGGTTCGTGCCCCGGTCCGGGAAGATCCCACATGCTGTGGAGAGGCTGGGCCCGTGAGCCACGGCCGCTGAGCCTGCGTGTCCGGAGCCTGTGCTCCGCAACGGGAGAGGACACAACAGTGAGAGGCCTGCGTACTGCAAAAAAAAAAAGCTAGTCCATTTCTTCCCTGGAGCAGGGAAGATTCTCTGGGAAGTAGAGGAATAGCTCTGTTATACTGTTATACTGTTATACTAATGCACCTGTCAACCCTCCTGGGAGGAAGAACACCTCCAAACTACAAACCTAGGTTGGGCCCAAGACAATTAAGAGGGGGTCAAGGGAATTCCCTAGTGCTCCAGTGGTTGGGACTCTGGGCTTCCACTGCCAGGGGCCGGGTTCGATTAGCTGGTCAGGGAACTAAGATCCTGCAAGCCACCTGGTACAGCCAAAAAAAAACGGGGTCAATCGCTGTTACTGAGAGACACCCTGCCCCTTCCTCTTAACTCCTCAGTCTCTCAGGATTCACCACCATCTGGAGTACTGCTCTAGGAGCAAGGATGTAGCCTGGGTAGAACCTCTGGCACCCAGCCTCTCTTTGCACCCGGCTGTTGACATACCTCTGGCAACATATAAATGCCCAGCACTTTGGTCATTGGGTCCTCCCAGGACTGCCAGCACTGAGTCACTGAGGACAATGGAAATCTTTCCAGAGCAGTGTTTTCTAGCCTTGTCTGGTGATGAGAATCATCTAGGGTTATTGTCATAAACACAGATTCCCAGGCCCTTTCCCTAGATGTTCATTTTTAATAGGTCTATACGGGGTCCAGGAATCTGATTATTTAACAAGGGCTCAGGTAATGCTCTTCACCAGGGAATTTGGGGAAATACTGAGATCAGCACATTCTTCTAAGTGTTCCTTGAGTCTCCTGGTAGGAGGGAGTTGCCCTGTGTGGATTCAAGCCTTGTCATCTCTGGGGATAATGAAGGTGAGTGTACTTTGTACACTGGGAATTCTCTGTAAATCCAAGCTGTGCTATCATTATCATAATTATATACCTCTAGCCACAGCCCCCGGACAACATGTATAGCTGGGGTAAACGTCTCGTCAGCGTGCAGGGCTAAGGCACCAGCCCCAGTCTCTGCGGATGAGGAGTGGCCAAAAGCAGAGGAGAAAGGGAGGAGGAGAAGCAAAGGCTGGAATCTGGAAATGAATACATATGTATTTCAATCCACAGCTGCTCTGGCCACTGATATAAATTAAAGGAAGAAGGAGGGAGAGACAGGGAGAAAATGTTAACAGCATGAATTTTCCAGATATTAAGGACTGAATGTGTTAGCTGAATTATTCATTTATTAAACTTTTAATTTTATTTTTTAGTACTACTACGTGAATAAATGTGAGCTGGACTCAGAGACACAGCCCAGTACTAAGATAACCACCTGCACGATGGGTCGCCACGCAAAGCAGCCTGTGAGGTTTAGTCATCCTCATGAGGGGCCGCAGCTGGGGAAAAGCCTCCAAGCTGGCAGTTTTGCTGCTGACTTACCATAAATTCAAGATGGATCTGTAGTTAGAGCACTGCCTCCCCCATGGACACAAAGACAAGGCCCTTCCTTACAATACTGATGAAGAAAATTTGCAATGCTGCCAGAAATGAAAGACGTGCATATTCTTACAGGATGCTGGGAGATAATTTAGAAATAACCACCACTCTTTTCTGAGACTTGAACAAGAAGTTGTGAGTTAAATAGCAGCCTGTAGAATCACCTGGCACTAAGAAAAGGACCATCATGCTCCAAGTCTCCTTAAAAAGATGAATGCAGTCTTCTGTGATTGCATATGTTCCTGCATAGTAACACAGAAATTGACTAGCTTTTCATGATCTCATCTAAAGCCACGATTATACGACTAAATATTAGCAACTCAACTCAACAAAGGCACGTAGTACAAATAAATAGCATGACAGTTAAATCTCCTCAATGCAATTGTTCGGGAAGAATCCTTCAAGTTTCTGAATAAATTTTAGAAGATACAGGACTTCAGAGTTAACGCTCCTCAAAGCCAGAAAGGTACCTTAGCCTCCTTAGAATTTTTGGTTCCTCCTGTTGTGACAAACATTCCCAAGGAGTTGAGTTGCAGCCAGGAGATGGCTTTGGGATAATTAGGAAATACATTAGATGCCAAAAGTATATTAAATGCCCAATACGCCTCAGAGTAGCCTCTTTTGAGAGTCACATAAAATATGCAAGAGACACTTAACCATTCTCATCTTCAATTATAATTCCTTAGGTCTCATAACTTTTTTCCTCAGATATGTATAAAAAAAGGTTTTTCATGCCCACCCTGCTGACAAAATTTCAACCACTGAAACTTTCCCTTTAAAACTAACAAGGCCTTTTATCTCCCCGAGTTGTCCAGATAACGAGTTTACAGGCCACTCAGAATCACCAGAGAGAGCAGAAACTGGAGCAGTACAGATAAGATCCTCGCAGATAAAGCACATCATTCAGGGCAGTCAGGAGCTGCAGCCTCTTCCCTCACTTAACCTTGTACCATAACTGCTGTGGGTAATTTGATTCCCTGCGCACCTTTCTCTGTTGAAATGGAACATGGATTTTTAGGGTGATGTTAGAGGGGGAGACCCTGTGAAGGAAGGAAAACTGTATAAGGACTTAGGAAATCTACCCTAACTCATTTGCCACGTGAGATCAGTTACTTCACTACTCAAAAACCTGTCTCCTTACCTGAAATGGGGGAGGTTAGATCAAACTGGTGGGATAAAGATCTTGATCTGGAAGAATTCTCTAAAGTCCCCGCTTGGGGCGAGTGGGAAAAGTAAGTGGGTTCTAGGCTGTGGTTCTCTCAGAACACTTCTACTTTTCTCTGTTTCCACGTTGGTGTTTCATATAAGACTTTCTGAAAGGTATCCCGTGCTAAAGAAAGTTTGCAAACCCCTGGACTAAAACAACTGTTTCCTTCCAGCTTTCACACCCTCTGATTCTTTAACATTCAATGATAAGAGGGATGCATGCCTGCTAAAGCAACCAGAAAGTTCTCAGTTAGAGTATTACCTAGATGTGGATCGAATCTGCAAATTGAAGAGATGCTTGAAGGATGTGAAAGAGGAAATTTAGAGAAACCCAGATGGCGCATCTTATTTCCGGGTTAGGAAGGAGACCTGTATCACTCTTTCTTCCCTCCCTACTTACAGCCAATATCTACCCCTTACTCAGTGGCTCTCAATTCTGACTGTCTAACAGATTAGCCTATAAAATTATTCAGGGATCTGGGCTCCTGAGATTCTGAGTCAACAGATGTAGAGACAGAGTTTTTTCAGCTACTTCATTTTAATTTGGTTTTGTTTTAAGATCCATAGGTCATTTTGGTGTGCAACTAGGACTGAGAATCTTTGCTTGGCTTCAGCTCTCCAACCATCACTAAGACCATTCCCTTAAAAGACATTAATGACCTCCCACAATTATAAATATGTATGCACCCAACACAGGAGCACCTCAATACATAAGGTAACCGCTAACAGCTATAAAAGAGGAAATCGACAGTAACACAATAATAGTGGGGACTTTAACACCTCACTTACACCAATGTGCAGATCATCCAGACAGAAAATGAATAAGGAAGCACAAGCTTTAAATGACACAATAAACCAGATAGATTTAGTTGATATTTATGGGACATTCCATCCAAAAACAGCAGATTACACTTTCTTCTCAAGTGCACATGGAACATTCTGCAAGATAGATCACATCTCGGGTCACACATCAAGCCTCAGTAAATTTAAGAAAATTGAAATCATATCAAGCATCTTTTCTGACCACAACGCTATGAGATTAGAAATGAATTACAGGGAAAAGAACATAAAAAACACAAACACATGGAGGCTAAACAATACGTTACTAAATAACCAAGAGATCACTGAAGAAACCAAATAGGAAATCAAAAAATACCTAGAGACAAATGACAATGAAAACACGATGATCCAAAGCCTATTGGATGCAGCAAAAGCAGTTCTAAGAGGGAAGTTTATAGCAATACAATTCTACCTCAAGAACAACAAACACCTCAAATAAACAATCTAACCTTACACTTAAAGGAATTAGAGAAAGAAGAACAAACAAAACCCAAAGTTAGTAGAAGTAAAGAAATCATAAAGATCAGAGCAGAAATAAATGAAATAGAAAACAATAGCAAAGATCAATAAAACTAAAAGCTGGTTCTTTGAGAAGGTAAACAAAATTGATAAGCCATTAGCCAGACTCATCAAGAAAAAGAGGGAGAGGACTCAAACCAAAAAAGTTAGAAATGAAAAAGAAGCTACAACAGACACCACAGAAATACAAAGCATCCTAAGAAACTACTACAAGCAACTCTATGCCAGTAAAATGGACAACCTGGAAGAAATGGACAAATTCTTAGAAAGGTATAACCTTCCAAGACTGAACCAGGAAGAAACAGAAAATATGAACTGACCAATCACAAGTAATGAAATTGAAACTGTGATTAAAAATCTTCCAACAAACAAAAGTCCAGGACCAGATGCCTTCACAGGTGAATTTTATCAAACATTTAGAGAAGAGCTAACACTCTATATGTACTCTCTATACTTAGATAATCCTAAGGATGCCACCAGAAAACTACTAGAGCTAATCAATGAATCTGGTAAAGTTGCAGGATACAAAATGAATGCACAGAAATCTCTTGCATTCCTATACACTAATGACGAAAAATCTGAAAGAGAAATTAAGGAAACACTCCCATTTACCATTGCAACAAAAAGAATAAAATACCTAGGAATTAACCTACCTAGGGAGACAAAAGACCTGTATGCCAAAAACTATAAGACACTGATGAACGAAATTAAAAATGATACCGACAGATGGAGAGATATACCATATTCTTGGATTGGAAGAATCAATACTGTGAAAATGACTATACTACGCAAAGCAATCTACAGATTCAATGCAATCCCTATCAAATTACCAATGGCATTTTTACGGAACTAGAACAAAAAAACTTAAAATTTGTATGGAGACAGAAAAGACCCCGAATAGCCAAAGCAGTCTTGTGGGAAGAAAATGGAGCTGGAGGAATCAGACTCCCTGACTTCAGACTATACTACAAAGCTACAGTAACCAAGACAGTATGGTACTGGCACAAAAACAGAAATATAGATCAATGGTACAAGCTATAAATCCCAGAGATAAACCCACGCAATTTTGGTCAACTAATCTATGACAAAGGAGGCAAGGATATACAATGGAGAAAAGACAGTCTCTTCAATAAGTGATGCTGGGAAAACTGGACAGCGACATGTAAAAGAATGAAATTAAAAACACTCCCTAACACCATACACAAAAATAAACTCAAAATAGTTTCGAGACCTAAATGGAAGACCGGACACTATAAAACTCTTAGAGGAAAACATAGGAAGAACACTCTTTTTTTGTGTGTGTGTGGTACGCAGGTCTCTCACAGTTGTGGCCTCTCCCTTTGCGGAGCACAGGCTCCGGACGCGCAGGCTCAGCGGCCATGGCTCACTCGCTCCGCGACATGTGGGGTCTTCCCTGACCGGGGCATGAACCCGTCTCCCCTGCATCGGCAGGCGGACTCTCAAACACTGCGCCAGCAGGGAAGCCCAGAACACCACTCTTTGACATAAATCACAGCAAGATGTTTTTTGACCCACCTCCTGAAGTAATGGAAATAAAAACAAAAGTAAACAAATGGGACCTAATGAAACTTCAAAGCTTTTACCCAGCAAAGGAAACTACAAACAAGATGAAAAGACAACCCTCAGAATGGGAGAAAATATTTGCAAATGAATCAACGGACAAAGGATTAATTTGCAAAATATATAAACAGCTCATGCAGCTCAATATTAAAGAAACAAACAACCCAATGCAAAAATGGGCAGATGACCTAAATAGACATTTCTCCAAAGAGAACATACAGATGGCCAAGATGCACATGAAAAGCTGCTCAACATCATTAATTATTAGAGAAATGCAAAGCAAAAGTACAATGAGGTATCACCTCACACCGGTTAGAATGGGCATCATCAGAAAATCTACAAACAACAAATGCTGGAGAGGGTGTGGAGAAAAGGGAACCCTCTTGCACTGTTGGTGGGAATGTAAATTGATACAGCCACTATGGAGAACAGTATGGAGGTTCCTTGAAAAACTAAAAATAGAATTACCATATGATCCAGCAATTCCACTACTGGGGATATACCCAGAGAAAACCATAACTCAAAAAGACATATGCACCCCAATGTTCATTGCAGCACTATTTACAATAGCCAGGACATGGAAGCAACCTAAATGCCCACTGACAGACGAATGGATAAAGATGATGTGGTACATATATACAATGGAATATTACTGAGCCTTAAAAGGGAACAAGATTGGGTCATTTGTTGACACGTGGATGGGTCTAGAGACTGTCACACAGAGTGAAGTAAGTCAGAAAGAGATAAATATCGTATATTAATGCATATATGTTGAACCTAGAAAAATGATACAGATGAACTGGTTTGCAGGGCAGAAATTGAGACACAGATGTAGAGAACAAACTTATGGACACCAAGCGGGGAAAGTGGTGGGCAGGGGTGGTGGTAGTGGGATGAATTGGGAGATTGGGATTGACATATATACACTAATTTGTATAAATGGATAACTAATAAGTTGTATAACTTATACAACTGCTTATACAACTGCTTATATAACTGCTGTATAAGAAAATAAATAAAATAAAAATCAAAAATTCAAAAAAATAAAAATAAAAAAGAAGTAAGTCTGATATTCCTCTAACACATGTAATAGAAGAAAGTCTGACTCTTAATGTTCAGCTTTTTGTAGAAAAACTCCATTAAAACAGAAGTGTGTACAAATGATAAATGTATATAGCTCAATAAATTTTTCAAAAATTAAATGCGAATGCAGAATAAAAGACAGATAATGCTGTATACTTAAGGTGCTGCCCTCATGTTTCCGTTCCATTCTCTAGCTGCATCCATGCAAAGAAGTGACTTCTGTTAACATTAAATAAATGTACCTCTTTTTGAGGTATACAGATGTAATCATGTTATCTGAATTACTTTGTTTAACATTATGTTTTTGACATTTTTTCATGTTTTGTTTCTAACTATGACTAGTATATTCTATTGATGGATAGTGTTCTAAAAAAAAAAAGAAAGAAAAAGTATAAGATTAAGACTAACAGCCAGTATTATATGTAATAGTAAAACATTAGTGATATCGCCATTAAAAATATGTACAAAAGGGGCTTCCTGGTCATGCAGTGGTTAAGAATCTGCCTGCCAATGCAGGGGACACAGGTTTGAGTCCTGTCTGGGAAGATCCCACATGCCGCAGAGCAAGTAAACCCATGCGCCACAACTACTGAGCCCATGCACCACAACTATTGAAGCCCATGCGCCTAGAGCCCGTACTCCGCAGCAAGAGAAGCCACCATATGAGAAGCCTGCGCACCGCAACAAAGAGTAGCCCTTGCTTGCCGCAACTAGAAGAAAGCCCGCGTGCAGCAATGAGGACCCAACGCAGCCAAAATAAATAAATATATATATATATTTAAAAATATGTACAAAAGAAGGAATATTACTTAATATTGTTCTGAAAGTTATAGCCAATACAATATGACATAATACAAAATTAAAAGTATATTATTAATAATGAAGAGATAAAAAGACATTTATTTGGGGATGAAGTCATTATATAGGTCCAAAGAAATAATTTAAAAATTGATTAAACACAAGGGGATGAATGTAAGATAAACACACAGAAATCAAAAGCGTTCCATACAGTTGAAATTATAAGCTAGAAACTTTAAAAATATATATTTATATGTAATTCTAAAAAAGATTTGAGATGGTTGTGAGAAAAAATGAATATAGAGAGCCCATGCACAGTAACAACAAAAATATAAAACATCTTAGAAATAGCCTTAATGCATAATTTCTTTCATCTATGCAAAGAAGAGAGCAAAATTTTATTGAGATATATTTAGTGAAGCTTGAGAAAATGGAAAAATATGCTGTGTTTCTGAGCAGGAGGACATTGTTACAAATATTTACATATTTTCAAAATAATATAGGTTTAATCACGACTGTCATCAGTCAAACTACTATGTGCCTAACAAAATTCTAGGTACTGAGGATAACCATGCAAGCAGTAAGTAACACAAGGACTCTGCCCACATGGTGTTTAGATATTTATGGAGTTGGCACACCAAACAAATAAAGTCTTACCCTTATACAACGTTAGGAAATGATACATGCATTGAATAAAAATAAAACAGGGTCAAGTGAGAATGAAGGGCAGGGATGCTGTTTAGAATAGAGGGGTCATGAAGCCTCTGAAGAAGTAACATTTAAACAGATATTTGAATAAAGTGCAGTGGAGAGCCATATGGCTGTCGGGAGGAATAGTGTTTCTTGCAGAGGGAACAGCAAATGCAAAGACCCAGACATGGAACCATGTTTGACGTCTTCCAGGAATAAAAAGTAATCCAGTGTTGCTGAAGCAGAGCAAGTGAGGTGGTCATTGGTAGGGGATGAGGACAGAGGTAATGAGGGACAGATCATATGTAGGCCTTGTAGACCACATAGGGACTTTGGGTTTTGTCCTAAGTCTGATGGTAGCCATTGGTAGATTTTGATCAGGTGAGAATGTGATCTAATTAGATTTTTTAAAAAGATTTGTCTGGCCTCAGTGCTGAGAATAGTTAAGGTAGAGGTGAGGGGGGAATAGTGAGATCAATGAGGAGGGTATTTCAATGATTCAGGCTGGAAAAAATAGGCCTGTATTGGGTAGTGGGGTAGAGTAATCAAAAGTGGAATCCAGATATAGGTTGGAGGTAGACATAAAAGATTTGCTGATGGGTTGAGTAAGAGGGGTAAGAGAAAGAGAAGAATCAAGGTTGGCCACTAGGTTTTTGTCTTGAAGCAACTGGCTGGATCATAGTGTTACTTAATGAGGTGAGGTGAAGACTGGAAAAGGAGCAGGAGTTGGGGGACTGAAATCAAGAGCTGCGTTTTGAAGATGTCGAATTTGAAACTTCTATCAGACTCCAAGTGGAGATGTTGAGCAGGCAGTTTCCATGAATCTGAAACTCAGGGGAACTTCTCAGGTCATCAGCATGTAGCTGGAATGTAAAGGCAGAAGATTGGATGAGGTCATCTATGGAGAGAATGCACGGAGAGACGCCCAGGGCCCACCAGTGTTTAGAGTTTGAGACAAGGAAGAAGATCCTTTAGAGAAGACTGAAAGGAAGCAGCTAATCAAATAGGAGAGAACCTGGGAGAGTTTGGAGTCTCAGAAGCCAAATAAGTAGTTTAATATAACTCCCATCAAAAATATCAATGATTTATTTTTATTAACTGACAACATCATTCTAAAACGTATCAGCAAAGCTTAATGCTCACCTAGGATAACGGACCATCTTGTCACATATTTCTTTTTTAACAACTGATCTGGACATGATGTTTTTATGACCTTGTAAAATGAAAAGGAAATCTTTCTTACTTAAAAATAATCTATTTACCTATGTAAGCACTCTGTCTTCCACTATACAACCCCTCCATTTTACACGGGCACACTTGTTTCAGTCACCTTGCTGGTGTCCTTGCAGCAAGTTAATAAAATGTAGCAGGAGTCTGAGAAAAGTTTGTCTAAAAAATTTTGCTTTTGATACTTGGAAATTGATCCTATTTTATATAAGAATCTATTATGCCATTAGAAAGCATATTAAACCATTGGCCAGGCATAAATTATTCAATAAATACTGTTGGGACAAGTGTCGAGAAATATGAAAACTAAATTGTTTTCTCACTTCATTCTACACACCAGAGTAAATTCTAGACTGATTAAAAGTTAAATCTTTAGGGAGTTGCCTGGTGGCCTAATGGTTAGGATTCTGAGTTTTCACTGCCAATGGCCCAGGTTCAATACATATAAATGAATCACTGTGCTGTACACCTGAAACTAACATGATACTGTAAATCAACTATACTTCAATTTAAAAATAAGTAAAAAAAAAAAAAAAGAGAGAAAATTTAAAAAAAAGAAAATACAACATCTATTTATAAAACTTCAACAAGTGGTAAGATTTCCTAAGCTTAGAAATAACAGAAGACATTATAAAGCAAAAGACCAGCAGATTTGAATATATAAAAATAAAAAATGCTATGCACGAAAAACCATACAGTAAATGTTAAAATGGGAAAATGTTTTCAATAAAATGTCAAAGTTGATATATTTTCTACATAAAGAGTTTATGCATACTGATAAGAAAAGCAATAGGATATAAAAATAGATAACTAATAGGGACCTACTGTATAGCACGGGGAACTCTACTCAGTACTCTGCAATGACCTGTATGGGAAAAGAATCTAAAAAAGAGTGGATATATGTGTATGCACAACTGATTCACTTTGCTGTACACCTGAAACTAACACAACATTGTAAATCAACTCTACTCCAATACCTCTGTTTTGCCCCTCCCCCCCAACTGGTAACCACTAGTTTGTTCTCTATTATCTGTGTCTGTTTCTTTTTTGTATATTTACTAGTTTGTTTTATTTTTTAGATTCCACATATAAGTGATATCATACAGTATATCTTTAAGAGAGCCCTCTTTTGTTCCGATGGTATACATTTAGACAAGCAACTTGAATTTGTATCAAGATCCTTAAAAAAGGTCCATACTCAATGGATGGCCCAGCATTTCTACTTGTAGACTATCTTAAAGAAATAATTCTTACATGGAGAAAGCATTTTACCAAAAAAATAAATAGGATTATTTATAATAGCTTCAAAATGGAAATAGAAAAGTTTTGCAGATACAGTGGACATGAAATGGTTAAATTAGAAAAACAGCTTTCCCTGTTACAGCCAGAAGTAATTCTTAATGCTACAAAGGAAGTTTCACTGTGTGCATATTTCTGCCCAGTGGGGATCTCTTTGTAGTTCTGACCCTAATCAGTAAGTCAGTCCACCCAAAGAAGAATTTAACTTCCATCCACACAACGTGGGCGGACCAGGGAACACAGAGAACCCAGATGAAAGGACTAGAAAGCTCCAGGGTCTTACAATTGAAAGGGAGGCTCCTCTGATAACAAATAAGTAGCAAGAGACATTTTGCAGAGTTTACTGAAGGAAAACAAAGTTTCCTTTGTGATAAAATTGATAAAGACTATTACTTTGAGCAAACTCAAAGCAAAGACAGACTTTCTGCAGAGAAATAAGGGCTACAATAAAAGAAAATGACATTCTTGCAAAACTAGCACAGGAAAGAAGGTGAAGATCAGTAGCAGAACTCAGGTGAAGTTCAAAGTAGAGGAATCTGGACCAGACTGGAGGCTGCTTACTTAGTCACACTGCCATGCATATTCCTTTATTCACTCATTCTCTTTCATTAATTTATTAGTTGATTCATCAACTATTTATTGAGCAGCAAATATATGCCAGGCACTAAGCAAGTATTGGAGGTTCAGGCTTCCCTGGTGGCGCAGTGGTTGAGAGTCCGCCTGCCGATGCAGGGGACACGGGTTCATGCCCCGGTCCGGGAAGATCCCACATGCCGCGGAGCGGCTGGGCCCATGAGCCATGGCCGCTGAGCCTGCGCGCTCCGCAGCAGGAGAGGCCGCGGCAGTGAGAGGCCCGCGTACCGCAAAAAAAAGAAAAAAAAAAAAAAGTATTGGAGGTTACCTTACTGAAAAAGACAGAGAAGATCTTTCATAGGACACATAATAGTCGCAAAACTAATCTAACTCAGAAGATCAGAGAACCTAATCTAACTCAGAAGATCAGAGAATCCTTCTTTGGGTTTCTATGAGATTTGAAATTTTAAGTAAAGTTTGAAAACTGAAAAAGATTTAGCTAGGGTAAGGATTTTTACCAATTCCTTAGTGGGGAAGGAACTGGAAATCTTATTTGTGGTTTACTGAATATATGGTGCACATATGTTTTCTATACAGTGAAATTAAGTGTAATTATAGCTTTTGTTCCATTGTACGAATTCCATCATATTCAACAAATTCTATTATTTTTATAAAGACCTAAATTATTCATCTGGATAGATTTTTAGGCTGTGTGACCCTTTCCATCTATTTAGTCAAGATTCTGGTATTTAGCAACACTTCTGTCTGGGTTTCTAACCATTACCAAAACTTAACCATTTAGTATAGGCTTATTAAGATCATACTTTCATTTAAAACAAATATGTGTTGAACACCTGTTGTGTGCTAAGCTCTATTTTTGCAGCTGAAGTTACAGTGGAAAGGAAGACAGAAAAGGTCCCTGACTTTATGGAGTTCACATTCTAGTATGAACTTAAATTCTATGCTTCTAATGTTCTAATTAACATTCCCAATAGCAATACATAGGGATGACCACTTCATTGTATTGCATTGGGCATTATTGTTCTTGCTTTTTTATTTTTTTTTGCGGTACGCGGGCCTCTCACTGTTGTGGCCTCTCCCGTTGCGGAGCACAGGCTCCGGACGCGCAGGCTCGGCAGCCATGGCTCACGGGCCCAGCCGCTCCGTGGCATGTGGGATTTTCCCAGACCAGGGCATGAACCCGTGTCCTCTGCATCGGCAGGTGGACTCTCAACCACTGCGCCACCAGGGAAGCCCTGTTCTTGCTTTTATAATGAAGAAAAGTACAAAAAACCATTAGGGCATTGTTACAGGTTGAACTATGTCCCTGCAAAAAGATATGTTAAAGTCCT
The DNA here is from genome assembly GCF_949987515.2 of Delphinus delphis. Taxonomy (NCBI): domain Eukaryota; kingdom Metazoa; phylum Chordata; class Mammalia; order Artiodactyla; family Delphinidae; genus Delphinus; species Delphinus delphis. Next base: position 17,151,240 of record NC_082687.1, read on the forward strand.
AACCCCCATTACCTCAGAATGTGACCTTACTTGGAAGTAGGGTTTTGTAGATGTAATTAGTTGCCATGAAGTCATCAGGGTGGGCCCTTATCCAGTATGCCTGGTGTCCTTATAAAAAGGGGAAATTTGGACACAGAGACCTATACAAAGGGAGAATGCCATGGGAAGATGAAGATAGAGATCAGGGCTATGCAACTACAAGCCAGGGGATGACAGTGACCACAGCAAACCACCAGAAGATAGGAGAGCGGTGTAGAGCAGATTTTCCCTCACGACACTCAGAAGAAATCAGCTCTGCCAACCCATCAGTCTCAGACTTCCAGCCTCCAGACAATACCTTTCTGTTGTTTAAGCCACCCAGTCTGTGGTACTTTGTTATGACAGCCCTAGCAAACAAATACAGGCATATTTCTTACTTTGGGTTCCCCTAAAAGCAAAGATTGAGAAAAGGACTTGGGTGTATCAATGTTGTTTGACAACTGTGCACAGGATATAAACCTTGCTCTCAGAAGTATTGCAATGTTTTGTTAGTTTGTTTTCTCTTATTTTCCCAGGGGGTTTAGACCTAAAGGATAACCAAGCAAACAAAAGGCCTTCAATGAACAATAAATGTCTCCACCACAGACTGCCAAATTTGGGTACTCAATGATTAGAATGGGATGCAGGAGTGGATCTAGGTTTTGTGGGGAGTGAAGTTAATCTTCTCTAAAAGCATCAAATGATAAACTAAAAATTAGGTACAAAAGTCAATATTTATTTAGAATAAAAGGGAATTAAAACAAATTACAAATATTAGAAAGATGATAAACACTACAAATACCCCTAAATCTTGAAATATATAACATTCTTGTTTCTTAGTTGTCTCACACCCTTTCACAATGCTTTTTTTCCTATGTATTTTGACTGCACGTTTTTTGATCACCTCTTCATATGGCACCAAGTTTGTTACGTGATTTTCAATAGACAGAAAAGAAAATTCTCTTCCTTTAGCATTTGTGTTTCATTATTGACAATGCAATGCATAAAACATGCAACTTCACACACAGATGTACTCACTGCTACAGAATTTTGAGCCAGAAAGACAGGAATTCTAATAAATCTATTTTAGATTATTTCCAGAAAAAATGTATTTGGAGTTTATATATAATGTATTATCAAGTATATATATTCCTGACAGGAGAGAATTTCCGCCTTGATGAGGCATTGATGATAACTGAATCCTCTGCTTATAATTTTACACATCTGATGCTTGGAGGAATTTTCCACAGAATTGCTTCTGGCTCTGATAAGTGCAAGCCTTGCTCTCTCTATTCCCCACATACTTCCAGTGTTAGGTGCTGCAGGACACATCCTTATGCTCACATGACTTCTGACCCTGGTCCTTCAAGTCACAATGCCTGGTAAGTTGGCTGAAGGGCATGAAGAGTATCCAGAAGCCATTTCTATACCAGGCCACCCAAGAACAGCTTAACTATATAAAGCAGTGACTGGGACCTCATAAATATATCCCACTGAGCCCAAACTTACTGTGCTCCCAACTCAACTTGCCCCGTAACCAGATCCCCAAAACGCTTGTGTCCTTGACTTAACTGCAGTGTGATACATAAAAATATTTTACTTTTTTACAAAGTTCACAAAAATCTATAACTGTGTGAATATGTCAGGATCTTTCCCAGGACCTTAGAAGGAGCCCATACATGAAAGGATCCCTTCATGAGAGGGACTGGGAAGCTTAAATTTCATTTGCTTCATGGTAAACCTACCTTTCATGATGCTAAAATGAATGATCAAAAGCTTCATCACAGATATGTTTTTTACATAGTTAATTTTTGATCATTTGTCCTTTGACAGCAGGGAATAAAGTTTAGACAACCCCTCTGGGGCAATGGTTGGCTGTGATGCAGTAGAAGGACAGTGGGTAAATGAGAGAGGAATTGTTAGAAGAATTGGAAAGTGGTACTGGTAGTGATAGAATGGATAATTAAATAGTTTAGAAATCCCACTAGGGGATTAAAGACAGAAAGGGAATTTTAACAGAGTTTGGGAGACTGTTGTAAGCTAATGACCAATCCAGAAAAGATCCAGTAACCTAGCAATAATCTACTCTACCTTGAATGAAGACCAGGAACATTCAAGTACCAGGCACACTCAAGCCACAAATCCTGATAGTTAAAACACAAGACAGTACATATAGGGTCCATGTCTTGTTACATGAAGTCAGGGAGTTAATGGTCCTTGAAGAATAGCATTTCTGCATGTAGACAAGACAGAAATATAGGTGAAAGGGGAAAGAAACTAGGTGACAGGGGACATTATACCTAAACCTGAGATGAATGACCACATTTTAGTATATGTTACCACCCTTCTGCTAATATACATATGATTTAAATAGTGCCATGACAGTCCAGTTAGACCATATAGGGGCAAAGGAGAAACTAATGATCTAAGCCTTGACATCTACCCAACATGAGGAAGATGGTCTTCTCCCCTCCCCGCTTTTTCTTTGATTATAAAAACGTAGCCCCCTTTGATCTTGGGGCTGTGCTCCCTTGTCTGCCCACTTGTATCTCTCACAAGCATCCTATGCTAATAAACTCACTCTTCGCCTTTCACTTTGCCTCACGTTGAATTCTTTCTCTGCAGAGACAAAAGAAGCTGAGCTTCAGTAAATCCTGACACCAGGTGAGAAGTTTCAATTAAAAGACAGGGGGTTGGGGCTTCCTTGGTGGTGCAGTGGTTGAGAATCCGCCTGCCAATGCAGGGTACTCGGGTTTGAGCCCTGGTCCAGGAGGATTCCAGGAGCAACTGGGCCCGTGTGCCACAACTACTGAGCCTGTGCTCTGGAGCCCATGACCCACAACTGCTGAAGCCCATGCGCCTAGAGCCCGTGTTCCACAGCAAGAGAAGCCACTACAATGAGAAAAGCCTGTGCACCGCAGCGAAGAGTAGCCCCTGCTAGCCGCAAATAAGGAAAGCCCGTGTGCAGCAATGAAGACCCAACACAGCCAAAAATAAAAAAAATAATTAAAAAAAAAAAAAAGGACAGTGGGTCTGAGTCCCCTCCTAAGTCAGGGATTATGGGTTCAAGTCCCAATCTGAGGTGCGGCTGGGTGCGAGTTCCATCCGAGAAGGAGTGCAGTTTCAGTAGTGTGGATGGAAATAATAAGCTACGAGTCCAAAATATAAGCATTTTCTCTGTCCTTTACGTCTAACATAAAGGTTAGAAGATGATCCTCAAAGACAAGATGTCTACCTGATTTTTTTAACCGAGGGAGTCAGAGAACTTCGTTTTGTTCAATCTAGAAAGGTCTGTGATATAAGAACCTATCCACTGAAATTAATATGAGCTATTACTTTGTATCTTATTTTCATGTGGGCTTCAGACCAAATGATTTTCCTAACATGTTTATAAATGGAAAGTACACAAGGTTTGTTTTTAGCATTGGTGATAATAGATTGGAAAATGCCTAAGTCTGTATTTGTCACAGTGACAGTAACCATAATATTTGTAGGCCCACTAAATTCTGTTTGGTTTTGTATTCTTTGGTTCAACTGAAGGCATCGGCATTAAGGTAAGAAGAGACCTTAGCTATTGGGTAGATTTCTTTATAATAACAGGAGTACTCTTCTGGTTAATAATTAAATCACACTATTAAATCTTCAGATAGAGGAAAGGCAAATAAATAAATTTCAAAGGCATTAACACGTAATCTGTTTTTAGTGAGTATAAAAACAAAGACGCTAGTAGATCAATAAAAGTAACAACGACTTTAATAGTTTTTGACTTTGGTCTAAGCAGCTAGAGATTATGGGGTGTTCTTCCCCACCAAGAAGTATCCCGCTGATGGAGCTTACTGTAAGGCTGAGGAATATGCTGATAAAGGGGTCCAGTTCTCTAACTGCCTTGATGTGTTCTCTCCTGTATTTATTTTCGCATGCTTTTGGAACAAATTACCTCTGTACTATCTTACAGTTCTGCAGATTAGAAGTCCAACACGGGCTCATGGGTTCAAATCAAGGTGTCAGCAGGCCTATGTTCCTTTCAGGAGGCTCTAGGAAATAATTCATTTTCTTGGCTTTTCCAGATTCTAGGGGTTGCTCATACTCCTTGGCTTGTGGCCACTTTTCTCCATCTTCAAGGCCAGCAATGCAGCATTTCTTCCATCAGCACATCTCTTTCTGACCACAGATGGGAAACTTTCTTCACTTTTCAGGGCTTATGTGATTAAATCTGGCCCACCTGAATAACCCAGGATAATCTCCAATTTTGAGGTCCTTAAATTAGTCACATCTGCAAAGTCCCTTTTGCCACATAAGGTAACCTATTCACAAATTGTGGGGATTAAAATCAGGATGTCTTTACAAGGGAGTCTTTATTCTGTCTACCACTGTTCCCTAGCCTAGAACGTGGAGTGGGGTGAGAGGTCAGCAGCCTTCCCACTTTTCTGCAAGGAACATTTCATGGAATATCTCCATTCTTAATCCGTCAAAGGGAAAGGTTTTCCAAAGTGGCAGTGCAAGAGTCAGATAGACAGGTATGGCTTTTCTCTTTTAAAATTAATAATATTAATAATACAGGAATACCTCAGAAGTATTGAGGGCTCAGTTGCAGACCACCACAATAAACCAAATACTAATAAAGCAAATCACACAAGCTTTGTGGTTTCCCAGTGCACATAAAATTATGTTTATGCCATATTGTAGTTTATTAAGTATGCAGCAGCATTATGTCTAAAAAATGTACAAACCTTAATTTAAAAATACTTTGTTGAGAGATTGGTTCAAGATGGCAGAGTAGAAGGATGTGCCCTCATTCCCCCTTGCAAGAACAACAGAGTCACAACTAACTGCTGAACAATCATTGACAGGAAGACACTGGAACTCATCAAAAAAGATACGCCACATCCAAAGACAAAGGAGAAGCCACAATGAGACGGCAGGAGGGGCGCAATCACAATAAAATCAAATCCCATAACTGCTGGGTGGGTGACTTACAAACTGGAGAACACTTATACCACAGAAGTCTACCCACTGGAGTGAAGGTTCTGAGCCCCATGACAGACTTCCCAGTCTGGGGGTCCGGCAATGGGAGGAGGAATTCCTAGAGAATCAGACTTTGAAGGCTAGCAGGATTGATTGCAGGACTTTGAGAGGATTGGGGGAAACAGAGACTCCACTCGTGGACGGCACACACAAAGTACTGTGCTCAATGGGACCCAGAGGAAAGAGCAGTGACCCCATAAGCGACTGAACCACACGACCTGCTAGTGCTCTAGGGTCTCCTGCAGAGTCGGGGGGTGGCTGTGTGTCACCGTGAGGACAAGGACATTGGCAGCAGAAGTCCTAGGAAGTACTCCTTGGCATGAGCCCCCCCAGAGTCTGCCATTAGCCCCACCAAAGAGCCCGGGAAGACTCCAGTGTTGGGTCGCCTCAGGCCAAACAACCAACAGGGAGGGAACCGAACCCCACCCATCAGCAGACAAGCTGATTAAAATTTTACTGAGCTCTGCCCACCAGAGCAACAGCCAGCTCTACCCAACACCAGTCCCTCCCATTAGGAAACATGCACAAACCTCTTAGATAGCCTCATCCACCAGAGGGCAGACAGCAGAAGCAAGAAGAACTACAATCCTGCAGCCTATGGAACAAAAACCACATTCACAGAAAGACTGACAAGATGAAAAGGCAGAGGGCTATGTACCAGATGAAGGAACAACATAAAACCCCAGAATAACAACTAAATGAAGTGGAGATAGGCAACCTTCCAGAAAAAGAATTCAGAATAATGATAGTGAAGATGATCCAGGACCTTGGAAAAAGAATGGAGACAAAGATCGAGAAGATGCAAGAAATGTTTAACAAAGACCTAGAAGAATTAAAGAACAAACAAACAGAGATGAACAATACAGTAACTGAACTGAAAACACAAGAAGGAATCAATAACAGAATAACTGAGGCAGAAGAATGGATAAATGACCTGGAAGACAGAATGGTGGAATTCACTGCTGCAGAACAGAATAAAGAGAAAAGAATGAAAAGAAATGAAGACAGCCTAAGAGACCTCTGGGACAACATTAAACACAACAACATTCACATTATAGGGGTTCCAGAAGGAGAAGAGAGAGAGACAGAACCAGAGAAAATATTTGAAGAGATGATAGTTGAAAACTATAGTGGAACTAACTAACATGGGAAAGGAAATACCCACCCAAGTCCAGGAAGTGCAGAGAGTCCCATACTGGATAAACCCAAGGAGAAACATGCCGAGACACATAATAATCAAATTCGCAAAAATTAAAGACAAAAAAAATTACTGAAAGCAGCAAGGGAAAAATGACAAATAACATACAAGGGAACTCCCATAAGGTTAACAGCTGATTTCTCAGCAGAAACTCTACAAGCCAGAAGGGAGTGGCATGATATACTTAAAGTGATGAAAGGGAAGAACCTACAACCAAGATTACTCTACCTGGCAAGGATCTCATTCAGATTACACAGAAAATCAAAAGCTTTACAGACAAACAAAAGCGAAGAGAATTCAGCACCGCCAAACAAGCTCTACAACAAATGCTAAAGGAACTTCTCTAAGTGGGAAACATAAGGAAGAAAAGGACCTACAAAAACAAACCCAAAACAATTAAGAAAATGATGATAGGAACATACATATCAATAATTACCTGAAATGTGAATGGATTAAATGCTCCAACCAAAAGACACAGGGTTCCTGAATGGATACAAAAACAAGAACCATATAAACGCTGTCTACAAGAGACCACTTCATACCTAGGGACACATTCAGACTGAAAGTGAGGGGATGGAAAAAGATATTCCATGCAAATGGAAATCAAAACAAAGCTGGAGTAGCAATACTCATATCAGATAAAATAGACTTTAAAATAAAGAATGTTACAAAAGACAAGGAAGGACACACATAATGATCAAGGGATCAATCCAAGAAGAAGAGATAACAATTATAAATATATATGCACCCAATACAGGAGCACCTCGATACATAAGGCAACAGCTAACAGCTATAAAAGAGGAAATCGACAGTTACACAATCATAGTGGGGGACCTTAACACCTCACTTACACCAATGGACATATCATCCAAACAGAAAATTAACAAAGAAACACAAGCTTTAAATGACACAATAGACCAGATAGATTTAGTTGATATTTATAGGACATTCCATCCAAAAACAGCAGATTACACTTTCTTCTCAAGTGCGCACAGAACATTCTCCAGGATAGATCGCATCTTGGGTCACAAACCAAGCCTCAGTAAATTTAAGAAAATTGAAATCATATCAAGCATCTTTTCTGACCACAATGCTATGAGATTAGAAATCAATTACAGGGAAGAAAACGTAAAAAACACAAACACATGGAGGCTAAACAATATGCTACTAAATAACCAAGAGAGGGCTTCCCTGGTGGCGCAGTGGTTGAGAGTCCGCCTGCCAATGTAGGGGACACGGGTTCGTGCCCCGATCCGGGAAGATCCCACATGCCGCGGAGCGGCTGGGCCCGTGTGCCATGGCCGCTGAGCCTGTGCGTCCGGAGCCTGTGCTCTGCAACGGGAGAGGCCGCAACAGTGAGAGGCCCGCGTACCACAAAATAATAATAATAATAAAGTTTGAAATGTTGTAAGAATTACCAAAATGTGACAGAGTCACGAAGTGAGCAAATGCTGTTGGCAAAATGGTGCCAATAGACTTGTTTGACACAGGGTTGCCACAAACCTTCAGTCCGTAAAAAACACAATAACTGCGAGGTGCAATGAAGCGAATTCCAATACAACGAAGTATGCCTGTCGTGATAATAATAATAACCATAATAAAAAGTTCATTGGTGAGATCTGTCCTCTTCAGAAGAACTCTGAGAGCTGTACTTTGTATGAGTTGAGTGGCTATCTAGCCTGCACATGAGACTGAGAGATAAAATAATACAACTTTGGTTATTATTTGTCCTGGCTGATTATACAATAAAACCAAAGGGCATCGAAGTCCATATCCAGACTCCTGGGCGGTCCATTTCCCTTCACTGCTGCTTCATCATTTTGTACTTTCCTGATTTTGCCCAAATATTTGCAGTTTGGGTGGAGCCACAGCTTACCAGTCAACCCAGAGTTCATTTCACCTGTATGCTATTATTCAACTTGTTAGTAAACTCCAGTCTAACAAAGTTCCTTTGAACTTTACATATCAAAGAAAAATCACTTTTTTAGACTAACATCTAAAGCAGCTCAGCACACAGGGAGAGAGAGATGTCACAGCTGCGACTTAGAGACCCAAATGGGATGTTCTGGCAGGGTGTCACCTATTGACTAGAAATCTTTCATTTTAGAAAATGATTGCTTCTTATAGAGACGTTGGCCTCTGCTAAGTAATCCTTTCCTTTTATGCCTTGCCATTTAAACTGTTTACAATCAAGATGCTAACCTCTTACTTGTTCTTCCTTTGAATTGTTTTGTTAATTGTTACCCACAGATACTAGCCCACAATCAAGGCAGTTCTTTGTACACTACAATCAGGAATGAACAGATGAATGAATGGACAAAGGAGACGATGCTGTGCTGTAGATAAACCCAGGTCTATCAAGTCTTGGCTCCACTGATAATATCTCTATGGCCTTGGGCAGGTTAGCTTCTGTGGGCCTCAGTTCCTCCATCTAGAAAATGTGTGTAATCATACCCACCTTGTATGTTTACTGTAAGAATTTGAGATAATATATGTAAAATCTCTGAAATACAGAAACTGGCAGAAAATCTCTCTCAATAGGAATCATTACCCAGTGTTTTGCTCTTTGGGGATTACACAGCTAACACTCAATAATCCACATGTGGGTTATTCTCTTTGCAAATTAGCTCCAGCAAAATTTTGAAAGTAAGTAGATTTTCCCATGAACTCCTCATTTACTCTTGGCTGACTTCCCACCACCAATCTCATGTGTTTATAAAATGAACTCAATTTAAGAATAAGATACATATACATGAGTAGAAAGGTAAATCTGTGGCCACAAATGGGATACATTATAAAACCAGACATTTGTGACATTTGAATTCTCTAGCTTGCAGTTACTTGCCAAGATTGCTGAACAAGCCAGACGTAAAATTTTGAATTTCGTTGTATTAAATGGGGGGATAGGATGGCCAAATAATTGTGTGGTTTTGTAAATTAAAAATTTTTTTTTTTTACTTAACACTCTTAGATCATGTCTATTGTATGAACACCAGCATTAATTTTCAGCAAATATCTTTTGTGACATCTAAAATGTTTGCTGTCACTGGCTCCATTGAGATCATCAGATCAGTCACATCTGACCTCAGTCCCCTCTCTGGGCCCCCAGAGAAGAGGACTAATCATTGTGGCTGGCTGATGAGTTACCAGCCATTCCATAGAGCTGAATCCCATAGATAAACAGAGAAGGAGCAAGGTTCAAGCCACTGAAAAAAGGCTGAAATATAAATACGTGGGGACGGTTAATAAAAGCAGTGAAAGTTGAAATTGAGGGTCTTAGGTTATAGTCCAGAAGGGAAGGCATCACAATTCCAAACCAAATTAAAGACCCCGCACTTCAAATACATTACCAGAGGCTGATGGATAAAGATTTCAAAATAAGGGGAAAAAAATGACAGTTAAGTGCTATTTCTGGTGTTTATGGATGAAGAAGAAAAAAAGTGAACAGAAGGAAAAGAAGGCAAAGGCCAAGGACCTTCACAGGGAAGAGTAGGGCTGGAGTTGGCTGACGCCAACACCAGGCGAGGAAGAATGGGGTGCCTGTCGCGTGCTCTGCTTTTTGTTTCTTTTTCAACAGCTTTATTGAGATGAAGTTCACATACCATAAAAGCCACCCACCTTAACTATACAATTCAAAGGTTTTTAGTATATTCACAGATATGTGCAACCATCACCACAGTCAATTTTAGAATATTTCCATCACTCAAAAAGAAACTTTGTGCCTCTTAGCTCTGACCTCCCATCCTCCCTCCCCTAACCCTAAGCAACCACTAATCTATTTTCTGTCCCTATAGATTTGCCTATTCTAGACATTTCATATAAATAGAATTATATGTTGTTTTGTGTCTGGCTTATTTCACTTAGCGTAGTGTTTTCAAGGTTCATCCATGCTGTAGCATGTATCCGTACTTCATTCCTTTTTATGGCCAAGTAATATTCCACTGTAAGGATCTACCACGTGAGTTAATCCATTTGTCAATTGATGGACATTTCGGTTGTTTCTACCTTTTGGCTCTTATGATTATTATGAATAAACATTCATGCATAAGTTTTTGTGTGGACTTAATGTTTTCATTTTTCTGGTTATACACCTAGGAGTGTAAATTGCTAGGTCATATGTTAACTCGATGTGTAGCCATTTGAGGAACGGTCAGGTTGTTTTCCAAAGTGGCTACCCTATTTACGTATTTACCAGCAGTCATAGGATGTTGCTCCACAACCTCACCTGCCATTTACTCTCATCGTCTGGCTTTAAATAGCCTCTTCTAGTAAGTCAGATAGAGAAAGACAAATATCATATGATATTGCTATTATATGCAGAATCTTAAAAAAGTGATACAAATGAATTTATTTACAAAACAGATACAGACTCACAGACTTAGAGGACAAGCTTATGATTACTGGGGGGAAGGTGGGAGGGAGGGATAGATTGGGAGTTTGGGATTGACATGTACATACAACTATATTTAAAATAGATAACCAACAAGGACCTACTGTATAGCACAGGGAACTCTGCTCAATACTCTGTAATGACCTAAATGGGAAAAGAACTTGAAAAAGAATAGATTCATGTATATGTATAACTAAAGCACTTTGTTGTACACCTGAAATTAACACAACATTGCTCATCAACTCCACTCCAATAAAAAATAAAATTTTTAAAAATAGCTTCTTCTATGTGATAAAAGAAGTGAGATGAAAACACAGGATTTGCTTTGGGGCAAAAATGCCCGCTATTATTAGTGTTCAAAGAAATACTGATGTTCTACTTTTTTTAAAAAATTTATTTTATTGAAGTATAGTTGATTTACAATGTTGTGTTAATTTCTACTGTACAGCAAAGTGATTCAGTTATACATATATATACTTCTTTCTCACATTCTTTTCCATTAGGGTTTATCACAGGATATTGAATACAGTTCCCTGTGCTATACAGTAGGATCTTGTTGTTTGATTTTCTACTTTACGGCTGTGAGCTGTTTTTCAGCATGTGCTATAATAATTTGGATAGCGAAAGAAAAACCCAAAGCTGGATTGGAACTATGTAAAAATTAATTCCTATATTACCACTTACATAATAAACAGTCCAAAGTCTGCTCTCACCCCACCACCTTGAACTGGTGACCTGTTACTCCTTTTTGGTCCTGTGGGTGCCTTCCCCAAGTCACCGGCTTGAATTAGGTCACCTGGGGCGAAGCTCCCATTGGGCCTCTACTTCCTCCAATGCAACATGCAACAGAGTATACACATTAAAATATTTCTAATTGTACAATATCTTCATTATTAGATTAATATCTGTTTTTTCCTCTAGTTTGTAGAGCACTGGGGCAAAGTGACCTTGGCTATCTTTCCCGACACCCCCAGCGTCCAGCACTTGTGTGCACTCTGTAAGCATTTGTTAAATGAAGGAGCAGAAGGGTTTTACACTAAAGTTTTCCTGCTTAACGAAAATTTTCAGCAAGTGTGTACAAATTAAGCTTTACCAAGGTGTTTGCTTTGTTTAAATACAAAAAGCCCAGGCTGCATCTTAGCTTTTTGACGTGCTCCAAGAGCAGGCTTATTTTACCAGCAAATTGCTCCCTGAGTCAGCTAATGCTAAGGTATGTTCAATACTTGTCTAAAAACTATCCTAATCTTCCCTAACAGAGACCAGAGTAAAGCTGAAACAGCTCTTCTGACATTTGGGAAGCTCTGATTCTGTCAGTCATTTTCTGTTCTTTATCGTGTTTTTTTTTTTTTTTTCCAAAGGAAAAAGCTGTTTTCCTGTGTGTGAGAACATTCTCTCCTATCTAATAATGCTCAGTTGTCTTTCTGTTCCATCAGTGTGCAGGAAACCACCTGTCCAATTGAGATCCGAGCTGGGCGTGTCAAAGTGTCTCATTTTATATAGATGTGCAGCTGTCAGATCAGGGATCAAAGCCTTGCTTTTAATGAAAACAAGTCATTTTTTACCAATATGACTGTAGAATTTATATGAATACAGCTCTCTGGATCAAATGATTGGCATTTGTACTTCTCAGGCTCCAATCATTTTAACAATGACTTGGTTTTCCAAATAAAAGGACAAGGGAAACCTCTGCTCCCTCCCGTCCAGTCCTGCTCCTTCTGTTGTGGTCTCTAAATGGTGGGTAGTCTCATGGGTCTTGCTTGAGAGATCTGTTTTATTTAACCAATAGCATTAGAAAAATTTCTTTTGGGGTCTTCCCTGGTGGCACAGTGGTTAGAGTCCGCCTGCCGATGCAGGGGACATGGGTTCGTGCCCCGGTCCGGGAAGATCCCACATGCAGCGGAGCGGCTGGGCCCGTGAGCCATGGCCGCTGGGCCTGCGCGACCGGAGCCTGTGCTCCGCAACGGGAGAGGCCACAACAGTGAGAAGCCCGCGTACGGCAAAAAAAAAAAAAAAAAAAAAAATTCTTTTTGGATTAAAGGCCAGTATTTAAAATTGGGAAGATTTCACATAGAATTTTGACTTGCAACTTTTCTTGAAAAATCAAGCACTAGCAATACTGGGTAATGTTCCCACAAGGCAACTAATGTAGCCTCTAAGATGGTCCCCAATGATCCCACTTCCTGGTATGCATGCCCCTGTGAAATCTCTTCCCCTTGAGTGTGGGCTGAACCTGGTTTTTGTCTCTCCTGAGGTTAGGTTACAAAAGACTAATTTCCATCTTGTTTTCTCTCTTTCTTCTTTGCTTGCCCCGGAGGGAAGCTGGCTGGCATGTTGGGAGCTGCCCTAAGGAGAGACCCTCCTGGCAAGGAACTGATGCCTCCAGCCAACAACCAACAAGGACCCGAGGCCTGCCAACAGCCACGCCATCAGTTTGGATGTGTGTCCTCTCCCAGCTGAGCTTTAAGATGAAATCACAGACACAGCTGACACATTAATTACTGTCTGATGAGCGAACCTGGACCAGCGGACCCAGCTAAATGATGTTCGGATTCCTGGTCCACAATATCCGTGTATATTTATTTATTTATTTATTTATTTACTTTTGGCTGTGTTGGGTCTTCGTTTCTGTGCGAGGGCTTTCTCTAGTTGTGGCGAGCGGGGGCCACTCTTCATCGCGGTGCGCGGGCCTCTCACTATCGCAGCCTCTCTTGTCGCGGAGCACAGGCTCCAGACGCGCAGGCTCAGTAGTTGTGGCTCACGGGCCTAGTTGCTCTGTGGCATGTGGGATCCTCCCAGACCAGGGCTTGAACCCGTGTCCCCTGCATTAGCAGGCAGACTCTTAACCACTGCGCCACCAGGGAAGCCCCACAATATCCGTGTATAAATCAAGAAAATATATATTTGTGTTAAGAGAGTAAGTTTCGGGGTAATTTGTTACTTAGTAATAATAGGTAACTAATTTAGTGAGCACAGCTGTGCCCTTCGGAAGGCGTACATTCTCTCTGGTTTGTGCCTGTGCAGCCCTCCCCAGGGTGACTGAGACCCAGCCCCACACTGTGCAGTAGGCCACCATTCACTGAGTCACCCCATCAGGACCTAGAGTCACCCCTCAGTCACCCAGTCGCCAAACCCTCTAGGATCGACCTCTGGTTTTCACTCCCCTTTCTTCACTCTGCCCTCTCTTCCCAGGGTTCAGCCCCTCACAACGTCTTGCTTGGGCTGTGGCAACAGTCTCCTAATTCTCCTCTCTGCTCCCTGTCTCCCCACCATCAATTCATCTCGCCACACCGCCGACAGAGTGCTCTTTCTAAACTCTCTCCAGGATAAAATCCAAGCATCTGGGCTTGGCTTCCAAGGCCCTCTCTAACCAAGCCTGCCCCACACTCCAGCCGCACCCCTCCCACACCCCTCCTCGCTCCAGTCACCTGAAACTCCTCGCTAATCCTTAAACGTGCCACAGTAAACAAACGTACCTTTGCCCACACTGATCCCTTGGCTTGCAAGGGAACATCTCTTCCCTACTTGGTGACCACACCTCCTCTGTCGCCATCACCTCCTCTGTGAAGCCATTATTAAATCATACCCCAAGTGATTAACTGCTTCTTCCTTGTTGTCCCTACAGCCTTCAGTTCATGCACCTGCCTCCTTACCTGTCATTCTTCTCTTTCTGGTTAGTAAGCTCCTTGAGGAGGGGATGCTGAGATAGCCATCCTGCATTTCCAACACAGTGTCCGGCACAAGGGAGGTACTCAGTTCACAACATTGTTTCTACAAAACAGCAACAACCAAAATGATTCTGTTGTGTCCCCTTAATGCCACCCCTTTGACAGTCTTGCTCTCTGGAAGAGAAGCCACCCAACCTTCCCTCTTCTACTCATCCTTCAGGACGCAGCTTGAACGGCACTCCCTCAAAGAACACTCCCTAATCCTTAGACCACACTGACCTCCCTCTCAGTGAGACTCAACACCGATGTAATCACTTACACAGCGTTCGTGCATTCCAGACACCGTTCTAAGTGATGTGTATATATATTAGTTCATTTAATCCTCACAACTATCAATCTGGGTCACCCTGATTGAAATGGAGGCATTTCAACCCAAGCAGTCTGGCTTGGGGTCCGTGTACATAACAGCTTCTTTAATGCCTGTTTAGCAGCACCTCCCTTCCCCCACCACTCACAGAAACAAACCATTAGATAGTAGGCCCTAAGAGGACAGGGTCAGGCCTACCTTACCAGTGTTTCCCCAACCCCAACCCTGGGCTCCTGAGAACAGACGGACAAAGGAACTTTTGGAACCCAGTAATTTGTACCTGGTCCCCCAGGCTGGGCTTTGTACCTGATCCCCTGGGTCAAGGGATGCACCTCTGAGTGGCCCACCTCAGAGAGCCAACGGGAGTTTGCCACGTTTCATGACAAGGCCAGGTTTCTAAAGCTTGATAACGCAGAGATTTGCAGCAGGTTGCAACCTTCTCAGAAAGCAGGAGACATCCAAGCTCCATATCTGGGCATGAACACCTGGGGCCTGCTCTGCCACTGGCCGCTGAGTGAGATCCGGGAACGATCCTTGTATCAGCTCCTCACAGTGAAAGAGCTGATGTCTAGTAAGCCCATCTACAGTGTTCCAGAAACTCCCCGCTCTGACCTCAAAGCCCCACAGCGCTTCAAGGAAACGATCCTGTCAGAGCCTGAGATCACAAGGGCACACTTCCTGACGGCAGTGCTTCATCCCCAGCACCGAGAGCAACCCAGAGCAGCCCAGAGTGGGTGCTAGATAAATACTGTCTGGTGGACTTTCCAGATGAGCTCAGCAAGGTCCAGCTGGCGAGGTGTACGGTCGGGATTTCAACGTAAGTCTCTCTGAAGCTAAATCATGCTTTTCCCACGATTTCCCACTGAATGTCCCATCCCCAGTCATTTCCCATTCCCAAGAAACTTCTCAGTACTGTTAGGGTCTTGACGGTGGAGAGGTGAGGGCCATGACACCCAGGGACCAAAATATGGCTTTTAAAAGTCGTACTTATTTATTTAGGTTTTTTTTTTTTATTTTGGTCGTGCCACACAGTAGGCGGGATCTTGGTTCCCAGAGCAGGGATACAACCCATGCCCCCTGCAGTGGAAGTGCGGAGTCCTAACCACTGGACTGACAGGGAAGTCCCCTTAAAAGTGATACTTATGTGGCTTAGCCTGGCTGTGGATGTCACAGCACCTCAGAAGTTCTGTCTTAAAGCCGACTGGGGCCATAGAAGTGTGGAAACCACACTCCCCTCCCTCATTATCCCTCAGGCCTGTCTTTTCCCTTTATTGTCATTGTTCACAAAAAAAAAAAAAAAAAAAAAGTCAGAAAGCCTCTTTTTGCATTCTTTTTTTCCTGATCATTCATGTCAGCAGGTTTCTCCTTTTCTTGAACGTTCTGAGTCACTGATGTCCCCTGTTAAATGCATTGCTTTCAGGGCTAACTTTCAGGCTGGATTAAAAGATAGGCAGTCCCGTACAAGCGTTAACTCACGGTTGTGCGCTGCATTTTTAATGGCCCAGGAGCTGCTGAAGTATGAAATGACATATCTTTTAAAAACGACTGACCTCATTTCACTCCATAAAAATGCTGGTCTCGTTATTTATGCAGAAAACCTATCTCCTCACTATAAATATTGGAAAGAAACTTCCATCTGCACCCTTTAATGTTCCATATTTTTGAGATTCTATTTCTGTTACTTTCAAAAAAATTAACAACGGGAGAAAGTGTTATGGATATCTTGGAAAAAGATGAGCTATTCTAACTAGCTATGGAACCGGTGCTATCAGATAGGTACTGATCATCCTCCTTGCCTACTATGCCCTTTCTTGTTCGGTGTGTGTGTGTGTGCATGTCTGTCTGTGATGCTAGGGATGGGTAGAAAAGCCCTGCAAACGTCTGAGCCGGGTGACCATAGCTCTCAATTTACAAATTTAAAAATCGCCACAAAGTTCAGAAAATATGTGCCTCTGTAAGAAACTGATCATGCTGGCCTTGTACGCTGGTGGAGGAAGCAGTTGCTTACTACGTGGCACGGTTTGAGGTTCATCCTGAAAACCAAATACCTGAGTTTTAACACTGTTAGGGTCAGATTTGCTACCCTGGCTCCCATGCTACTGATCTGGGAGTTACGAGGTAGCGTAGAATCCAACGTGAGCAGACTAGACTGAAGATACAGCATCCTGAAATGGAAACCGCATAGGGTTTAGAATCTCAGCTCTGCCAGTACTCACTGCGTGTCCCTTGCCAAATCACTCACCCTCTCGGAACCTCATTTGCCCCATCTCTAAAATAAGTTTAATGATATTTACTTCACAGGGTTGTAACAAGGGTGAAATGAGAGAATATTCGTGAAAGCCCTGGGGCCTCCCACCTACTCCCTTAAACTGGGGCTGGGAGCTCAGCTTAGCCCTCCTGAGGCTTAACTGATGATGATATAGTGCCCACAACAGCTCTGTCCGATGCTCAGTTAGCTTTCCTTGCCTTTCTCTCAGCCTAGGGCCTCTTGTGGTTTGTAGTTCCCTCTCATTCTCAATATTCTTGAGTGATCATGGGTTTGCAGGTCAGATGATGGGTAGAAAATGAATAAACACTACTGAAAAGTGGAAGCGTGGGGACAGAAAGCAAAATGCCATTCATGAGGTTTTTGCCAATCCTCACACTATGCACATGTTGGTATCTTAAGGCGACCTCCAACCTGCTGTGCGGTTTTGGGAACCTTGAATCTTTACCTCCTCGGCACCCTGTAATGAGCTCTCAACAAAGAGCCACGGCCTCAGCCCCCCAAGCTAGAGTGTGTGGGATCACAGGAACGTGGGATGGAATGGCATAGAGGTTAAGTGCTCTGGAGCCAGACTGCCCACTCACGAATCCTGCCCTACACTTGTCAGCCAGCGGACCACTGGCCTTGCCAAACGTCCTTATGTCTCAGCTGTCTCATGTATGAGACAGGAATATGACTAATACTTCCTTGTTAAGTAATTTGCATTAATATTTGTTATGGACTAGATGTTTGTGTTCCCCCCAAATTCAAATGCTGAAATCCTAACCCTGAATGTGATGGTGTTAGGAGGTGGGGCATTTGAGAAGTGATTAGGTCATGGGGGTGCAACCCTCAGGAATGGGATTAGTGCCCTAATAAAAGAGACTCCAGAGAGCTCTCTCACCCCTTCCACCATGTGAGGACACAGCAAGAAGACAACTGTCTATGAACCAGGAAACAGGTCCTCACCAGACACCAAATTTGCTAGCACCCTAGTCTTGGACTTCCCAGCCTCCATAACTGTAAGAAACATATGTTTGTTGTTGGTTAAGTCACCCAGTCTATGGTATTGTTGTTACAGCAGCCCTAAGGGACTAAGACAATATTAATATCAGCATTGGTGTTATTTTAGCTTTTTGGTCTTGAGAAATGACCTTGTTTAGTTCCACTGGTTACGAAGAACAGAAGCTCCTTAAACAAAGGCAAGTAAAAACGATCATGAAGAGATATGATAGAATCTCAGGGAAATGTAATGCAGGAAGTGTAGCCAAACTTCATGGGAAATGGAAACCCATCTGTCTTTTTATCTCTCTCCCTACACATACACACACATACACAGAAAGAGTTTTTCATCATTGTTTCTCTCTTTGCACTTGCCCTTCACCACGTGGCAGCTCAGCATCCCCTCTTTCTCATGGTTTCTGCCCTCTACACAACTTCAACTTGTATGTGGCATTAGCTCACCATAGGCCAACTCCCATCCTGACACCACTGGGCCTCAAATGTCTAATTTCCATGGCCCTGTCACTGTATACATGGCACTGTATTTCCCAGTCAAATTCTAGAGAGAAGATGACTGGATTTTGACTAGATTATGGATTGGTTCTTTGAGGGTCAGATATGGTAACCCCTGGTTTAATCGGCTGTGATTAGCAAATGCTGGTCACATAATACAAGAATCACTCTGTTCAAGGGATGCAGGTAGGGCTCATTAAGCCAGAAGGAGGAGTTCTACCATAAGTAAAAATTTCAGAACACAAATTTTGCTTTAACCATGAAAACTGTTCAATTTTAATTTTTGTAGAAAAATGTTTTCATAATACATTACTCATGTTCCCATGTTTATAAAAGAGGTTTTTTTGTTTAAAATTGATATATGACTCTTAGAAACTCTTATAAATCTTAGAGAATATACAAAAAGAATATTAAAGATAAAAATCAACTTCAACCTTCCTATTTAGAAATTAATCTGGTTAACATGTTTATATATTTCTTCTTTTTTTCCCTTGTTATTTTGTTTTTCACAGTTATGATATATTATTATTTTGTAACATGGTTTTTTAGGGATTTTTTTGGTTCATTTGTTGGTTTTGGTTTTGGTTTTGGCTTTGGTTTTTGTTTGAGTTCCCCAGAAACAAATTCTGAAATAAAGATTCAAGAGCACATACTGGGGACTTCCCTGGTGGCACAGTGGTTAAGAATCCGCCTGCCAATGCAGGGGATATGGGTTTGATCCCTGGTCTGGGAAGATCCCACATGCCGCAGAGCAACTAAGCCCGTGCGCCACAACTACTGAGCCTGCACTATGGAGCCCGCTCGCCACAACTACTGAAGCCTGCGCACCTAGAGCCCGTGTTCCACAAGAGAAGCCACCACAATGAGAAGCCTGTGCACCGCAATGAAGAGTAGCCCCCGCTCACCACAACTAGAGAAAGCCAGCGCACAGCAACGAAGACCCAACACAGCCAAAAATAAACAAAGAAACAAGTAAATAAATAAACAAATTTTTAAAAAAAGAAAAAATAAAAAGAGCATATACTGTATTTTGAAGGCAACCCCAGGAAACACCAGAAGGAAAATGGAAAAGAGATACAGGGAAGGGGAATGTCCAGTCACTACTGCTTTGTAATAAGTTATTCCTTAATGGTATGAAACAATGGAACCATTTTATTTTGCATTCAACTTTGTGCATCAGGAATTTAGGAAGGGCTCAGTGGAGAGAGATCCACTAGGGCTGCAGGCATCTGAAGGCTCTGCTGGGCTGGTTGGTCCAGATGGTCTGCTCACATAGCCTGAGCCTGATGGTTGACCTCCAGCTCAGTTAGGGTTGTCGACCAGAGTATCTGCATATGGGTTCTCCAGCAGAGCAGCCTCAATGGAGTCAGACTTCTTACCTGGTGACTGGTTTCCCAAGAGTGAGTTCCCAAGAGAACTTGATGGTCTTTTATGGTCTAGCCTTGGAAATGATAGAGCATCAATTCTGCCATACTCTTTTAGTCAAAGCTGTCATAAGCCCACAGGGGAAGGGGACATAGACCCTACCACTTAATGGGAGTAATGCCAAAGAAGTTGGGAACTTTAAAAAAAATCACCACAGGAGGGAAGCCAATAAGTTGTGTGTAATTCATCCAGTTGGCACTGTGTTGCAATTGGAGTTGAGTTCTTCTGGAGGACGCTTAGGAACAGAGTACAAAACATCTCAAAATTGTCCCCAAGGAAGGCAGAGGAAGCTAAAGTATTTAACTTCCAACTTCCTATTAGTAATTTTTTAGGGCTAGGAAGTTTGGGGAGGGAACAGTAATTCCCCTAGGAATCGGTGGGCATTCCCCTAGTATTGACTTCTAAGCATGCTCCTTGGCCAGAGGAAAGCTTCAGGCAGAGAGCTTCATGTGATCACAGCAAGCAGCCTTTCAGGAGCAGAGATCTCAACAGAGATGAATGCCAGGGGGTTGTCAGGAATCTACCAACACTATCTCCTACAGTGTATCTTAAGCATTTTTCCTTGCCATTAAATATTCTTTGTGATGACTTTTAATGGTTACATAGATATCTTGTTGTTTAAGTAACACCTCTGTACATAAAGCTGAGGGCTGGAGGGAAAAATCACACCACACACCACTGTGTCCATTAATGCCTGCCTATGTTCTCTTACTTTAGACAACTGTGAAAATTAATAGAGGAAACCACAACTAAAATTGGAGTTGGGAAGGACTGTAGAGGAGATCTCATGCCCTACCACTTGTCATCAATTCCCCCAGACGGGAAAGAAGTACCTTGCATCTCCAACAGGAAGGTGTCTCTACTTTACCACCTTAGGAGGAAGGAAGATTTTCTTCTTGCCCAGCAACAAGCCCAGCCAATGGAAAACACCACAGCTCAGCCAATAAGAAGCCATCATCACCCTGAACTCCTAGTTTCCTCCAGTGAACTTTCATTTTTCTTTTGCTAATGACTTCCTTGTCCCACCCTTCTTTCTATAAAAGCCTTCCATTTTGTTTTTTTATTTTATTATTATTATTTTACATCTTTATTGAAGTATAATTGCTTTACAATGGTGTGTCAGTTTCTGCTTTAAAAGCCTTCCATTTTGTATAACTCCTTGGAGTATTTCCATTTGCTAGATGGATACATGAATTGTTTAATAAAGCCAATTAGATCTTCAAATTCACTCAGTTGAATTTTGGGTTTTTTAACACCACCAATTACTCATCTTTCTGATTCTCCTTGGTTACTCCCTCTCTTTACACCAAACTATCACCTCTCCCCAAGATCTGTTTTCAGCTTGTATCCCCTTTACTTTCAGTAGATGGTTCAATCTGTTTCAATGAGAAATGGAAGTCATCAGAGATGACCATGTTATCCCTTTCTACCTACCCATTTTCCTTTATCTAATCCTATTCTCATTCCTTTTCTTCCCATCTCAGAATGTGAGTTCTAGACCAACCCTTCTTCAGTTCTAGACCAACCCTCACACTCCCTTCCTCCACATGAATCCCGGCCCCAACCCCACCTGAGTTCTCCCTGCCTCCTCCTACATCTTGCCCCTTTGGTTCTCTCTCTCCTTTACCTTCCACCTCTCACTCACTCTTTGCTCCTCTCCACCTCCCTATAAACATGCCCAAGGCTTTCTTCAGGCTAAAATAACATGCCCTTAGCCATCCAGCAACTGTATACTCTCTCTCCTCACTTTCCATTCATTCCACAATCTACTGCATTTGAGCCTCTGCCCACACCATTCTTCTGAAGCTGCACTCACTATCAATCAACCACCAGTTGCCAGCTCTGGAGGATAAGTCTTAACTTCCTGTCTCTTAGACCCCTGGTGCGTGTGAATTCACTGACAGCTCTCCTCTTTCTTAAAGCTCTCAGTTCTCTTGGCCTCCGGGACTCCTCAGTCTCCTGACTAACCATAGCTTAGGAACATTCCTTCTCTCTCTCTTCTGTTGGCCACGCTTCCTTTGGCTAATCCAAAATGCTGCTGTTTCCTGTCTAGTGCTTGCTTTTTTATTTATACTTTCCCCCTAGGTGATCTTACCCTCTTTCATGTTCCCAATTATACGTCTACAGTGCTTCATCTGAAACTCTCAGGACCAGGTGGCTTAAGAATCCAGAATTTTTCAGATTTTGGAAAGGTTGTAAGGAACATATACTGAAAATTATATACTGGGCCCAGTAGAGCCTGGGATAGCACCTTCTAATCAAACACAAGAATATTTCTGTAGCAAAACACAGAAATAGTCACACTAAGCAGGTTTTTAAAAGGGGCTAGAAATAGCTTTTGATTTTTTAGAAAGTATTTATTTATTTACTTATTTGGCTGCGCTGGCTCTTAGCTGGGGCACACAGGATCTTCGTTGCCACATGCAGGATCCTTTAGTGGCAGCATGCGGGATCTAGTTCCCTGACCAGGGATCAAACCCAGGCCCCCTGCATTGGGAGCGTGGAGTCTTAACTGCTGGACCGCCAGAGAACTCCCAGGGCTAGAAATAGTTTTCATGTACATATAGGTTATGTTTTAGTGTCAAAAGTGCCAGCAAATGAATCTTTTTAAAGACTTTTGGTTTTTAGATTTTGTTTTTGGATTTGGAAATTGCAAGTAAGGGATTGCAGACCAGTACCACCAGTGTGCGGATATAACTCTCAAATCTTTACTTCCAGGCTGCAGCATTCTATGGAGGTGTAGGCTTATCTGTCTGAGACCTGTTAGATATCTCTGCCTGGATGTCTTATAGACATATCAAGCTCAACTCATGCAAAACTGAGTATCATCCCCTCTGTCTCAGGTGCAGTCCCCGGAGAAACAGAATCTGAGACAGGTATCTGTGAGCAGGTTTACTGAGGAGTGCATTCAAAACTGAGTATCATCCCCTCTGTCTCAGGTGCAGTCCCCGGAGAAACAGAATCTGAGACAGGTATCTGTGAGCAGGTTTACTGAGGAGTGCATTCAAAACTGAGTATCATCCCCTCTGTCTCAGGGGCAGTCCCCGGAGAAACAGAATCTGAGACAGGTATCTGTGAGCAGGTTTACTGAGGAGTGCTTTAGGGTGTAGCACCTGGAGGCCAGCGAGGGAAGCAGGATTAGGCACAGGGAGAAGCTGAAGTGTGCTGCAGACACAACAGGAGCCTCAGCTGATCTTCAAGGGAGCTCTGGGGCTGGAATGGCCCTTCAGAGTTTTCCTGAACTGAGAAAAGGAGACCCAGTCTTTGTGTCCCTACATCAACCAGTCATTGACTATGGGCTTCACCTGGCAACGGGCCAGACCCTTGAGCAAAGTAGCCCCCTTCGGCCAGAGGGGACTCCTCCATGAGCCATCAGCAGCCTTTATTCCTGAAGGCTGAGGAAATGACGGCTTCCATCTTGAACATGGGGCACCATCTTGCAGTATCCATTGAAAGCTCTCCCCCTGCTTTCTGTGTCTGCCATCCACTCAGACACCCAAGTTTATAGCTTCTAGTTGTCCTGGACTCCTCTACACCCCATACCACTTCCACATCTGGTAACTCATCACATTCCACCAATTTAGCCTTTTAGATAAACTTGTAAAATCTGCCTCATCTTCTCCATCCTTATGTCCAATGAACTTATTCAGCCTCACACTGTCTCTTTCTTGCCTGGTTTACTGCAATTGCCTCCTACTTGTTCTCCTTTCTTTCGTTCTTTTCCCAATTACATCCATTTTCTGCACATGCCAAGAATGAACTATCTAAAACTCAAATCTGTACAGGGCTAGAAATCCTCCAATAGTTCACCATTGCCTACAGGGTAAACTCCAAGTTCCTCAGCCTATTATACAGGGATCTCTATGATCTCACCCCTGTCTGGCTCTCCTGGGCCACCTATCCCAATACTTAATATCCTGGCAGCCCCTGAACTGCAGCGTGTTCCCCTCTTGCACTCTATGCTGCTTCTTGTCTCCCTCCTTTCACTCATGTGGTCCTCTCTGCCTAGATGCCCTTCACCCCACCCCCCTCAACTCATCCTCTAAGACATGGTTCAGTTATCACTTGCTCTAGGGGGACTCTTCTATGTCCCCATCCCCAGTCTAGGTTGAGTGCACTTTCTCTGTGCATTTATAATGTCCTGTCCATACGTCTCCCATTGCACTCAGCATCCTGTGTTAAAATTAGATGTGTTGCTGCTTCCTGAAAACCAGGACAATGGTCTCATCTTTTTAACACTCTCACCTAGCTCAGAGCCAGGGACACAATATGCTCTCAATAAAAGCTTGTTGAATGAGTGAATGAAAGATTATAATAATTATAATTGCTAATGTTTATTAGAGTTTAATGTGTGCCAGGCACTGTGTTAAGGGATTCACATATATTTTTTCATCTTATCCTTAAACAATTTTATGAAGAAAGTACCATTTTTTCCCATTTTCCTGATGAAGAAACTGAGGCTCTGAGGGCTTAAATCAGGGGTTCCCAACCCCCTGGCTCCCCTAGGAACCAGGCTGCACAGCAGGAGGTGAGCGGTGGGCAAGTGAGCGAAGCTTCACCTGCCACTCCCCAGCAATCCCATTACCGCCTGAACCGCCACTACCACTGCTTCCGCCCCATCCGTGGAAAAAGTGTCTTCCACGAAACCGGTCCCTGGTGCCAGAATGGTTGGGGGCCGCTAGCTTAAGTAACCTGTTTAAAGTCACACTGCAAGTAGGTGGTAGAAGGGGGATTTGAATCCAAGTATACCTGACCCCAGAGCATGAGTCCTTAACCCTGCACAACGTGGCTTCGAGGAGCCAGAGACCCACAGCCCCGAAGCTGCAAGGGCTCCTGGGAAGACACCTAGTGAGCGGAAGCTTAGGTCAGTGTTTAGTCCAAAGCTCAGAGCATGCAATTCTCCCATGGAAAACTTCAATGGCCTCCTACTGAACACTGAAAAAATCCCAGATCTGAAAAGTGGCTTTATAAGGACCTGAACAACAAGGTGCCTACCTTGTCCTCTCCGTGTCTGTGCCTTCCCGCTCCACCATGCAGTCACACTGCTGCTCCCTCCACAGCTTGAACACCCCAAGCTCCTTCCAGACTCCAGCCCTTTGCACATTTGTCACCCCTGCCTGGCTTGCTCTTCTCTATATTCTTTCTTTCCTCTTAGCTAGCTCTTTCATATCTCTATTTAAATGTCATTTCTTCATAAAAGGGTTTTTTTCCCCACAAGTAGGTCTCCGTCATTATCTGTCTCATCCCTGTGTTTCCTTCATAGCATTTCTCAAGGTTTGTAATTATTTTATTTCATTAGTTTGTTTTTGTCTGTTCTTCCCTCTAGAATTATAAACTCCATTAGAGCAGAGTCTGTTTGTCGTATTTCCAGTACCTAACACAGTGAATGGATGAACAGGTGCTAAATAAATATTGATTCAAAGCTGTATACCTATAGGATGGTTACTATTTAAAAAACAAAAAACAAAAACAAGAAATAGAAAATCACAAGCGTTTGTGAGGATGTGGAGACATCAGAACCCTTGTACATTGCAGATAGGTGAAGCCACTATGGAAAACAGGATGGTGGGTCCTTAAAAAATTAAAAGTAGAATTACCATATGATCCAGCAATTGCACTTCTGGTTATATATCCAAAAGTATTGGAAGCAGGGACTTGAATATGATATTTGGATACCTAGGTTCATAGCATTATTTGCGGTAGCCAAAAAGTGGAAGTAATCCAAGTGTGCATAGACAGCTGAATGGATACAAAAAATGTGGTGTATACAAAAAATGGAATATTATTCAGCCTTTAAAAGGAAAGAAATTCTGAAACATGCTCAACATGGATGAACTGAGGACATTATGCTAAGTGAAATAAATCAGTCACAAAAAGACAAATATGTATGATTCCACTCATATGAGGTACCTAGAGTCAAAAAATTCAAAGAGACAAAAAGTAGAACAGTTGTTCCCAGGAGCTCAGGGGAGGGAAAATAGTGATTGTTTAATGGCCACAGAGTTTCAGTTTTGCAACATGAAAAGAGTTCTGTGGACAGAAGGTAGTGATGGTAGCACAGCAATGTGAATATACTTAATACCACTGAACTGTTCACTTAAAAATAGTTAAGATGGTAATTTTTTTTTTTTTTTTTTTGCGGTCCGTGGGCCTCTCGCTGTTGTGGCCTCTCCCGTTGCGGAGCACAGGCTCTGGACGCACAGGCTCAGCGGCCATGGCTCACGGGCCCAGCCGCTCCACGGCATGTGGTATCTTCCCAGACCGGGGCACGAACCCATGTCCCCTGCATCGGCAGGCGGACTCTCAACCACTGCGCCACCAGGGAAGCCCCAAGATGGTAATTTTTATGTTATGTGTATTTTACTACAATTTTTTACAAAGAAAAAGAAAGTTGTATCCTATTTAGTAGCACTGCTGATCTCCTGACTCCCAGTCCAATAGTCTCTCATTTACATATGCTGGCTCCTATCAGAATACATTCTATCAACTAGGCATGAAAACCATCTCCTTTCTCAAAAGAAAAGATCTTTCTAGGACATATCAAAAAGGGATTCTACTTAGTTTAGGATTAGAAGAAACGTTAGAATTTACCTAAACCCTTATCTTCTGTATCAGAGTGCCGGGTGAGGATAGGGTTAACTGTAGGCAGGAAGCCATTGCTGACCTGGCTGAGGAAGGGTGAAGGGAGGGAGTGGTTCCTGGAACTTAAGAGCTGAGGCTGTAGGAGAGGCGATGACCTTTGGGAGAGGAATGTGGCTGTTGCCATGCACTATGAACAAGAAGGGAGCTGGTCAAATAAATATGCCTTCGTCTCCTCTGATCTTCTGCTGGTACCTCCCGTTGGTTGAACCCAACAGGAAGTCAGCAGGCAAGAGAACCACTGATGTGGTCCATAAAGACCCCAGGACACAGAGTAGAGGGGGAAAGGCAGAGAACGGATCTAGAGGTGGCTTCATTATACCACACTTCATTCTAAAAGTAAAAGCACTCAGACTCAAAGAATTAAATGACTTGCTTAAGGTCTCCCAGTGATAGATATGGGACTGTCATGGTGTGTATGACTTAAGAGAGCTTCCACCCACACATCAGTAAGGAATGAGAACATTAGTCTAAATTTGGAAAATCTGCCACAAATAGAACAAACATCTAGAGGAAGTTTTGTTTTCAAAAAGGGGGTGGTATGCACCCCTTCCACAGAATTAGCATTATCAGGGGCTTTTGTGCTGTGGACTTTGCAAGTCTGATTCATCACATGTTACAAAGAAAACAATTTTAAGATCCTGAGTTTTCTTCCTGTTTCTGTCCTAACAATCATCACAGTTTACGGAACGTTTAGAAGAAGCTGAAGCGGAGTATTAAATTATACATTTTAAGTCGAATAAAGTAAGATCGCTAAGGCAAAAAAAATGGTTGAAAAGATTCACAGAAGTGCATCCTCAAACAAGGATTTTTTTCATCATTAAAGAACTCTGAGACAACTTTTCAGACTCGAAGTTCACATTACTTAAAAAAAAAAAAAAATTGATGTGACGAGACCTTTGAACACAAAAAACTGAAACTTCAAGGGAATAAAACAAGAATGGTGCCCCTAATTTCCCCTCCAGGAAGTAATGCAGCGTAGCATAGTAATTAAGAGTCTAAGTTGCAGAATCAAAATTCTTGGGTTCAAACCTGCTCCATCACTTACTAGCTGCACAACCTTGGGCAAGTGACTTTGCGTTTCTTTGTAAGCCACAGTTCTCCCATGTGTGACATAGGAATAATTGTAGCTAATTGATCAGGTGAGGTGAGGCCTGGATAAAACCAATAAATATAGATTCTTAGCACATTGCCTCTCTGGCACCTACTAGGGTCTCAAAAAATCCTAACTAGTAGCATTATGCCACAATTTATTCTTTTTGCCACCTGAGGTGTTTGTACAACTGCATTTAAGGACTAATTTCTCACAGTTGCTTTGACTGCCATTGATCTGATGATCTGTTAAGACCACCCTAAAGTCCAATTGAATTATGACAGTCCACGATTATGAAGATGCATCTTAAGTGAAAAACAGTGAATGGTAATGCTGAATTTGATGAGTGTGCAAGGAGAGGAGGGAAAGGAGGAAGAAAAAGAAGGGTAGGGGTGGAAGGAGAAGAAAGAGCCCAAAAGGTGGATCCTTTGAAGGATGAAGAAGAGAAGATGCCAGTCTGCCACCATGGGGGCCCCAGGATCCACAGCTATAGCTACACGTTGGACCAAGGCAGAAAAGTCAATGGAAATCAGTCTAAATGTTTAATGCATATAGGATATTATACCTAGGATGCCAACATTCAGAAAAGGATTTCCTTGAAGGGTTAATTACCACCTTCTCTGCAATTTGCTTGTGAAGTGCACAGGTGAGGGAAGGGCCTTCCTCTGACTCCACATCTTAATTTGCCTCCTTCGTTTGGTAGAAACAAGTCTCTGTGATCCTTGGGGTGAGGATGGTCCCAGGCCTCTAGGAACCCCTCCCTAATTCTCTTTTTTTTTTTTTTTTTTTTGCGGTACGCGGGCCTCTCACTGTTGTGGCCTCTCCCGTTGCGGTGCACAGGCTCCAGACGCGCAGGCTCAGCAGCCATGGCTCACGGGCCCAGCCGCTCCGCGGCAATGTGGGATCTTCCCGGATCGGGGCACGAGCTCGTGTCCCCTGCATCGGCAGGCGGACTTTCAACCACTGTGCCGCCAGGGAAGCCCCCTAATTCTCTTTTGAATGCCAGGTTCTATGGACTCTTCCCCCACATCCACAAGCTAGAGACTGAAGGATGTGAAAAGAGCACCAGATCGGTCCTTATCCTCAAGGAACTTGCAGCCTCAAGCTGCGTGTTGAATTCCTTACACATTACACGTTTGGCAGATTTCTCCCTGGTCAAGGGTATCAACACAAACAGAAGAACAAACCACTGTCACTCCTGTTATTCTTCCCAAAGAAGAGAATGTACTATTTACATCATTTACGGCAGTAACAGAAAGGCAGGATAAAGAAAACTAAGCATTTGATGTGTCTGTTCTGGAATTAGAATTAAGTTGTCTCAGCTCAATGTACCCATCATTAGCTACATTTGGAAAGAGCTCACATTTTGATGGCAGTAAAACTGGCTGCGTTGCAGTTTCTTATTTATAAATCCAGATGACAGCCTTCCTAGGCCCCTTCTATCTCCCTTTGGGGAGGTGGAAGGAATTTTCCCACTGTTCATGATTTCCTTTACTTTTAATTGAGAAGTAAACAAAGGCAAATCTTGCTTGGACCATCAAGTTTCCAGTTTCCTAATTCCTTCGGCTGAGGTTTGAACCAATTCTCTAAATTCTGTTTCCTTTTTGCTCCCCTTCCTATGCCACCAACATTGCTCCAATGTTCCAATGGTTTGTTATAATTATGGAGGTTTTGTGATCGTTTCCGGTAGGTCTCTTGCAGTTCTTGTACAGAAAACATTCTGCATATGGGCATAACTTATTTACGTACTATGTTCCTAATGTGAAGCAACTTAATAATCTCCCTTCGAAGGATATCACATTTAGAAACGGAAACTTAAAAATATGAGTTCTGGGCTTCCCTGGTGGCGCAGTGGTTGAGAGTCCGCCTGCCGATGCAGGGGACGCAGGCTCGTGCCCCGGTCCGGGAAGATCCCACATGTCGTGGAGCGGCTGGGCCCGTGAGCCATGGCCGCTGAGCCTGCGCGTCCGGAGCCTGTGCTCCGCAGCGGGAGAGGCCACAACAGTGAGAGGCCCGCGTACCGCAAAAAAAAAAAGTTGAAAAAAAAAAAAAAACACCCATCAAGTAATAACATATTGTCCTGACAGTTTACAGATTCCTGCTTAGATCACCTATCCTGAAACATGTTAGAACTCATATATATATATATATTTTTTGCCTGAATGCAATCAGGCAAGAGAAGTAACAATAGCAAAGATAATATATCAGTTGTAAAGATTCCCAGTTCTATTTCAATGGTAAAGATTAGCCTGACATTCTCAACCACCAGAACAACAGAACCTAAGGGATAATGATATTGGCCTCCTCTGATCCTCGTGACTTCAATCAACTAAAGCTTGGACTCTGTGGACCAGCCAAGCCCCCTCATGAATATGCATGAACTCCTAGCTTAAAACTCCCCCGATTTTGCTGTTCGGGAGACAGTGCTGTGGGAAAGATCCCCAGTGTTCTCCTTACTGGCTGCAAGTAATAAACCCTCCTTCTGATCTTTGGCTTGGTTGTGTCTTTTGGCTCGACAAGCACCAAGAGGCGAACCCATTTTTCAGGTAAGAATGATGTGTCAATGTAGGCTCGTCCATTATAACAAATGTACCATTCTGCTGGGGGAAGTTTATAACCAAAGAAACTATGTGTATGTAGGGGCAGGGTGTAATCTCTGTATGAAACCGTGTAACTCAGATTGGGACTTGAACCCACGGTCTTTTAATTGAGATCACACACCTGGTCTTAGGACTTAATGAAGCTCAGGTTCTTGATGTCTCATGGCAGAAAGAATTCAGTGAGAGACAAAGTGATAAATAAGAAGTGGATTTATTTAGAGAGAAACACACTCCACAGGGAGTATGGGCCATCTCAGAAGGTGAGAGCCGCACCAGGGTATGTGGTTGTCAGTTTTTATAGGGGTGGGTAATTTCATAGGCTAATGAGTGGGAGGAATATTTCAGCTATTTTGGGGAAGGGGTGGGGATTTCCAGAAATTGGGCCACCGCCCACTTTTTGACCTTTATGGTCAGCCTTGGAACTGTCATGGCGCCTGTGGATGTGTCATTTAGCTTGCTGATATGTTACAATGAGGGTATACTGAGGCTCAAGGTCTAGTGGAAGTCATCTCGTCGACCATCTTGGACCTATTTGGTTCTAATCAGTTTATGTCATGTCCTTGGGCTGTGTCATTCTTCTAAAGGTTGTGCCCTGCCCCCTTCCCTCCTGTTTCATGTGCATTACCCTTAATTTTGCTGTGAGCCTAAAACCACTTTTTAAAAATTGTCTTAAAAAAGAAATTTGTATTGGATAATGGGCAGCTCAATGTCAAAATGGATAGGTTTTATTACCTTGATGGAATACAGAACTCAATTTAGGATTGCATTAGTATGCATACAAGTAGAAGAGAAAGCATGTACTGTTTATTCTTCACTGAAGAATCCTAGCCCTGTGCTTTCTATGTAATGGGTGTTTATGAATGAATGAAATCTAAATAGTGTCTCTGTTGAGATTTTTATCCCTTGAGCT
The DNA here is from genome assembly GCF_949987515.2 of Delphinus delphis. Taxonomy (NCBI): domain Eukaryota; kingdom Metazoa; phylum Chordata; class Mammalia; order Artiodactyla; family Delphinidae; genus Delphinus; species Delphinus delphis. The sequence goes on from NC_082687.1 coordinate 17,182,330, forward strand.
GAGTGCAAATATATTAAAGAAATACAGAAATATGTGTAGTTGTCATTATCTATGAAGTTTATTGGTCAATACGGTTATAAAAATCCCACTGTAACTCATATCTACCCTTTCTTTTAGAACAAAGCTGAATCAAAGGCGTGGCTTTGGGGGACTTCCCTGGTGGTCTGGTGGTTAAGATTCTGCACTCCCAATGCAGGGGGCCCATGTTTGATCCCTGGTCAGAGAACTAGATCCTGGATGCTGCAACTAAGAGCCCACATGCCACAACTAAAGATCCCGGATGCCACAACTGAGACCCAGCGCAGCCAAATAAATAAATATATATATATTTTTTTTAATTAAAAAAAAGAAGATATGGCTTTGGGAGCTGCTTCATGCTCCCAAAGAAGGCCCATGGAAGCTGTGTGACCTCGGGAAAGTCACTTAACATCTCTGACCCTCATTGCCTGTGTTAGTCAAATGGAGACAATTCCTTATTAGCCTAAAGACAGGGAGGCTGGGTAGATGGGTTTTTTGTTTGGTTTTTCATTGTCAAAAATATTTGTTTTGATACAATCCATCACAAAGAAGTCAGTGGAGTTCCACTCTGCCACAGATGTAACTGTGAAGTAAGATCCCTGTGCCATCCAACTGGTGAACATCTGAACAATGTGCCACTTCTTATCCTAATCAGAGCACACACCTTCCATGTTGTTCCTATTTATTGACCGCTTCCACATCCAGATGACCAAATTGTCCTTTATCACCAAAGTAGGCTCAAAATGGTTGGTTTAGACATCTCAGGATCTGCATGCCTCTTACATCCCAAGTAAATCACAAGAGCAATAAAGCCCCAGCACGTGGCAAACTGCCCTCGAAGAGCTGCCACAGCTTTGGCTTGTCCTCTGCTCAGCTTCATCACGGCCATGACCATGGTGGTGCAGAGGCCACAGATGTTTTCTGATACCCCTGGAGTCGTATCCTCGCTATGAAAGTCCCAACTCCTGACACGTGATATGGTCCCACCCTACTGTCTGCCCTGTTCTCTTATACTCTCTTTCCTGCAGTCCGTGGACTCCAGCCGAAACAGAGCCGTGTTCGCTGACCCCCATGCGTGCCCAGCATTCTCACTCCAGGTCTTTCTCGCATGAGGATCCCCTTCTGTCTACATCCACCTGTCAACTCCCTCTCTGAGAACTCCACGTTTCTTCAGGGCAGAGGCTGTGCCTCGTGCTTCTGCATTGCCCCACATCTAGCACACAGCCTGGTATATAATACGGGCTCGACAAATACTTTTTTGAATAAGACGAAATAGACAAAGAGAGAAACCTAGTGAATGGAGAAGATGACAATATCACCAGTTGGTGCCAAAATGTCAGTGCTGCTTTTCCGCCTGGTGACACGAGCCCCTTCCACACACGGTCCACACACAAGTTACATGTTGTCCTTAAATGCCATCTTATCACTTTGCCCCCCTTCAAAGCCACCCTTTCATGATTTCATAAGTCAGAGCACGAGTGCACTTACCCCTCCCCCTGGGGCCCTTTAGAAACAGCCTCTTAGCTTAATTTGATAAAAAAGAAAATGAAGTACAGTATATGAGAGAAATGACAGGGAAGGAAGGATAATTATTGACGTGGGATAGAATTTAGTTTAAGAGAAACTAGAGTGAAATAACATCTTTTTGGTAGTTATTAAACCAAAGAAGTGGCTTGAAACCTTGACTGTTCAGAACTCATGTCCAAGGAAGTTCTTAAGAATGAGTTTGCAAAAATATCTGTTGAAGCAGAGCTGCCCCATGAGTTCAGGGGTGGGTCACCAAGGCTGAGGGTCTAGAATGTGTGTGTAATTCCAAGTATGGATTTACTGAATAGTCACCGTGTGGAGGACACCATCCTAGGCTCATAGCTTCGAGCTACTGTATATAGAACCTGCCACGGTGCTAGGGAAATAATAAATATCATCTCATTTCATCCTTCCAGCAACCCAGTGAAGTAGGTATCACTATCCCTACTTTACAAATAAGCAAAGTGAGTCTCATGGAAGGTAATCAGCTGCACAAGATCCCACAAGTTTAAGTGGCAGAGCAGGATTTGAACCCAGGTTTTTCAGATAACAAATTCATTTCTTATCTACCTTACTTCATAAGGAAGACTTTGCAATACAACCGAAGAAATGTTCTCCTAAAACAGCCACAGGGCAGGATAATGCATAACAAAGTACTAATTTTAAGCATTTATAAAATTTGTTGATTTCCGACAGCTCTCTGAAGCAGAAATTATGATCAATACACCCACACCTGAAAACAAATTAACAATGAGTCAATATTTATTTTGTGCTCTTTTGGCCAAAGCCTACGCAAGTGGCCTTTAGATACAGTAAGCAAACTTTCCTTACAGTGATCTGTGAAATAGGTATTATTATTAATGCCCTCAATCTACAGAAAAGGAAATTGACGTTCAGGTTAATCATTTATTTGGGGCTGTGTTTTTAAAATTTGGCTTGAGCGTGGCTAGAAATTTGTGGTAGGTTCTCTTCCTACCAGGTTGCTAGGACAGTAAATGTTAGTTGGAGCCGTGGTGTCCATCATTGCCCCTGTTTGTTAAGAGTGTATCTGAGAATGAAGCCAATGCGGGGAAAAGCATGAGGGAAAGGTGGAGAGAAACTGGCTCCTGAAGATATTTGAATCTCTAAATCCTGCTGAGCCTGGAGCTGGACCTGCTTTTACGTTTCTCCTGATTTGCTTAATTAGGTATGAATGAGGTTCCTGTCACTTTTAAATGAAAAGGTAGCTCTCACATATCAGAAACCTACTCTGTACCAGGTCCTTCAAGTATATTAGAGTATAAACCGTGTGATGTGAGGGACCTGTCTATTTTTATCCATAACACTTATCACCATCTACTCCACTACATATATTACTTTTTTTTTTTTTTTTTTTTGGTACGCGGGCCTCTCACTGTTGTGGCCTCTCCCGTTGCGGAGCGCAGGCTCCGGACGCGCAGGCTCAGTGGCCATGGCTCCCGGGCCCAGCCGCTCCGCGACATGTGGGATCTTCCCGGACTGGGGCACGAACCCGCGTCCCCTGCATCGGCAGGCGGACTCTCAACCACTGCGCCACCAGGGAAGCCCTATAGACTGCTTATTTAATTGGCTTGTGTGCATCCTTACCCCTCGAAAGAAGGTAAGTCCCAGGTCTGTTTCATTCACTCCTGCATGTCCAGCTCTTGGTACAAAGCCTCAAGGCCATGCTTAGTGAGCTGGGGAGCAATGAGAGCTCTAAGCAGAGGAGTGACATGACCTGACTTACTGTTTCAAGAAGGTTACTCTGTGTTGAGAAGAGACCAAAGGGGTGAAGACAGGAAGAAAGGAAACCAATTTGGAGGCTATGGCAATATCCAGGCAGGAGATGAGAGTGACTTGGATCAGGGTGGAAGCAAAGGAGACAGTGGGAAATGTTCTGATACTGGACATGTTTAGAGGAAGAATCACCTGGATTTGGTATCAAATTAGATACGGAGATGAGAAAAAGGGAGAAACGGAAGATAACCTCAGGGATTTCGACTTAATTGTGCAGGTGTCTCTTTCGCCTCCATAAATTGATTTGTTTAAGGGTCATCACATCCTCCTTGACTGTTATTAATTTAGAAAAAGACATGTGACCTTCACGATAGCCAATGGGGTATGGCAGGACATCTGTTGGGAGCATCTCCATAAATGAACCACAGGAAGAGAGTCACCTTCTCTTTCCTCTGGATGAGTTGTGTCTGGATGTGCTACCTGGAACATCTGTAGCATCTTGATACCAGCCTGAGAATGAAACCAACCTGGAGACTGGCAGAGCTGAGAGGTGGAAAGAACCAGCATCTTGGGTGACATCAGTAGGCCCCTGAGTCAACCAAGCCTAGCTCTGAACTTCCTCATTATGAGATGCTATATTTGTATATTATTTAAGACAGTTTAAGGCAGGATTTCTGTTACTTACAACTTAAAGCGTCCTGATCCAGGACCCTCATTTGTAAGTTTTACGGTTTTACAGGTTTCTTTTTAGAATGAAGTACCAAAGGATTTAGAAATGTTTCCAGTGTGTCCAAAACAATATACCCTACATTATTACACTCTTGGCTGGAGGAAAAAGATTTGATAGGAGGGAAAAGGCTGGATAGGAAACCAATTCCACAGTTACAGCAGGCAACAAATTACACATACATTGATTTATGACATGAAAGGAAACAAATCAGTTGAGGAATTGTGAGTGCAAAGCTACAGTGCCCTAGAGCAGTGTTTTTCCAACTGCAGTGTGTGACCTGCTCGTCACAGGTCATATGAACAATTTAGTGAGTCTGGACTAGCATTTAAAAAATGAAATAGAACAAATAGAATAGGACAGAATAGAAAAGAATAGAATAGAAATTACCAGAGCACACAGTAAGGATTATTACCTTGTGGACCTTTTGTTTCCGTTTTATACTTATCTATGTGTCTACCATGTAACACGTGTGCCTTGTCGTGGGTCATGGCCAAAAAGGCTTGAGAAATACTATCCAGGAATACAGAGAGACGCTGACCATCTCTCTTTACACACAGCTCTCTAAACCACCAGCACTGACTGGTTGATTTGCTTTAATTACACAAATAAATTTAACATCTTTTCTAATGAACACATATTCTATTCATGTCACTGTAATAAAATCTTCCTTCTCAGATAAAAATGGTGCTTCAGACGCATGGAACAGGGGACCAGGACGACAGGTGAGCCCGTGCAAGGCCCTTGGGTGTCGGGCTGCGTTGCTCCATGGAGCTCGCTCTTGCGTTCTCTCCCAGCAGTCTCTCTGAACATCTTTGGTTTCTATGTGACTCTTGCTTCTTATGCTGACATGAGGGGAGGAGGCAAAAGAGGTTTATTTTCATCGCATTGCTGGTGAAAGTGCCCTCGTATTGGTGTAGATTCTTATTAAAGATGATTATTTTTAATTCCAAAGAGATTAGAAGCCACTCCCCAAATTTCAACTCCCAGTGCAGTTAGTTGTTCATGAGGCAGCCCATCATGAGCACATGTTCCCATCAAGTGGCCCCACTTGTTCTGAGAGCTCTTATCAATCATACCTATTCATGATACGGAAGGCTTGTTAAGGTCAGGGGCCTGGGCTTTGGTCGCATTTCCTCATCCCACCTCTAATTTCAGTGCAAGGCCGATGGACAGTTCCACGCAGGCTTGGACCTCCTCAGGTACCCACCTGTGGTACCCTCAGGGCCAATATCTGCCCAAGAAAACCTGCCTGTGCATCTGTCAGTCCAGAACACCTGCCTGTGCACTTAACACTCCTGGGAGCAATCCTCAAAGAAGAAGGGATGGATGCTGATGGACGTATACTCCAGCCTCCTGTCCTTCCAGGGACAGTCCCAGGAGGAACTTCATATGCTCCTCAAAGGCCCTTGAATCTTAGAAACTGAATCTCCATTGCCTACAGCTGGACCTTGATGATACACCCTTACGTTGACTTTCCCTTCTTCCTTGTCCCACTCTCCCTTTTCCCTCCCTTCTGCTCCTTGGGATAACCTCCCAAACAAAATACCTGCACCCAAGTCCTTGGGTGGGACTCTGATTTTAGGGGAACTAAAAGAGAATCTAAACTAAGCAGAATCGAATTGACTTAAGGAAAAACACATCTAAAGAAATTATTTCATGAACCCAAACAAAGCCTTCATAATATGATATACATATATACAATGACTTTAAAAGAATAGGAAGGGATCTGGTAAGAGAAATACTTGGGGGAGTCATCCTCAGAAGAACAAAAGAAATTGATGTGGAAATTTAGAAATCAGTAGCAAAATTTAGAAATCTTATGGAAAAGAGGTTAGTTGTCTCTGAATCCATTTCTTATCCACCTGGGAGCTGAAAAAGTCAAAAAGTGGGTGGGCAGCATTGGAGAACAGTGCAAAGTTACACCAGGAATACCCTTAAAACCCAACCACTCGTTGGTTCTCTTCATCTCTCTTCATCTCATCTCTTCAGAGAGATGCCAACAAAGGCTAGTTACTTTTCACACTAGATCATATCTCCAGGTAAAACCAGGGAACTAGAATGTGAAAATCTATTCTGAGGAGCAATCTTCCACAAATAAAGGTCCAAAATAAGAAAAGAGGGAAAAATTTATAAAATAAGTGATTTTAAAATTTTTATAAATATGACGCGATAAGTATTTTTGATTCAGAAAAATCACTAATTTTAAGAAATTTGGAAGGCAATTTTAATCAGTAAAAGCTCTAAGGTACAAATATATATTTGAGTGCCAAAATACAATATCACCTTCAAATACTCACAGAAATACAATCATTGGTTTAGTTTACTAAACCAATGCTTAAAAGAGCTCCTTAGACAACTTGGTCTAGTAAAAAGTTTAAAACAGCTTATATCGGTTTTTAATGTAAGCTGTGTGATATCGCTTATTTTTCAGTTAATGAATGCTTAAAATCGTATTTTGTTGTAAGAATTTTAAGTATCTTTCTGTGCATCTCTTTACATTTTCTGTGAAGAAGAAGATATTTTTAAAGTGGTAAATCCTTGTTCAACCGTGTTTTAAAATATCTCAAATGATGTTTTAGTGATGTCTGGATTAATGAATGTCTGTTGCCCTGACATGTACTGACGGAGTATGACACACAAAGTCTGAGAACCTATCATTTTTTCCTATATTTAATATTGGTCAGGCCCCTATTAACGTTGAGTCAAGTTCTGGTTTCTGAATTTCTAGAGAGCTGTAGAGGACTTGGAAAAGGTCCAAAGAGAAACAACAAAAAACATTAAAAGGATGGAGGAGAAGACCTCTGAGGAAACGTTAAAGACGCTGAACTGGCTTCACCTTGAAAATTGCAGGCCAAGGACTGATTTAATAACTTTCTTCGAGAACAGGATGGTTTATTTGGCGAAGGATGCTAGCTGGCTTTTCTCCATCTCTACAGAGATGAAAACCAGACAAAATTGGATTAGAATGCAACAAGAGAGTCCTCTTTGACCTAAGGCAGAACTCAGCTGCAAAGGTGATTAAACTCTGTCATTACCAGCACTGGAGAGCTTTGAAAATATGTTCAACAACCATTAGCTATGGGAGTTTAGGCAACTCACTGGAGAAGGAAATCCCTTTCAACCCTATGCTTCCATGTATTTGAATTCTCAAAAGCCAGGTTAAAAGATTTACCCAGTGCAGAGGGGAGCCCAGATTTCCCTCACCTGGGAACAAGGTCACCAGAATATATCATCTTTCATTCTGAAGCTAGAAAGATTTCACATAAAATGAATGATATTAGCCATATGCTGAAGTAATGCAACTCTGAGTTGGTTTGCAAATATTACTAATAAACGTAGTATTTCCCAAATTTCATAAAGAAATGAATGGAAACCATGTTGAAACGTATCTAAGAGAAACTGTGATTTAATCATATTCATTGCACATCTGTTGAACACCTGCTATGCTTCAAGCAGTGTGCCAGGTACTGGAGATTCCAAGTCAAATCTGACTTGGTCACTGACCCCCGGATGGGTTACAATCTGGTGAGGAGAGAGAGATGTTACTGGCTAATCCTATGATAGTGAGAAGGGCAGCCAGCTGTGGAGGCACCTGAGTAAAACTCCTAGTCCAGAAGGGATATTCTGGGAAGGTTTCCTGAGAAGGGGCCCTGAGGATGAGCTTTGGAAATAGATGTGAAATTGGCACAGGAAGGATTTCTTCTAGAGAAGAAGGTGGATTAAAGGAAGGATATAATACCCAAAGCGAGTCTGTGCTCGGTGCTATGTGCCAGGTACCATATCAAGTGCTTAATCAGCATGATTTCTTTGAATCATCATGACCGCCCTCATTTACTCATGCATCAGACTTCTGAGTGGCTGCTGTGTTCCAGGGAATGAACACAGATTCTGTTTTCCGAGAGCTTAGCCCAGTGGGGCATGCTATACAATAATCAAATAATCATAAAACTGTGATGAATGGAAAAGGAAAAAAAGTTGTTAATTGCAATATAGCAATTTCCCTCACTCTTTCAACAATCAAACAGAATTCTGCTTTTGCCTTCTAAGCTTCTCCCATCTCACTCCCTCCCCTGCCCCACTCCAAGAAAAATTCTTTCTCTGTCAGCTGGGTTCCTGAGCTGTTGTGATGCCAAATATAATTAACAGGGGAAAAGAGAATAGACTTTAGAAGTAAGGGTGAGCTATTTGTTCAAGAAAAGAACAGCGGCAGATGGAAATAATTTATTAAAAAATGAAAGGTTATTTTATTTTATAACATAAAAAGTCATCTCAAAAGATGACTTTTGAGATGGACATTTACGTATGAGTAAGATTCTATGGTAGGGGAGGTATGAAAGTGGTGGAAGCAGTGTTCAAAAAGGATGGATATGGGAAAGTGGATGGTGCTCAGAAAACTACAGGTTTTCCAGTTTGCCTGAGGCAGAGGGTACATGTTAGGAACAAAAGACAGAAGTTAGAATATTTGGTGACTATCATACAAGATGCAAGCTGAGGAATGTCTACTTAATTGAAGGTTTTTGAGCAGGTATATAATAAAACTGGGGTTGTATTTTGGGGAAAGTCATCTGGCAGTCACATAGTATAAATTATCCTTGGAAAGACTGACTTTGCACTCACTGAGAAATCTTCTTGCTGGAAATTTTTTTCTTAAGTAGATTCTCATACTGGCAAGCAAGTACACTGACCAGCTGACAAAATATGCCTATTTGGCAGTCATATTTCTCGGGGTAAATTAATATAATCTATGGTTTATAAATCAGTCCATTCATGTATTCCTCAATCGACTTGCTTATTACTTTAAAATGCATTTCCTTCTAGATGGATCTAAGAACACTTATAAACATGTACATTTATTTACTGCAAATACAGCAGCAAATAAATCAGAAATGAAAATCAAAAACCATATAGTGGAAATGGAAAGGCAATTATCTAGGATCAGGATCTAGAATAAGATGGTAAATTCAAACATTACATTAGCTCTAGCTTCCTAAAAGCCCAGGCATAAAGGGAATTTGAATAGTGTAGTTCTTAATGCCTAATGAAAGAAATTTTATTAGTTTTTTAGGTGAGACACGCTTTTTCTTCCTGGAGTCTAATAGAAAATTAGCATATATTTTTAGTGAAGTCCAGTTTTTAGACAACGAAAAAATCAAACTTCACATAGTCATTTCTTTTCTTTTTAAATTTGTTTATTTATTTATTTTTGGCTGCATTGGGTCTTCGTTGCTGCATGCGGGCTTTCTCTAGTTGTGGCGAGCAGGGGCTACTCTTTGTTGAGGTGCACAGGCTTCTCATTGCAGTGGCTTCTCTTGTTGTGGAGCACAGGCTCTAGGCACATGGGCTTCAGTAGTTGTGGCACACGGGCTCAGTAGTTGTGGCTCATGGGCTCTACAGCACAGGCTCAGTAGTTGTGGCGCTCGGGCTTAGTTGCTCGCGGCATGTGGGATCTTCCCGGACCAGGGATCAAACCCTTGTCCCCTGCATTGGCAGGTGGATTCTTAACCACTGTGCCACCTAGGAAGTCTCATAGCTCACTGTTCTGATTTCCAGGATTATTAGTAAAGAATTTTACCTTTTCAAATGCTTTTTGGCCATTCAGGTATGCTCCTCTGTGAACTGCCTTAACAAATCCTTCACCCATTTTCATAACTGGTAATTTTTTTCCCCTACTGATTTGCATGAGTACCATTTTGTGGTCTTATTATAATCTATATTTGGATTACATAATTTTAAATATGTTCTCTTGTCTGTGACTTGTTTTCAAAAATATTGGTGGTATCTTTGGTCTACAGAAGTTTCAAATGACACAACCCTGAAATCTAAAATAAGACAAAACTCACTCAACTGATACATATTTCCTACTTTTTGTTAGATAAACACAATCCTCCTTTTGCTAATTTCATTACTCTTGAGAGAGACATCTAATGTCTCTCTCTCAAGAGACATTAGAGGGAGCAAAGGAAATAAACCTGCCTTCAGGACTATCTACATAGAGCAGCCTGGGGTAGGGGCCTAGTGGGCTACAGCACCTGGGGATCTAAAGTTCCTTCTCATCAGCCTGAAAAGAAATTGCTGTAAAACACACCGTCAGGCATCAAAGAAGACCTGAAACTTTTTTCAAATTCTATTATGCTCTAGAGAACACTGAAAAAAGTTGTTTTTCAGAAGCTGATGGCCCAGATTAGAAGGGCATAAATTTCAGTTTCCAGTAAGCTTGCACTGACCTTTCCTCAATAACAGGATGTACCATATGGCAAGGTATGTTTACATTCACTTGTGACAGTGCCCTGGCTCTGTTTCACTTCCTCTGACTAATATCCCCAAATTCATTCTTCTAAAACACTTTCCATTTCTTTCCAACAATTATCAGTTAGATATCTTGGTAGGAAAAAAAAAAAAAACTAAATAATAAAAATTACAAAATCCCCAGGGATAGATTTAGCAAAAAACATCCAGATGCACTTTACTGAGGAACATACAAGATTTTATTTACTAGAGAGAAATGCTGTGTCCCTGAATGGGGACAGTCATTAGTGAAAAGACATCAATTATCCCCAGATTAATATATGTATGCTTAACATAATTACCAATAAAAATTCATCTGAAAAATTAACTAGGAAGAATAGCCATATTACTTCCAAAAACAAGAGTAATAAATTATAACTGACTTGCCAGATCTTTAAATTGCAAAACTGGAGCCAAAACACAAAGTCCAAAAGCATGTAAAAAAAAATTAAATGATGAATGTGACTTTTGAAATCAGTTCAGAAGGGACTGACAATTCAATATATGACGTGAATAACCATTTAACCAACGTAAAGTTAGATGACTACATCACACCATCTGCCAGAATAAATTCCAGAAGAATTAAAGGGTTAATTTTTTTTTTTAACGAAGCCATTTTCTAAAGAATATAGAGTTCGTTATTTACATATCCTTGGGAGTAGAAGTGGCCTTTCTAAGAAAAGCCAGCGATTATAATAGAAAAACTCCATAGAAATGATTCCAAAGTTTCTTCATGTTCATAATGATGACAGTGATAAAGTTGAAAGAAAAATTATAAGCTTATCTTTATCTTTAAAATACAAATAAGTATTCTGTCTAAAGATGCATTCTGAAGGTTGACAGAGTTTTAAGGGGAGGAAAGGGAGAACATTCACTTTTTACTTTGTACGTTTTAAAAAAGAAGGAAATGTGGTGGGAAAATGGGATATTTTTACGTTACTTTCTCTGTATTTTCCAGGTTTTAATTTTCCTGTAATAAACACACACTACTAATCTGTTTATCAAAAGAAAAAAATACCCATCTTTTTAAAGTCACTCTAAAGCTTTAAAGCAGGTTAAAGGCTAAAGTAACTCTAAAAAAAGAACACTCTTGGACTTTCCTGGTGGTGCGGTGGTTAAGAATCTGCCTGTTAATGCAAAAGACACAAGTTTGAGCCCTGGTCTGGGAAAATCCCACATTCTGTGGAGCAACTAAACCCGTGCGTCACAACTACTGAGCCTGTGCTCTAGAGCCCACGAGCCACAACTACTGAGCCCACATGCCACAACTACTGAAGCCCGTGTGGCTAGAGTCCGTGCTCTGCAATAAGAGAAGCCACCACAATGAGAAGCTCATGCACCACAACGAAGAGTAGCCCCCACTTGCCACAATTAGAGAAAGCCCACACAGAGCAACGAAGACCCAATGCAGCCAAAAATAAATAAATAAATTTATTAATAAATAAATAAATAAAATTTAAAAGAAACACTCTTAAAAATCAATTTTAAAAAGCCAGAGCAGAAGCAAGAAGAACTACAATTCTGCAGCCTGTGGAACAAAAACCACATTACCAAAATATAGACAAGATGAAAAGGCAAAGGGTTATGTCCCAGATGAAGGAAAAAGATAAAACACCAGAAACACAACTAAATGAAGTAGAGATAGGCAACCTTCTAGAAAAACAATTCAGAAAAATTATAGTGAAGATGATCCAGGACCTCGGAAAAAGAATGGAGGCAAAGATCAAGAAGATGCAAGAAATGTTTAACAAGGACCTAGAAGAATTAAAGAACAAACAAACAGAGATGAACAATACAATAACTGAAATGAAAACTACACTAGAAGGAATCAATAGCAGAATAACTGAGGCAGAAGAACAGATAAGTGACCTGGAAGACAGAATGGTGGAATTCACTGCTGCAGAACAGAATAAAGAAAAAAGAATGAAAAGAAATGAAGACAGCCTAAGACACCTCTGAGACAATATTAAAAGCAACAACACTTGCATTAAAGGGGTCCCAGAAGGAGAAGAGAGAGAGAAAGGACCCAAGAAAATATTTGAAGAGGTTATAGTCAAAAACTTCCCTAACATGGGAAGGAAATAGCCATACAAGTCCAGGAAGCAAAGAGAGTCCCATACAGGCTAAACCCAAGGAGAAACACACCGAGACACATAGTAATCAAATTGGCAAAAATTAAAGACAAAGAAAAATTACTGAAAGCAGCAAGGAAAAAACAACAAATAACATACAAGGGAACTCCCATAAGGTTTACAGCTGATTTCTCAGCAGAAACTCTACAAGCCAGAAGGGAGTGGCATGACATATTTAAAGTAATGAAAGGGAAGAACCTACAACCAAGATTACTCTATGCAGCAAGGATCTCATTCAGATTCGATGGAGAAAGAAAAAGCTTTACAGACAAGCAAAAGCTAAGAGGATTCAGCACCACCAAACCAGCTCTACAACAAATGCTAAAGGAACTCTTCTAAATGGGAAACACAAGAGAAGAAAAGGACCTACAAAAACAAACCCAGGGCTTCCCTGGTGGCACAGTAGTTGAGAGTCCGCCTGCTGATGCAGGGGACACGGGTTCGTGCCCCCGTCTGGGAAGATCCCACATGCCGCGGAGCGGCTGGGCCCGTGAGCCACAGGTGCCGAGCCTGCGTGTCTGGAGGCTGTGCTCCACAACGGGAGAGGCCCGCGTACCAAAATAAACAAAGAAACAAACCCAAAACAATTAAGAAAATGGTAATAGGAACATACATATCGATAATTACCTTAAACATGAATGGATTAAATGCTCCAACCAAAAGACACAGGCTTGCCGAATGGATACAAAAACAGGACCCATGTATATACTGTCTACAAGAAACCCACTTCAGATCTAGAGACACATACAGACTGAAAGTGAGGGGATGGAAAAAGATATTCCATGCAAATGGAAATCAAAAGAAAGCTGGAGTAGCAATACTCATATCAGATAAAATAGAGTTAAAAATAAAGAATGTTACAAGAGACAAGGAAGGACACACATAATGATCAAGGAATCAATCCAAGAACAAGATATAACAATTATAAATATGTATGCATCCAACACAGGAGCACCTCAATACATAAGGTAACCGCTAACAGCTATAAAAGAGGAAATCGACAGTAACACAATAATAGTGGGGGACTTTAACACCTCACTTACACCAATGGACAGGTCATCCAAACAGAAAATGAATAAGGAAGGACAAGCTTTAAATGACACAATAGACCAGATAGATATAGTTGATATTTATAGGACATTCCATCCAAAAACAGCAGATTACACTTTCTTCTCAAGTGCGCACGGAACATTCTCCAGGATAGATCACATCTTGGGTCACAAATCAAGCCTCAGTAAATTTAAGAAAATTGAAATAATATCAAGCATCTTTTCTGACCACAATGCTATGATATTAGAAATCAATTACAGGGAAAAAAATGTTAAAAACAAAAACACATGGAGGCTAAACAGTACATTACTAAATTCCAAGATATCACTGAAGAAGTCAAAGAGAAATCAAAAAATACCTAGAGACAAATGACAATGAAAGCACAGTGATCCAAAACCTATGGGATGCTGCAAAAGCAGTTCCAAGAAGGAAGTTTATAGCTATACAAGCCTACCTCAAGAAACAAGAAAAATCTCAAATAAACAATCTAACATTACACCTAAAGGAACTAGAGAAAGAAGAACAATCAAAACCCAAAGTTAGCAGAAGGAAAGAAATCATAAAGATCAGAGCAGAAATAAATGAAATAGAAACAAAGAAAACAATAGGAAAGATCAATAAAACTAAAAGCTGGTTCTTTGAGAAGATAAACAAAATTGATAAACCATTTGCCAGACTCATCAAGAAAAAGAGGGAGAGGACTCAAACCAAAAAAATTAGAAATGAAAGAGGAGAAGTTAAAAGAGACACCACAGAAATAAAAAGCATCCTAAGAGACTACTACAAGCAACTCTATGCCAATAAAATGGACAACCCGGAAGAAATAGACAAATTCTTAGAAACGTATAACCTTCCAAGACTGAACCAGGAAGAAGTAGAAAATATGAACAGACGAATCACAAGGAATGAAATTGAAACTGATTAAAAATCTTCCAACAAACAAAAATCCAGGACCAGATGGCTTCACAGGTGAATTCTATCAAACATTTAGAGAAAAGCTAACACCCATCCTTCTCAAACTTTTCCAAAAAATTGCAGAGGAAGGAACACTCCCAAACTCATTTTATGAGGCCACTGTCACCCTTATACCAAAACCAGACAAAGATACTACAAAAAGAGAAAATTACAGACCAATATCACTGATGAATCTAGATGCAAAAATCCTCAACAAAATACTAGCAAACAGAATCCAACACCACGTTAAAAGGATCATGCACCATGATCAAGTGGGATTTATACCAGGGATGCAAGGATTCTTCAATATATGCAAATCAATCAATGTGATACACCATATTAACAAATTGAAGAATAAAAACCATATGATCATCTCAATAGATGCAGATAAAGCTTTTGATTAAATTCAATACCCATTTATGATAAAAACTCTCCAGAAAGTGGGCATAGAGGGAAACTACCTCAACATAATAAGGGCCATATTTGACAAACCCACAGCCAACATCATTCTCAATGGTGAAAAACTGAAAGCATTTCCTCTAAGATCAGGAACAAGACAAGGATGCCCACTCTCACCACTATTATTCAGCCTACTTTTGGAAGTCCTAGCCATGGCAATGAGAGAAGAAAAAGAAATAAAAGGAATACAAATTGGAAAAGAAGAAGTAAAACTGTCAGTATTTGCAGATGACATGGTACTATACATAGAGAATCCTAAAGATACTACCAGAAAACTACTAGAGCTAATCAATGAATTTGGTAAAGTTGCAGGATACAAAATTAATGCACAGAAATCTCTTGCATTCCTATACACTAATGAGGGAAAATGTGAAAGAGACATTAAGGAAACACTCCCATTTACCACTGCAACAAGAAGAATAAAATATCTAGGAATAAACCTACCTAGGGAGACAAAAGACCTGTATGCAGAAAAGTATAAGACACTGATGAAAGTAATTGAACATGATGCCAACAGATGGAGAGATACACCATGTTCTTGGATTGGAAGAATCAACATTGTGAAAATGACTATACTACCCAAAGCAATCTACAGATTCAATGCAATCCCTATCAAATTACCAATGGCATTTTTTACAGAACTAGAAGAAAAAAATCTTAAAATTTGTATGGAGACACAAAAGACCCTGAATAACCAAAGCAGTCTTGAGCGAAAAAAACGGAACTGGGGAAATCAGACTCCCTGACTTCAGACTATACTACAAAGCTACAGTAATCAAGACAGTATGGTACTGGCACAACAACAGAAATATAGGTCAATGGCACAGGATATAATGCCCAGAGATAAACCCAGGCACCTATGGTCAACTAATCTATGACAAAGGAGGCAAGGATATACAATGGAGAAAAGACAGTCTCTTCAATAAGTGATGCTGGGAAAATGGGACAGCTACATGTAAAAGAATGAAATTAGAACACTCCCTAACACCATACACAAAAATAAACTCAAAATGGATTAGAGACCTAAATGGACGACCGGACACTATAAAACTCTTAGAGGAAAACATAGGAAGAACACTCTTTGACATAAATCACAGCAAGATCTTTTTTGACCCACCTCCTAGAGTAATGGAAATAAAAACAAAAGTAAACAAATGGGACCTAATTAAACTTAAAAGCTTTTGCAGAGCAAAGGAAACTATAAAGAAGATGAAAAGACAACCCTCAGAATGGGAGAAAATATTTGCAAATGAATCAATGGACAAAGGATTCGTCTCCAAAACATATAAACAGCTCATGCAGCTCAATATTAAAAAGAGAAACAACCCAATCCAAAAATGGGCAGAAGACCTAAATAGACATTTCTCCAAAGAAGACATACAGATGGCCAAGAAGCGCATGAAAAGCTGCTCAACATCACTAATTATTAGAGAAATGCAAATCAAAACTACAATAAGGTATCACCTCACACTAGTTAGAATGGGCATCATCAGAAAATCTACAAACAAGAAGGAGAGGGTGTGGAGAAAAGGAAACCCTCTTGCACTGTTGGTGGGAATGTAAATTGATACAGCCACTATGGAGAACAGTATGGAGGTTCCTTAAAAAACTAAAAATAGAATTACCATATGACCCAGCAATCCCACTACTGGGCATATACCCTGAGAAAAACCATAATTCAAAAAGACACATGCACCCCAATGTTCAGTGCAGCACTATTTACAATAGTCAGGACATGGAAGCAACCTAAATGCCCACTGACAGACGTTTGGATAAAGAAGATGTGGTACATATATACTATGGAATATTACTCAGCCATGAAAAGCAACAAAATTGGGTCATTTGTAGAGACGTGGATGGATCTAGAGACTGTCATGAAGAGTGAAGTAAGTCAGAAAGAGAAAAACAAATATCATACATTAATGCATTTATGTGAACCTAGAATAATGATACAGATGAGCCGGTTTGCAGGGCAGAAATAGAGACACAGATGTAATGAACAAACGTATGGACACCAAGGAGGGAAGGCGGCAGGGGGTGGGGGTGGGGGTGGGATGAATTGGGAGATTGGGGTTGACATGTGTACACTAATATATATAAAATGGATAGCTAATAAGAACCTGCTGTATAAAAAAAGAAATTAAATATTTTAAAAAAGCCAGTTATCCCAACTGAAAAATAGGCGAAGGACAGGAGTATTAAAAAACAGTTCATAAAGGAAGTACAAATGGCCCATAAGCATCATAAACTACGTTTAATTTCACTAGTAATCAACGAAATACAAATTAAAATAATCCTGAGATCTCACAGTTGTCTGTGAAATTGGCAAAGAATAAAGAGAAAATGAATGCTCAGAGCTGGTAAGGGTTTGCAGAAACATGCTCGGAAGCAGTGGTGTTGAGAAGACGAATTTGTACAACGGTTTCAAAGGGCAATTTGGCGAATATATCAAAAGTCTTAAGATGTGCTACCCAATTTCTGTCTTCAGAAATTTTTCCAAAGAAAAGAATTAAACACGTGCACAAAGACTCAAAGTATTGTTTGTAATAGTGAAAATTGGAAACTGTTTAAATATCCATCAATAGGGGAGAGGTTAAGTAAATGTTGGCAAATCTACAAAAGTGGAATACTGTTCAATCCTTAAATAATTATGTAAATCTATAATTATTCAAATGGAAAGATGGTCACAAAATAGGAGAAGAGGTCGGGTTATAAAACAGAATTTACAACACAATCACATTTTAAGAAGTCTGTGTGTGTGTGTGTGCGTGTGTACAAAAGCAGAGGAAAAAACCTCTGGAAGAAATGCCCACCACCCCACAATTTTTAAAGTAGTTCTGTTTAGAGGGTGGGATTACAGGTGGCTTTGCAGTTTTTCTTTCTATAATTTCCTTAATTTGATTTTTTAATTTTTTCAGTGAGCTATACATTACACTCAGAAAAAAGTAATGCTTAAACAAACTAACCAAACAAAACAAAAACCTCACCACCTGTGATGTACATCTTACTCTCTGGGGTGTCCCAGATTCTACTCCTGTTTGCCACACAAATGTCTAACTGTTAAACATTATAGGTTCTTATTCAGACAGACCCGTGATAGAATTCAAGCCCCAACACTGGTGAGATGGATGCCTTTGGTTGAGTCTTAATCTCTCTAATGTTCAGTTGGCTTATCTGTAGTGGAGGATAGGAAATCTATGTTAGAGGGTTATTAGAGGAATCAGTGAGGTGCTGAAAATACACAGGCTGCTCTAACTTCCGTGACGCCAAGGGAAGAGTCCTCATCTCACGTGTTAAACAGAATATGCTACTGCTCTTCACAGGTATACATTCATGTAGCAAGTGCACCTTCATAATGACAAAACCAAAATTTGGGTATAAAGTTATGTCTTATAAATATCTGAAAGTTGCTAAAATATCAACAACTACTGAATTTAGTTATTATTGCATATGTACAGGTGTTCTGATGATGAGTTGGCCATGTCTATATGACTAATAAATTTAAAATACATGTAATTAATAATTAATTAATTTTACATTATTCCATAAAATGTATTTTTCTTGCCTTTATTTCATGCTTATTTCTACAATGGTGACCACCTCATCTGTTGTTATAAAGAAGATTCTTACTTAACTTGTGTTCTATTGACAGCAAATACCTGACGGATTAAAATTAAAATGTAATTTTATTCAAAGTGTGCACAGTTTGCATACATTTTCATTTTAAAAGTACATTAGTGGAAATACAAAAAATGTGTTAGGTACTTTTATTTATATTTTTAAAAATTTATTTTTCTTCTAAGATATTTAAAGCAGATATTAAATTGAAAGGGAAATACAAATTATAACAACAATTTTTAAAATTATTTAAATATAGCTGAATTTTGAAAATATTTTGTAAATTTAATTCAATTATGTTAAATACTTTTATAAAAATAAAACCATTTGCAGTTCTAGTACTAAATGTCCATCAAGTTGCCAATGTCAGAATTAGTATCTTACTTTCATTCATGTGATACCTAGACCACAGGTTCTTAAATTTTTTGGTCTCAAGGCTCCTTTAAACTACTAAAAGTTGTTGAGGATTCCAAAAAGCCTTTGTTAATGTGGGTTATCAATATTTACATGTTAGAATTAATACTGGGAAGTTTTTAAAACACAGAATATGTAAGCACACATTCCATTAGCTTCCAGAGCAATGATGACATTACATTGTCTTGCAATCTCTAGAAAACTCCACTGTACACTTGAGAAAGCATGAGAATGAAAACGGCAAACAAAGTCTTAGTAGTATTAAGAAAAAAATAGCTTGACCTGTAGACCCTGAGAGGGTCTCTGGGACTTCAGGGTTCCCCAGAACCACTGACCTATAACAACGTATTATAAATTTAAAAGTAATGTGAATCGCCTAATACTGCAACATGATCCTTGCTCCTCCAGGGCAACTGTTGCAAATACTCCGTGAATACCTTTGCATCCATGAATTGGAATCTGAAGAGAAGCAAGAAAATGCGCACTTGCCATTACTACTAAATGATTCTTCATTATGCAAGGATTTATTGCATTAGAGCTATCTAATAGGAAGGCTAACAAGTTCATTTGTCTTTTCTCTTACTGAAGTACTTCCTCCACTGGCCCTGGGGCCCTGAAGAGTGCTGGTTCCTAGAGCTGAGCCAACTCTCTTTGCCACATCCCGAGGGCTACTTTCTGGGCCTTCTCAGGCCTGGCCAGTGACTTTGCAGTATTTTCTAACTTGAAATTTCGTTCTATTCGGGAACTCCCCCTTCCTCCTTCTGATGGCTATCCTAAACTCCCCGGGGGGCTTATACAAAATACTGAGTGGGATCCTTAGG